>NC_055989.1:61496271-61822550 GCF_018446385.1 Zingiber officinale | reverse complement strand
CTAAAAGTATTCGGTTGCTAAGAGAAGATATCTTGTGTTTTATGGAGATGAGAGAGATAGGTGCCAGACAAATTTTGATTTACATGGGGTATGTTATGTCTAACTTACAATGTTTGTTTGCATTTTAATATTTTATTTGGAACTTTCCCACACTTTGAAACATTTCTAACCAAGTTATATAATCTTTGAGTGCAGTTACCTCTATAAATATTTGAGTGATGAAGACAGGGCTGATTATGTTTCATTTGTGGATCCCGGCAACATACCTACATGCCCACTTAGTAAAGATGGTCGCGACATATCACAACATATTGCCGATCAGTTGAAAGCAGTGTGTAGAGACAGCATCTGCCTCATCCCATATAACACTGGGTAATATTTTAATTATTTATCAATTCTTACTACATATTAGTCAATGTTATATTTTTATTTTAGCAGGTACTATTGGATCATGACTATTGTCAATGAAGATAAAAATATGATATATTTATTGGACTCTATGTCTAATAGAAACCGAGACGATGCATGGAAAACTATGGTGACAAAGTAGGTAGTAGATTGTGTTGATTTTGAATGCATTCACTTATAAATATGAAAAATATAACTTTTTTACTTTTTAAAATGTAGTGGGGTCAAGATGTACAATGCCTCAAAGGGTATTGCTAAAGCACAAGGTTTTAAGCAATTGACGGTATGTATTGTACATATATATTAACACATGAATGGATAGTTCTTATTATTTGGATTGTAATTGTTGCATTACTTTTTTGATTACATTATAGGGTAATCTAAAACAAAGTGGTTCTGTTGAATGTGGATATTGTGTGATGAGGTACATGAAAGAGATAGTTGAATGTGAAAATCCACAGTTGGAGAAGATGGTGAGTTTCTTCTTTATGATATATAATGAATGTAATGATTTTATAAATCTAATGCATTTTTGTAGATTTTATAAATCTAATGCATTTTTGTATTTTTTGTTTTTTACATAATAGTTTGCAGGAACAATCAAGAATCAATATTACAACCAATCTCAATATGATGAAGTCAGAAGTGAATGGAGCGAATTTATCTACTCATATCTAGATGCCTAAATGGGTCTTGTAGGTTAGGATAAATATTTTATTTTGCATTATGGATATTTGGACGTACATACCTGTGGATACACTTTTGGTTTGTGGATGTATTTTTTAGTTATGCTTGTGGAGTTATGGATATATATATACTTGTGGATTGATGGATAAATTTCTGGATTGTTATGGTATTTGTCATTTTGTTATATATATATATATATATATATATATTGTTTAATTTTGATGAAGTGAAAAATATATTTTTACTTCGTCACATTAAAATTGTGTCGAAGTCAAAGGTAACATTTACTTCACCACAGTTTAATAATTGCGAAGTTGTATCTTATCAATTACTTCGGTATAATACAAAACAATGAAGTCTTAACAATCAATTACTTTGTTAATAAATATAAACTATGAAGTAACATAATACTAACTACTTCGATTAATAAAAAATATGGTGAGGTTATAGATTATATTTACTTCGCCAATCAATATAAACCGTGACGTTACATATCATCTATTACTTTAGCACATTACACAACCAATGAAGTAATAGATATTATTTTACTTCGGCAATCCATTTAAATCATGCAGTTATATATCATTTTTTACTTCGGCACTTTACAAAACAAACGAAGTAAAAGATGTTTTTTTACTTCAGCATCGGTCCAACTTTGAACCGGGTTTGCCTCCTTGAACTGGTCAAAGACTTCGCTTTTTTCCTGGATACGACTTCGGTAATAGGATGAAGTAAAATAGTACCCTATTACTTCACATGCGTCTACTTCGGTAATTATCTATCTATGACTTCGGTGAATATACGAAGTAAAAAGCCAAAATTCTACTAGTGAGAGATATCAAGTTGACACATGGGTATGCATTAGAGAATGTATACTGAATGACCCGCCATGAGAAAGTATCATAGATCGTTATATGAGTGTCATATACTTTCTCATGTGGCTATTAGTATGACTATTAGTCCTTGGACCTGAAGTCACCATGCAATACAACAAAAATCCTCATAGACATCGGTTTTCCACCGGTGTCTATTACATTTTCGACCGATGTCTATGAAGGCGATGTAAAAGGTCTGCCATTTTATATATCGGGTTAAAACCGGTGTAGTATCACTTAACGACACCGGTGTTCGAATCGGTTATTAACCGGTGTAGTATCACTTAACGACACCGTTTCATCAACGGTGTAAAACCGATGTAATATTATATGTTAATAACATCAGTTTTGGCAGCGGTATACGACCGATGTAATATTAGTTAATGACACCGGTTTTGCAGCGGTGGAAAACCGATGTAATATCAGTATTTTTTAACAGCACAAATTTGATTTCCGAAACAGTGAAAAATCGATAGTAACCAAAAAAATATACAAATATTCACAAATTACACAAATATTCTTCATTCAACAATATCCATAAAATACACAAATATTCACAAATTACATAAATATTCTTCTTACAACAGTATCCATAAAATACACAAACATTCTTTTTACATCAAAAGCTAATAGATATCAGAATCAAGGTAGAACATTCTTTTAACAACACATCAAGGTAGAACATCGTGAGTAAAAAATCAAGCTGAGGCTACATTAAATTATGAGAATCAGAATCTGTTCAACTTGCTATACTGCTCCATTCTTCTTGCGCCTTTCATTTCCCTAATCTCATCGCTTTTCACCTTCAAATGCCTAGTTTTCTGAGTTAAAACATCCACTGTTCTAATCTGTCAAACAAAAGTATCATTTGGTCTATTTAACTACAGCAAAGAACAAAAACAAAAAAATTATACATGCTACAGAAGTCCTAGAATATCACCATCAGAAAGAAATTGACATGGGACAATATACGCAATTTACATTTCATGCAAATGCATGCATCATCCAAAGTTTTCAAAAATCAAATACCTTTCCTACTCAAATGTAATCTAGCATACATTCAGCCCACTCAAACCGCACTTCATCAATTTCAACTCTGGAGTACTTGAGATTTGTAAACTGTAAAAACACATAAATAATATATTAGTAAACCAATACCAAAAATCATAGTTGAAAATGCAATAAGAGCACCAAGTAACAAGATGACTAATTGGATTGCTTAAAAAGATAAACATTCATCAATTATCTCAACCACATCATATAGTGATAGATCTATGAATAGCAAGTTCACATCTAACCCTTGCATCTTTTTGGGAGGCAATCTAATTTGATAAACGAGCAAAAAGAGATACTATAGTCAGATTGAATGCAAAGGCAAAGAACACTATTAATACATACTGCATGTAAGCTTCTCTAGGTTAAGTAGAAAGGGATCGAGTTCATATGTGCTCCTAGAGGACCAACAAAGCTATATAATATCAAGAGAGTTACCATAAACAATCTCCATCTCTTTTCTACAAGAGGAAAAATCATATAGGCATCAATTGTTATAACAATCTTAGTTTCCTGAGAAGCTAAGATAAAAGTGCTTTTAGATTGCGATTGGCTGCTTCTCGTATACTATACAATGAAATGACAAGAAGTAATTTAAATATCAAGGTTTAATGATGTCAAATATGCATTGGATCTGAAATGGCTCTTTCCAATCGTTTCGATTAGCCAAAAATAGCAAATATGCATAGAAGAAAAGGAAATCAACGTGTTTTGCAGTATAATCACTAGTTGTCTTTGGTATTTTCTTCATGTTACAAGCAAACATGAGTAAGGTTAATAATATACCAGAAGTAAACGACAAGAAGGTTGGAATTGCTTTTATTTATTACAAGAAGTAAACCAAGCCTCCATAAATACTACATAACAACAAATAACTATGATAATTAACAACAACAAGCTTCTTCAACAAATATTGTTTTATCAAGGACTTAATATTTCCTTTGTAGGAAAAATAATAATATTTAACAGGCAATATCCCCTATTAATATTAGCTTGCTGCTCTGGATGGTTGACAATGTACATATCAAACTTTGTCCTCACAGTAGTTCATTCATAGTAAAATGATGGAACCAACAAGAGGCAAGGGCAGTCGCTAGTACACGATGACACTAGAAGGGTCGGTGTTAATAGTACTACTACTGTCAGGGACTTTTGTCAGTTTTTGTAAGTTTAGACGAGTCGGCATCGATTGAATGTCAGCTTCAACATCATCCATCTCGCACTAACCCAATCCTAACTCGGCCAAAGTGCAACGCCCCTCAACCAAACTCAGCAGACTCATAAGGCACCTCGACTCGACTGCGAACGCCTTAGGCAAACTAAACATGTCAAAACTCAGTTTCAAATGAACTCAAACCTCTTATACTCATCCAATCCAAATAAGAGCTCACATTGTCATCAAATCCTACAGGTAGGATTTTGTATAGGTAGCACAACAAGCATTATTACTCAGCATTAAATCATGTATAGGTATGTGCTCAAATACTCAGCATTAACAATTGAGCTCAAATACTCAGCATTAAATCCATAAAACCACCACATTTTAAAACAGTAAACTTATATTTACAGAGTGCTATTACAACTTGCTAAGTTGTTAGTAACGGGGCCAGCAACAGGATACCTTTTCTATATTATCCATCATTATTCCTTTAACCTCAGTTATATGAGCTTTTAGCTTTGAAAGTTTGCTCATTTCCTCTGGATGATTTATACAATACTCCATATGCTCCTTCAGCCTTGGACTGTAAAAAGCAGTCACATGTTAAAGTATGACCAAACAACTACAACTAAACTAACAAACTGTAAAATCTTTTAACTGAAAATTCCAATCAACCCTGTGAAGATCATCTCATGTTATACCAAGGGCAAAGAAATTGATAAACTGGAAGCTTAAGTGCAACAATGTGTACATACCCAAATTCCCTATCAAGACTGTAAGCAGTGCTAAATCTGTCCCCAAACATATCAGCATCTTCCTCATCAATGAGTGGATGGGAGTTGTTACCACTGATACTTTGTCCATAGCGGTGCATGAAATCATCCTTGACACGTTCTAGAAACACAAATGGAACACTTCTTCCAGCTGCTTCATCAGCTACCACGAGGAACACTACACAAAAGAAAAGCAGGTATATGAAAAAAAAATATCCAACACGGTACAGAAGTAAAATTTCATTTACTGTACCAAATTCTTTGTCAACTAGGAAGTTGAATGTGCGGCAATCATATGAGAAGGTGAATTTCATATTATTTTGAGGCAAATTCTGTAAGCATTGGACAGCAATAGTGCTGAAATTCCCTGAAAAGGGAGTGTATTCAGCAAGCACAACACTCCCTTTAGCCACAAAACTATAAATTAACGGTGGTTGGCTCATGTTTCTTGAAAAATTATCCAATTAATTGGCAAAAAAAATATATCTTCGCACCTGTAGATGAGAAACAAAAGACAATATCTCAACTTTCACAAGCAATAAAACCAACAATTAGGGAGCAGCAATTGTGAATTCTCAAGAACTCGTGGCATACAGATCTGCGCACTGTCAATGGAAATCAACTGAAGATGGCAACATCACAGCAGAAATAGGAACGAAGAAAATATATTAATAATAATAATTTTGCTAAAATCGCCCAAAACAGTCTTCCAGGGCAAAAATTCCAAGGAAGTACAACCCAACACCTAGCCAAAGGCTCAGACAATCACCATTAAAATAATATTACAATAGAGGAGAATATTAAATTAAGAATTACTAATATCAATACGTATATATAACAATTGTACCCTTAATCAATTAAAACAAGTTCACAATCATAAACAAACAAATCATAAAGCACCAAACACATAACAACAATAGAATACGACGACCAACAAAAACAATCAATCTAGAAAAAATATTCTAACTGTATTAAAATTAAAATAAACTGGAATTGAATAAGAAGAAGAGATCAGGCACACCTTTGCTAGCAATCTCATCGACATGGTTATCCTGACCTTTGCTCTTGATGTTGAACCATTTTTTAACAAAGGCCTTGGACCAAGACAGCTGCTCCCAAGAAACTGAGGGAACAAAGCATGCCCAAATCAACCATCTTAGAGAGGAAGAAAACAGAACTAAAGAAGAGAAATATATTATTTTTTTATCTTGCAAAAAAAAACCTTGCTTTTCTTTGGATCATCATCTCTCATCATTGCAGCACTCCTTCATGCAGTGACTGTAAGTTAGCTCGCCAAACACTCCAAAGGACCTGCGACAATCTGAACCTCATGGGAAGAAAGGGGTCTATTGAAGAGGTCTAGGGAAGAAAGAGGGTCAAGAAATACTAACTCGCAAGGAGAAAGAAGAAAGAAGACAAAGCTATGCATGGGCTAGAACAAGCAGATGTGATGTAATATTCCTAATGTGCTACATTACTCACGAGCTTCGCACATACAATAGATCGAAGACACAGTCGGATATCCAAATCAGAAGGAAAGAGATTACAATGGATAACTTCTGAACTAGATAAGAAAATCTATCAAATATGCAGTGAAAAGTTTAAAGGTGTCAACTAGCCTAGTCTATCTGAGCCATATAAGTCGTCAAAGCCTTGAGTTTAAATCTATTCCTCTCTTAAACAAAAGAAACTAAAATAAAACATTAGTATTTTGATCGCTATAGCAAGTTTGAGAATGCTAACAAAATTGTGCATCTTGTGGCTTTCAGTACATATTGTTTAGGTTATTGTAGCTTCAAATGAATTTATTTATGCTTGCCTAAATGATGCAAATTGAGTATCAACCTCAAGTAGCTATAATATTACAACAGAAGCACAGTGATTTTGATATGCTCATCTAAGGCCAATTTAGTTGCAGCTGAAGAGAAGAAGATGATCTCTTTACAGAAAACACTTACTTTTGGGCATCTTTAACCAAATTAAGTGCAAAGTTCTCCACAGGTCCAATGGAACGGTCACTTCTAATAGGAAAAACAATTTGATCAAACTCTTTAGGCACCCCATCATATGACATCTGCAAGAAACATATATTGAATTACAACAAAGCAGGTTAGGTTAGCTATTATGCTGAAATGTGGAAAGTGACAGTCTTTTTCTGAGACGACCACAAAATTGACATACAGCTAATGCATCATAATGTAGGCCATCGTATATCAGCATCACCCTTTCACTGTAGTTCTTCTCCTATTTCCCAGTCACAAAGAAAGGGGGAAAACATAAAATCCCTTGGCTACAGAAAAGAAAAAGTAGTAGATTCAAATCTTATGATGATACATTACCTGGCCATACACATCACACCGAGTCGATCTTATGAAGACACAGTCGGACGAGCTCTTCCTGTACCTACTCGTTGAGCCGGCCGGAGCCGGATTGCACGAAGTCGACAAGCTCCGACAGCGTCTGCCACTTCACCTCCTTCTCGCGGGCCGACTTGAGCGTGTCAAAGAAGTCGAAGAACACAGAGCAGATCCGGAGTTTGCGGAGAAAGAGCGCCTAGCGCTCGAGTACGGACACATCGCGGAAGAGCGGGAGGGACTCGATTTGCCGGACGGCACCGGGGGCTGGGGAGGAGTGCAGTTGGCGGGGGGAGCTGGGATCGGCGCCTGAGGAGTGGGAGGCAAAAGAAAGCGCCTGAGGAGCGGGATCGGCACCTGAGGATTAGGGTTTCAATTTATGGTGGGCGAGGAGAAGCCCAAAAAAAAGTGCGCTAAGAAAGTCCACCAGAATTTTGGTTCATAGACATCAGATTTTAAAAACCGTTGTTAAAATCGATGTCTATTAACGAAAAAAAGCATTCATAGACATCGCCTAAAAACTCGATGTCTATGAGCGAAAATCTGCACTCATAGACATCGGTTTTTGGAAAAACCGGTGTAAAATACTCAAAGACATCGATTTTTACTTAAAACTATTGTTGTTCCACCGATGTCTATGAGGGTTTTTCTTGTAGTGATGGTTCCCTACATAAGGAGTTACATACTTTGGTTTCGTCAAACGTCACCTGTAACTGGGTGGACTATAAAGGTGATTACTGGGTATGTAACAAATTATGTGGAGGGATGTGAGTGATGTAGATGGGATCTATCCCTCCTATATAACGGGAGTGACATCGTTATTCTTGATAGAGTGAGACCACTAAGTGCATGGTCATGCCCAAATGAGTCAATATGAGATATTGAGCTCATTTGATTATAGTGAGTCTACTTGGAGTTCAAGATTTAGATTGATTAGAAGATGACACGGTCTATGCCTCACATTGATCAATCTAGGTGTCAAGGATAGAAGGACACTTGTCATATATTGTGAAGAGTCACAATTAGTAGTCACAAGGTGATGTTGGATCCCAACATTCTTGTAACTTGGGTAGTAATGATGTGTTGCTAGATACCACTCATTACTTATGCTTCTAAATGGGTTTAGGAGCATTGTCAACGTTACAAGAACCTATAGGGTCACACATAAAGGGCAATTAGATGGAGATTAGGTTCATTTGATGAACCAAGAGGATTAGGTTCATGTGATGAACCAAGTTGGATTAAGAGTAATCCAAATTAAACTAATTGAGTTGGACTCGATTTAATTCATGTGTTTAATGGATCTAATTTAGATTATGTTTCATTGAATCAATTTAATCAATGAATAGAGATTCATTATATTAAATTGATTTGAATCAAATGGTTAGATTTGATCAACCATGGGAGAGAAGTGGTCAAGTTTGACTTGACTTGAGAGGGAAGATGAAAGGTCAAGTTTGACTTAACCATTGCCACCTCATTTGTGAGTTGGCATTAAGTGGGCCAATGATGATGTTCCACATCATCAAGGTTGGCTTATGTGTGTGTCACATCATGAGGGAGATCAAGAGTTGTGACTCTTGATATCCCATGGAGGTTTAAAACCTCTTCTTGAAGTGGCCGGCCACTTAACTTATTGAGTGAGAGTTTCATTTTGTTTTGTAACTCCATCTTCTTCCTCCTCTCATCTTCTTCTCTCCCTCTCCTCCACCTTAATTAGCCGAAACCTTCAAGAGTGCTAGCACACTCTAAGGTTTCTTCTCCATTTTTGCTCGTGTGGATACACTTAGAGGGGTGTTCACTTGACACCCTTGAGATCCGACAAATTTTGGACGAGCGGGATAAGCGAAGGGCTTCACATCAAAGGTATAACTTCTCTACCATGTAGATCTAGTGTAGATTTAGGATTAGACAACATGTACACGAAAATTTTAATCTTTGCACGGATTCGGTGGCATGAAACTTCGGGGTTTTTGCGGTCCAACAGTGGTATCAGAGCCACGTGCGAAGCGTGTACAAGTTTCATTTTTGTTTTTATGAAAAACATTCAGATCTGTAAGTTTTTGTATATTTACAATTTTTATATATTTTATGGGTATTTTTCTCGTATAGGCGAAGCAACAAGTGTTTGGACACTTGTATGCTTCGACTATCGAGAAAACCTTTCCGAAACGGCAAGGTTTCGCCCAAATCGTTTTGGGACAGCGGCTTAAGGCACTGTAAGATCGTCGTAGGACACTCGTGATATTCATTTCATGAGAAGGGGCGCTGCCCCTAACCCCGCAAGGGGTACTGTCCCACGATCGTGCCCGAAAATCGCTAAACGGGACCGTCAAAAAATTTGGACTCGTAAAATTGTAAAAATAGTAGTAAAAATTATAGAAATTTATGGAAAATACATAATTTAGTATTCTGTATAATTTTATGATGGGCATGGCCCAAAACCCCAATTAGATTGGAAAAATTGTGTTGTAATTCATAATATGGCATGCGTGCCATTTTGTGTGCTTGTGCGTGTTGTATATGATCGCGACTTGCGCGTCGTGCCTTCCTTTATTTTATATTCCTGTTGTAAATAATTTAGACTCGAATGTAACTCGAGTTTCAAATTTGTAATGTACAAAAATTGAAGCGGTGGAAGGTCCACTCGAGGAGGAGTTACGAGGAGGGTGCGAGCAACACATGGCAGTCAAAGGGAGGAGCTTGGAGAAGTTGTTGACCCTAGGTTGACCGTCTGATCTTCTCATTGGCTTGAGAAGATCGTAATAGGGTCATGACCTAACAAAATTTAATTAATTGCTTGTGTATGTATGTGATGCATGCTAGTGTAGAGTAATTAATTAGTGCTTTAACGATTAGATTAGATCTAAATCGCGTATATGATGCACCACAATTAAATTAGATCTAAATCGCGTATATGATACACATAAACCATTAGATTAGATCTTAATCGCGACAACTCAAAAATGCCTACCATGCCATGATACCCATCACTACCTCAATCACATGTTGTTGTCGAATCTGCCAAAGCAGAGCAACGCATATTATCTTGGTAGGGTGCGGAGGGACAATCTTGGTCCCGCCTATCAACGCATGGGTGAGTACAAACTCAATTAGATTGAGTAAAACTAGTTAAACTCAATTGGATCGGGTTTAACTATAGGCATTTTCCAATGGTTGGTAGATAGGTCAAAATCACATTTATATTAACTCTTGGGTGATTTAGCCAAAGCTAACTCAAGTTTTAATATACATGCGGATCTTGATTCTATAAACAAGAGTTACATAGAGATGTAATTGGTAATTAGTTACCTACCGATCATACTAA
Source organism: Zingiber officinale (assembly GCF_018446385.1). Lineage (NCBI taxonomy): Eukaryota > Viridiplantae > Streptophyta > Magnoliopsida > Zingiberales > Zingiberaceae > Zingiber > Zingiber officinale. The sequence goes on along the minus strand of NC_055989.1, from coordinate 61,811,913 downwards.
GTCTTGGGTGATTTAGCCAAAGCTAACTCAAGGCGTAGTATGATGTGAATCTTATCCCGTAAGAATTATAGCTAGTTGGTTAGAATCTAGTAGGTGTGGTTTGACCACATCCATGACTTGATTCTACAAAAGTTCTATAATTCAGTGGGGGCATCATTTAGTTAAAGGCCTAATTAAATGATTAGTGCAATATAATATTTATTTTCTGCATTTTCTGTTGTAGATTGTCATGACGTCAAACACGAACACCTTCTCCCTGCGTTCTGTCCTCGATAAGGACAAGCTCAATGGAGCTAACTTCCTGGACTGGTACAGGAACCTGAGAATTGTTCTCACTCAGGAAAGGAAACTGTACGTCCTAGAGACGCCCATTCCCGAGGCACCTCTTGCCATTGCCACGCGGGCTGACCGTGATGCTTATAAGAAGCATCAAGATGACGCATTAGATGTGTCATGTCTCATGCTCGCGACCATGAACTTTGAGTTTCAGAAGCAACATGAGTTGATGGGTGCTTATGATATGGTTGAACATCTTCGTCAACTATATCAAGGACAAGCTAGGCACGAGAGATTCGAGATCTCTAAGGCACTATTTCAGTGCAAGATGCAAGACGGGACTCCCGTAGGTCCATATGTACTCAAGATGATTAGGTACATAGAAAACCTACAGATGTTGAGATTCCCCCTTGGCCAAGAGCTAGCCACTAATTTGGTCTTGCAATCCTTTCCAGAGAGCTACAGCCAATTCGTCATGAACTACAACATGAATAAAATTGACAAGCCACTGCCTGAGCTTCTGATTATGTTGAGAACTGCTGAGATCAAACTTAAGAAGGTTAAGCCCAACTCCATTTTGATGGTGTAAAAGGGCAAAGGCAAGGGCAAGCCTAGGGAAAGTCCCAAGCCAAGGGCAAAGGCAAGGCACTGAAACCCAAAGGAGGGGTCGCCAAGGCTGCTACCTGCTTCCACTGCGGTCAGACCGGGCACTGGAAGAGAAACTACAAAGTCTACTTGGAATATCTTAAAAAGAAGAGAAGTGAGACTTCTACTTCAAGTATATATGTTATAGAAGTTAATCTCTCTATTTCTTCATATGGGTATTAGATACCGGATGTGCTTCTCACATTTGTACTAATGTGCAGGCATTGAGAAATAGCAGGGCATTGATGAAGGGCGAGGTGGACCTACGAGTAGGCAATGGAGCACGGGTTGCTGCTGTTGCTGTAGGGACTTACTATCTATCTCTGCCCTCTGGACTTGTACTAGAACTAGATGAATGTTGTTATGTATCTGCTCTTACTAAGAACATAATTTCAGTTTCTTGTTTGGACAACAAAGGTTTTTCATTTATAATAAAGAACAAATGTTGTTCAGTTTATTTAAATGATATGTTCTATTGTAGTGCACCTCTGATGAACAGACTCTACATTCTAGACTTAGAGAACCTCATCTATAACATAAATACCAAGAGGTTCAAATCAAATGAAATGAACCAAACATATCTCTGGCACTGTCGCTTAGGTCATATAAATGACAAACGCTTATCCCAGCTCCATAAAGATGGTTTGCTGGACTCATTTGATTTTGAATCATATGAGACATGTGAGTCATGCCTACTGGGCAAGATGACCAAGACTCCCTTTAGTGGACACAGCGAGAGAGAGAGCGACTGACTTGTTAGGACTTATACATAGTGATGTATGTGGACCTTTCAATATCGCTGTTAGAGGTGGTTATAGGTACTTCATTACATTTACTGATGACTTCAGTAGATATAGTTATGTGTATTTGATGACACATAAGTCAGAATCCTTTGAAAAGTTCAAAGAATTCAAGAATGAAGTACAAAACCAGCTTGGCAAGAGTATTAAGATACTTCGATCAGATCGAGGTGGAGAATACCTTAGCCATGAGTTTCGTGACTATCTAGCTGAGTGTGAGATTCTATCCAGCTCACTCCTCCTGGAACGCCACAATGGAATGGTGTATCCGAAAGGAGGAATCGTACTCTATTAGATATGGTACGGTCTATGATGAGTCACACAGATCTTCCTATATCTCTTTGGGGCTATGCTCTAGATACAGCAGCCTTCATACTCAACCGTGTTCCATCTAAGGCTGTGATAAAGACACCATATAGGATATGGACTGGGAGAGATGCCCAGGTGTATTTTATGAGGATTTGGGGTTATGAGGCTTACGTTCGACGTCAAGTCTCAGACAAATTGGGACCCAAATCTGATAAGTGATATTTTATAGGATATCCCAAGGAAACGAAGGCATATTACTTCTACATTCCCAATCAACACAAAGTAGTTGTGGTTAAGACTGGAGTTTTTCTAGAAAGGGACTTTGTTTCTAGAAAAACTAATAGAAGTACGTTCAATCTTGAAGAAGTTCAAGATATGGACCATAGCACTGAAGCCTTGATGGAAGTTGAACTAGAACCACAAAATATTGTGGATGATGAGATTGTTCCACAAGGAATTGAGGAACAAAAACCAGTTCAAGTAGACATACCTCTTCGCAGGTCTGGTAGGTACGTCGTCAGCCTGAGAGATACTCATTTCTCTTGTCTGACCATGATGATGCTATGCTCATTGAGAATGAGCCTACCTCTTATCAGGAAGCTATGATGAGACCAGATTCTGAGAAATAGCTAGAGATCATGAGATCCGAAATGGAATCCATGTACACCAACCAAGTATGGACTTTGGTTGATCCACCTGAAGGGGTAAACCCCATTGGGTGTAAGTGGGTCTTTAAGAGAAAGACTAACATGGATGGACTTATATATAAGGGTCGTCTGGTAGCTAAAGGTTTCAAGCAAATTCATGGTATTAACTATGATGAAACCTTTTCTCCAGTAGCGATGTTTAGGTCCATTCGGATCATACTTGCTATTGCAGCATACCACGATTATGAGATCCGGCAGATGGATGTCAAAACTGCGTTTCTGAATGAAAACCTGCTCGAGGATGTGTACATGACACAACCTGAGGATTTTGTAGATCCACAGCATACTGGCAGAGTATGCAAGCTGCATAAGTCCATTTATGGACTAAAGCAAGCTTCTCGGAGATGGAATCTTCGATTTGATGATGCGATCAAACAGTTTGGTTTCATCAAGAATGAAGATGAATCTTGTGTCTACAAGAAGGTTGTAGGGAACACAGTTGTCTTCCTTGTATTGTATGTGGATGACATACTACTCATTGGGAACGACATCCCTTTGCTGCAGTCTGTAAAGACTTGGCTAGGGAATTGTTTCTCAATGAAGAACTTAGGTGAAGCAACCCATATTCTAGACATACAGATCTATAGAGATAGATCTAAGAGATTGTTTGGCCTAAGTCAGAGTACATATATTGACAAGGTATTACTACGGTTTGTCATGCAGAACTCTAAGAAGGGATTTCTGCTGATGTCACATGGTGTGAGTCTTTCGAAGACTCAAAGTCCCTCTTCTAGAGAGAAGAGAGACCGCATGGATACGATCCCTTATGCCTCAGTCATAGGATCTATCATGTATGTCATGCTATGTACTCGTCCTGATGTTTCGTATGCTTTGAGCATGACGAGCAGATACCAGTCAGATCCAGGTGAAAGTCACTGGATAGCAGTCAAGAATATTCTTAAGTACTTAAGAACGACTAAAGAATATTTCTTGATATATGGAGGCGATGATGAGCTAGCTGTAAAGGGTTACAGTGATGCCAGCTTCCAAACTGACCAGGATGATTATAGATGACAGTCTGGGTTCGTGTTTTGCTTGAATGGTGGTGCTGTGAGATGGAAGAGTTCGAAGCAAGACACAGTTGATGATTCTACAATAGGGGCCGAGTATATTGCTGCATCAGAAGCAGCAAAGGAGGCAGTTTGAATCTGCAAGTTCATTACTGAGCTTGGGGTGGTTCCTAGCATAGCCGATCCGATAGAGCTCTATTATGACAACAATGGAGCAATTGCACGGGCTAAGGAACCTCGCTCACACCAGCAGACCAAACACATACTACGGCGCTTCCATCTCATTCGTGAGATCATCGATAGAGGAGATGTGAAGATTTGTAGAGTACCCATAGAGGCTAATATCGTTGATCCCTTTGTTAGGACCAAAAGTAGCTAGAGGGGGGGGTGAATAGCTCGTCGCGTGCTCGTCGCTCGGTGTGGCTTGTTTCTTCAAGGATATGCAGCGGAAATTACAGAAACAATCACACACGCTAACAAAGTTGGTTTACTTGGTATCCACCTCACAAGAGGTGACTAATCCAAGGATCCACACCACGCACACACCCTCCACTATGAATAACACTCCTTTATGGTAACTACCAAAGGCGGAGAAGCCCTACAACACTCTCAATACAAGAAGAAGAAAGGGAAATACAAGTTAAGCAAAAGCTTACAAGATATGCAGTAAAAACCCTAACCCTAACTTCTTCCTCTTGCAATAGATCCGCCTCTTGACTTGGAAAGCCTCCAAGAACCTTCAAGAACTGGCGATCACGTGCTTGTAGAGAGCTGTGGAGGAGCTGGAATGAATCTGAGAAGAGCTCGTAAAGAGATGCCGAAGACCACGCTCGCCTGCGGCTTTAAACCCGACGCAACGGTCGGATCCCGATCGATTCGAATGTTCCGAATCGATCGGGGAGGCTTTGGATCGATCCACGGATCGCCTCTGTGCTCAGGAAACGTGCCTGGATCGATCCACGGATCGATCCAGCGCTTATCGCGCGAAGCAGCATCGTTCCGATCGATCGGCTGATCGATCGGGACCTCTGGATCGATCCACGGATCGATCCAGAAGCTTTCTGTTCGCTGGGAAGAATCTGGATCGATCCACTGATCGATCCACGGATCGATCCAGAACTTGGTTTTTGCCCAAAACCAAGTCCCAAACCTCCCTAACCAACATCCGGTCAACCTTGACCTGTTGGTACATCATGCCTCGCATCTGGTCACTTCCTTGACCTGCTTGGACTTCCACCAGATGTCTGGTCAACCTTGACCCATCTGGACTTCCTTCCTTACCAAGTATCCAGTCAATCCTTTGACCTACTTGGACTTCCCAACACCAGATGTCCGATCATCCTTGATCCATCTGGATTTCCTTCCTTGCCTGGCTTCACTCACCAGGACTTTCACCTAGCTTCACTCACTAGGGTTTTCCATCTGCCTAGCTTCACTCACTAGGACTTTCCATCTGCCTAGCTTCACTCACTAGGACTTTCCATCTGCCTAGCTTCACTCACTAGGACTTTCCATCTGCCTAGCTTCACTCACTAGGACTTCCATCTGCCTAGCTTCACTCACTAGGACTTTCCATCTGCCTAGCTTCACTCACTAGGACTTTCTATCTGCCTAGCTTCACTCACTAGGACTTCCCAGTCAAGTATCCGGTCAACCTTGACCTACTTGACTCTTCTTCGATCAATATCTTATTGTCAAACATCTAAACCCAAACCAAGACTCAGCTTGGTTAACCAGGTCAACCTTGACCTGAGGGATGTTGCACCAACAATCTCCCCCTTTTTGATGTTTGACAATACCACAATAACACTTACAATCCCACATGTAAGTTAGGCTAATCCTATAGCCTCCTTCTTCATGCCACTAGGTAATGAACCCATAAATTAAGCTTTTCATTCTCCCCCTAAGAGGGCAAACTCCCTCTAGGTAATGAAAACCTAACTTACTTCCTTTCATTCTCCCCCTATTGGCACACATCAACCTCCTACTAATAAAACACATCAACCCGTCTTTGGACACACATCAACCTATGCTCCAATTTTGGGCACACTTCAACAACTCCATTTGTTGAAGACTCTCCCCCTGAAGAGTTGCTCATCGTGATCACAATTTCACTCATTGTGATCAACTTAATATCGAAGGTCCCATACCCTTCATTATCCTTAACTTCTCCCTCAATGTTGACAAATACCCAACCTTGAGCATTTACAACTACTTGAGTTGCCACTTGAAATGATGAGGATATCCACTCCCCATTTTTCCCATTTCAAGTTTAAATGCTCAACCTTGAGCAAGTTCACAACAGAAGGTTAACCACCTTCCAAGGTTCATGAAAAATAATTTTCATGTCTTTAAAGAGTCCCTCCCCCTAAAGACATGGTGGAAACTTCTGTCATTGCACCAACAATGACTTGGAATCCCTAAACCTTTAGGAAACCCAGATTTAGAAGTTTTGAGGTTCAAATGTTCAAAATTTGAAACAAACCTCAACCTAAACTTCAACTTAGCCTTCCTTTACCATTCCATCCTTGTTTTCAACACGAAAACACCCTTTTATGTATACAAATGTATTTTAAGGGTTTGGAATGAGTACCTAGACTAAAATAGGTTCAAAGTGCTGAAATCGAGCTTTCCCACCAAAATCAGCAACTTGGATCGATTGAGTTGGGTTCCAATCGATTGAACCTTCTCGAATCGATCCACCGATCGATTCAGACTACTGGATCGATCGGCTGATCGATCCAGAGCTCTTCTGTTCGCGAGCTCGAATCGATCCATGGATCGATTCAGCACTCAATCGATCCATGGATCGATCGGAACTCTGATAGTTGCTGAAATTCCACTTCAGTCAACTTCAGAAACCCCTAGAAAATTCTACAAAAATCCAAAAATTATGAAATTTCGTGTAGACATTGTTTAGGGCATATATTATCAAGAAAAATTGTTTTCTATGAAAATACATCATATTTTCAAAGATTGACACAAACTTGAAAACTTGCAAAAACTTTAGTGTTTTCTTTAAGTTTGTGTCTAACTATTCAATGGTGATTACTATCAAAAGATAGCCTTCACCAAGGTTTTCCAAAATCATTTTGAAAACTTTTTCAAACCAATATCCCACCATATTCCTTGGGCTTAATGCACATGACTTGTACATTAGCTTTCCCAATGATGGGAAAATACATAACTATGTGTTTTGATGAACCTAAAACTCAAAAGAATGCACTAAATCAACATCTTGAGTTTTGTTCATCATCCTAACATCTCACTTGTATCTAATGTGCACTAAAACACATACAAGTCATCTTATAGGTCTTGTGAGATGTAGATTTTGGTTTTGCCCTAATCTAGGGATCATGCATATCTATCTAGGCATTTTAGATATATTAGACACCCACCTAGGATGTCACTTGTTAATAAGTGTTGTTAAATGCCTTTTGTCCTTAATTACAAGGAATTAAACTTAATGCATGATAATGTTATGACATACATCAAAAAGAAATAATTTTCAAAAGAAAATATCCTATAATTACATGATGTATGAATGTCATGACATGGTATTTTTGGATTTTTCATAATAAAACATGAACGCAAAAATAAACATGATGTCATGACATATGATGAGCAAACAATCATGGCAAGATTTAGCATAAATAAAATATACCTAGATTAACTATCTAAGTATCCTTAAAACCTTAGCTAAACTTACAACTTAAACCTAGATTGCCCTAAAGTGCTTCAAGAAAATGCCAAAACCTAAATTGGCATTTCTAATTCCCTTGATTAATTTATGCCAATTGAAATTAAGCATATTCCTCAAATGTTGGCATATTTCATTTTTCCACAAGAGTAGCACTTTTATATTAAGGTCCGGATTGCCTTAAATTTTCTAAGAACATACCAAAATCCCAACTTGGTAGTTCTTATGAATTTCCCAATATGTGCCATTTAAAGATTAAATCACTTTTTCACCACTAGGCACATTTTACTCTTTCAAGGAGTAAATAATAGTCCCATTTCATTTTCAAAGGTTAACAAAAACCTTGAAAATGCTCCTTGAGTGTCAATTTCCTCAAAGTTGGGTTAACTACCCTTCTAATCGGAGTTGACACTCTCTAACCCATTTATGGGGTAGAGAAAATGCTCCTAGGAACCCAACACCTATTGGTGCTCCTTGGGTGCTCTAGGTACTCACTAGGGATAACTTCCCTAGATACCTTCCTAGTGACCTTGTTGGGCTTCTTAGAAGCCTTGGTCACATTTTCTAGGTCAACCCTAGGGATAGCCTCCCTTGTGACCTTGTTAGTGACTTTCTTAGACTTCTTAGAAGTCTTAGTCACTTTGGTTGCAAAAATACTCTTAGGGATGACTTCCCTAGTATTTTTGACTTGCCCACTAGACCTAGGGTTTGTTCCATAACTATATGGAACCCTATGATAACTAAGCACATCCTTCTTAGCCTTTGGTTTGTATCCCAAACCTCTATGGCTATTGGATGGCTTTGATTTTCCTAACCCTAAGTTATGCTCATTTTGCCTTAATAGGATATTTTCCATCCTTTTTAGGGTCTTTTCCATTTTATCAAGTCTTGACCTCAAGACTTGATTTTCTATCATTAAATCCTTAGATTTTGGGTTTTCATTAAGTCCATGAGCATTTTGGTTTCTAGGCTTGTATCTAAAATCCTTAGAATTATTGCCTAGATTTTTACCTACATTTCTAACCCTAAGAGTGGTAGTTTTAGCATGAAGAGCTACATGTTTTTCCTTAATGCTATCATGCTTCCTATGTTCATGGTAAATAGCATTGAAATGATATAAATTTGACCTAGCATGCTTTTTACCATAATGTAAAGGAGTAGGCTCAATAAAAGATACCTTCTTCTTTACCTTGGAGGCTCCCCCTTGACTGGTGCCTCCTTGAGCCTTGACCATCTTCTTCCCCTTGGGACATTGACTACGGTAATGTCCCTTTTGTTGGCACAAAAAGCACACAATGTGCTCCTTGCTCTTCTTTGTTCCGGGGATGGTCTCCTTGGGCTTCACCTTGCCCTTTTGTGCCACTTGGCCCTTCTTCTTGGCCAATTTAGGACACTTGCTCTTGTAGTGCCCACTTTCCCTACACTCAAAACATATTATATGATTTTTATTATTAATTGAAATATTTATACCTTTGCTTGTAGGGGTGGCACTTGTTTTGGATGTAGAAGCTTCTCCATTTGATTTTTCTTGACTTGTGGAGGTAGAAGCTTCTTCCTCCTCTTCTTCTCTTGACCCGGATGTAGAAGCTTCTCCTTCTTCTTGATCCGGTGTCACCAAGGATTGCTCCCCCTCAATCCTAGAGGTGGAGGCTTCATCATCTTGAATATGAAACAAGGAGTATGCTCCCTCCTTGTTCCCTTCGTTGCATTCCCTTGAGGATGAAGCTTCTTGGATTTCCTCTTCTTCGGAGGTTGAGCATCTCTCAACCTCGGAGTCCTCCTCTTGGTCTTGCTCCAAAGAGTCACCCTCTTTAGATACTTCTTGATTCGGTACAGTGGAGGGGATCTCTTCATGAAGCTTGGCCAATTTGCTCCATAAATCCTTTGCATCTTCAAATTCTCCAATTTTGCAAAGGATGGTGCTTGGCAATAGATTGACCAAAAGCTTGGTCACTTTGTTATTGGCCTCGCACCTTTGGACTAGCTCCGGGCTCCATTTGCTTTTCTTTAGAACTTTGCCCTTGGAATTTGTTGGAGCTTCGAAGCCTTCCGTAAGAGCAAACCATTGCTCTATCTCCATCATAAGAAAGTTTTCGATTCTTGATTTCCAAGAATCGAAGCTTGTGGAGGTGTATGGTGGAGCCACCCTCGTGTCAAATCCAAGTCCATCTTGGAATTGCATCTTGAAGTTGAGCTTGTGAATTCTTTGACTTTGATGAATTTGCTTCAACTTCTTCACCCTCTAGCTTTTCTTGTTACGCTTGACCCTTCCGGCGATGATTCCGGTGAAGAGCGGCCTCGCTCTGATACCACTTGTTAGGACCAAAAGTAGCTAGAGGGGGGGTGAATAGCTCGTCGCGTGCTCGTCGCTCGGTGTGGCTTGTTTCTTCAAGGATATGCAGCGGAAATTACAGAAACAATCACACACGCTAACAAAGTTGGTTTACTTGGTATCCACCTCACAAGAGGTGACTAATCCAAGGATCCACACCACGCACACACCCTCCACTATGAATAACACTCCTTTATGGTAACTACCAAAGGCGGAGAAGCCCTACAACACTCTCAATACAAGAAGAAGAAAGGGAAATACAAGTTAAGCAAAAGCTTACAAGATATGCAGTAAAAACCCTAACCCTAACTTCTTCCTCTTGCAATAGATCCGCCTCTTGACTTGGAAAGCCTCCAAGAACCTTCAAGAACTGGCGATCACGTGCTTGTAGAGAGCTGTGGAGGAGCTGGAATGAGTCTGAGAAGAGCTCGTGAAGAGATGCCGAAGACCACGCTCGCCTGCGGCTTTAAACCCGACGCAACGGTCGGATCCCGATCGATTCGAATGTTCCGAATCGATCGGGGAGGCTTTGGATCGATCCACGGATCGATCCAGAGCGCCTCTGTGCTCAGGAAACGTGCCTGGATCGATCCACGGATCGATCCAGCGCTTATCGCGCGAAGCAGCATCGTTCCGATCGATCGGCTGATCGATCGGGACCTCTGGATCGATCCACGGATCGATCCAGAAGCTTTCTGTTCGCTGGGAAGAATCTGGATCGATCCACTGATCGATCCACAGCCTGGATCGATCCACGGATCGATCCAGAACTTGGTTTTTGCCCAAAACCAAGTCCCAAACCTCCCTAACCAACATCCGGTCAACCTTGACCTGTTGGTACATCATGCCTCGCATCTGGTCACTTCCTTGACCTGCTTGGACTTCCACCAGATGTCTGGTCAACCTTGACCCATCTGGACTTCCTTCCTTGCCAAGTATCCAGTCAATCCTTTGACCTACTTGGACTTCCCAACACCAGATGTCCGATCATCCTTGATCCATCTGGATTTCCTTCCTTGCCTGGCTTCACTCACCAGGACTTTCACCTAGCTTCACTCACTAGGGTTTTCCATCTGCCTAGCTTCACTCACTAGGACTTTCCATCTGCCTAGCTTCACTCACTAGGACTTTCCATCTGCCTAGCTTCACTCACTAGGACTTTCCATCTGCCTAGCTTCACTCACTAGGACTTTCCATCTGCCTAGCTTCACTCACTAGGACTTCCATCTGCCTAGCTTCACTCACTAGGACTTTCCATCTGCCTAGCTTCACTCACTAGGACTTTCTATCTGCCTAGCTTCACTCACTAGGACTTCCCAGTCAAGTATCCGGTCAACCTTGACCTACTTGACTCTTCTTCGATCAATATCTTATTGTCAAACATCTAAACCCAAACCAAGACTCAGCTTGGTTAACCAGGTCAACCCTGACCTGAGGGATGTTGCACCAACACCCTTGACCAAGGCTTTGGCACAGAGAAAGCATGATGGTCACACTAGGTCATTGGGCCTTAGAGCCTACACTGATTGGCACTAGTGCTAGTGGGAGATTGTTAGTTAGAGCCCTAGAGCCAATCATATGATGATTGTTGTATGGACTCATTGTATCATGTTCCTATGTATATAAAGTCATTTGTTTGGTTATTATACTTACTTGTATTGGTCTCAAATAACTAAGTATAGTAGCGTCCTTGAGTAGAAGGTTATTATCTATATCAATCGATTAGTTGAATCGATAATGAGATGATATAGAGAACACTACTCTTAATCATTCCTAGTCAAGTATTAACATTCAGGGACAATGTTAATGCGACGAGACTAACATGTAGGTCAACTCGATGACTTGATCTCATAAGTCATGGATATAGAGATATCAAGTTGACACATGGGTATGTATTGGAGAATGTACACTGAATGACCCACCATGAGAAAGTATCATATATCGTTATATGAGTGTCATATACTTTCTCATGTGGCTATTAGTATGACTATTAGTCCTTAGACCTGAAGTCGCCATGGTTCCCTACATAAGGAGTTGCATACTTTGGCTTCGTTAAACATCACCCGTAACTGGGTGGACTATAAAGGCGATTACTGGGCATGTAACAAATTATGTGGAGGGATGTGAGTGATGTAGATGGGATCTATCCCTCCTATATAACGGGAGTGACATCGTTATTCTTGATAGAGTGAGACCACTAAGTGCATGGTCATGCCCAAATGAGTCAATATGAGATATTGAGCTCATTTGATTATAGTGAGTTTACTTGGAGTTCAAGATTTAGATTGATTAGAGGATGGCACGGTCTATGCCTCACATTGATCAATTTAGGTGTCAAGGATAGAATGACACTTGTCATATATTGTGAAGAGTCACAATTAGTAGTCACATGGTGATGTTGAATCTCAGCATTCTTGTAACTTGGGTAGTAATGATGTGTTGCTAGATACCGCTCATTACTTATACTTCTAAATGAGTTTAGGAGCATTGCTAACGTTACAATAACCTATAGGGTCACACACAAAGGGCAATTAGATGGAGATTAGGTTCATTTGATGAACCAAGAGGATTAGGTTCATGTGATGAACCAAGTTGGATTAAGAGTAATCTAAATTAAACTAATTGAGTTGGACTCGATTTGATTCATGTGTTCAATGGATCTAATTTAGATTATGTTTCATTGAATCAATTTAATCAATGAATAGAGATTTATTATATTAATTGATTTGAATCAAATGGTTAGATTTGATCAACCATGGGAGAGAAGTGGTCAACTTTGACTTGACTTGAGAGGGAAGATGAAAGGTCAAGTTTGACTTGACCATTGCCACCTCATTTGTGAGTTGACATTAAGTGGGCTAATGATGATGTTCCACGTCATCAAGGTTGGCTTATGTGTGTGTCACATCATGAGGGAGATCAAGAGTTGTGACTCTTGATATCCCATGGAGGTTTAAAACCTCTTCTTGAAGTGGCCGGCCACTTAACTTATTGAGTGAGAGTTTCATTTTGTTTTGTAACTCCTTCTTCTTCCACCTCTCATCTTCTTCTCTCCCTCTCCTCCACCTTGGTCGAAACCTTCAAGAGTGTTACACACTCTAAGGTTTCTTCTCCATTTTTGCTCGTGTGGATACACATAGTGGGGCGTTCACTTGACACCCTTGAGATCCGGCAAATTTTGAATGAGCGGGATAAGCGAAGGGCTTCACATCAAAGGTATAACTTCTCTACCATGTAGATCTAGTGTAGATCTAGGATTAGACAACATGTACACGAAAATTTTAATCGTCGCACGGATCCGGTGGCATGGAACTTCGGGGTTTTCGCAATGTAAAAAGCGGTTTTTGCGGCCCGAAAGTCCCAACAAAGACACCTATGGCAATCTACTGATCAGGGAGGTTATTAGGGTCCCCGAATCTCCTGAGAGACAAAACGATGCGGCGTTGTACTCATCTGATCCAAGAAGGTCTGCATATCTTGCCCAATTTGTGCAAGATCCAATCAGGCTTGCCGCTTCACTTGAAATTCTCTCTCCAAACTCGAGAGTCATGTCTTCAAATTTGTATTTTCTTACTCTAAGGCATCTACTCTAGCAAATAATCCGAATGCTCTAGATGATGTGTTGGGACGACCCCCTGACCCTAGGAGTTATCTCCTAATCATATACGACTCTTGCCTAGGGCCTAAGACCGTAGAGGGTGGAGGTCTTTTTCCTTCCACTGACCACATCATAATAAATTTCATTTATCTGGGCAGTGGATAAAGTTTTCTCCTCACCTCCCTCTAAACTAGGTTGAGATGTCTGTGCAACCCTAGCAGCAATTTGTTCCTATTTACATTAAAAAAATATATTTTTATTAGATATTTATTAAAATTATAAGTCATCATTGTTAATAATTAAAGTGTATATTCTTACATCTAATTCCGATGATCGACGATTTATAAAGTTTCTATTTTTTGACTTGTGTATCTTGATAAATATCTCTCAACAAATAGGAGGTCGATGTAGCTCTTGTTCCTGAATATTAAAGAATGTACATATTTCCAAATATTATAATCCATTTATAATCCAAGTGCAAAATTCTTATAGAATTTTTTAAATTGTAAACTCACCAAGTCTAAGGAATGCTCAACGATCGATCGAGATCCAACGGTATGCTTTGTCACTTCGGTACTAGGGCCAGCCAGCTCACTCTTTCTATTGGCTCAAGTTGTCATTGCATTTCCCTGCCATCTATCTGTAGTCCAAATGGCTCGCCATGCATCCCAAATGTCCTCGAGTACATACGATGGTTTTATTCCTTTTTGTCTTGCTTTGTATAGCATGTCTTTGTAGAATTTGGCACAAGCTGCATTCCATGTGGCATAAAATTTCGCCTCGTACCCTGTCTCCATGTATATCTTTTTTGCAATAATTTGTTCATGAATTATTATAAAAAATATTAAAAAAATCATGACAATTAAAATTACTTACCAAAAACTTATCGTAATAAAATTGTTTCATTTCCGGGTCTACCCGCTTCCATGTAGTACCAACAGGGCTAAATATCTCTTTAAATTTTGATGTGATATAGGCAGCTACTCTATGACCATCTAGGGTAAAATTGCATTTAACAAATAAAAATATTAGAAATATTTAATACAAATAGATGTAGTGAATAATACTAATAACACCAATACTTACCAACCCCTGATAATTCGCAAAACAATCTAACCACCAGCGTTAGACATGTCTATATCTACACAATTACATTATAACACATACGATTGCTCACTAGTTTTAATCATAAAAACATAATGACTAATAGAGTAAGACTAGTGATATAAGCAAGAATATTTAGATCTAAAATAGAAATTTAGCTTAACATTAATGAATAATAGAGTATAACTAGTGAGATGTAAGAATTTTAATTAGTAACATTAACATTTTATAGGTCCTTCTCACTAGACTCTGTTAGTATAATAAACTCCTCACTGCTGGACATTTTTCCACCATCTATCTCCTCATAAGGTACATTAATCAGTTCATTGTCTTTTTTTTCAAAATATCATGTAGTTATTAATGCAACAATCAATTTTCTCTACAGGCAAACTTAAACCCCCTCACCAATTTTTTTGTATTGTAGAAGCTATCAGGCATTATGTTATCAGCAAGAAGTAACTTAGACATCAATTGGCATATGTCATCGTAACATCTTTCTAAAAAATGATGCTCTGTCTTGATGTTCAATAACCTTACAGTAGCTGATAATTGGAAATGATTAGACAGAATCCCTTCTCATACTTCTCTTTCACTAGCCTTTAACATGTCATACATTTGTTGAACTTCAAGTGTTGGGGTATTTCATCTATATTTGAATAATCAACAGCATTCATAGCGTCATAAATCATTGATTGCATTGCATTTTCATTAGATGATGATTCTCCTAAAGGAGTTGTGTTAGATAAAGAAGCAACCGAAGTTCCAATACAGTGAGATAAATAAGGCTCTCTATGACAGTACCAATTGTAGTAATTTGGAACAAATCTTTTTTTACAAAGATGTACTTTCACAATATCCTCATCACAGAAAGTTTTATTTCTACATTTGGAATGATTACACAGACAACGTAACGTGGCACCATCCATATATTCTGGATGAGTCTTTGCAAAGTTCACAAACTCTCAACTCCAATAAAATATTCATCTCAGATAAATCTATTTTCTAATCTATTGTACATCCAATCTTTGTCTAGCGCATGAGGTGCTGCCACAATGTGGCCTCGGGTTCGAATCTCGGCAAAGCCGAGGTAAATACCTCCCTTATGTGCTAGTCATTATTCCAAAGGTTAGTAGCCAGCCGTGATTTACCTCCTCCGTGTTGGTCTTGGGACGGGTTGGCGGGGGCGCTGGGGGCAAGCATATTCACTTTTTTTTGCCACAATGTATATTGTATCCTAACCGTCATAAAATTGATTACATCGTAAGTGTGCAATTAATACAATAGAGGTACTACACACATGCATGATTCAATGTATTCACAAACCATATCATGGATAAAAAAAAATAGGTATATAATTAAGAAGTTGTCCTTTCAAAGCAATGATACTAGGTTTAAATTCTATAACTTGCTAAACTAGATTAAAAGAAACCAAAATATATATAATTCTACAACCTAGAAGTGACAAATTCCTGGCCGGGAGCTCAAGGGTGGCCAAGAGGGTCGGCTAATCTAGTGGCAGCATGAGCTGTAGTCAGCCCTGAGTTAGCCCAAGCCCGCTACCATGATCTCAAGGCCAGCCAGACTCGCTTGCACGAGCTCAGGGCTAGCCAAGCTCCCTGCCACAACATTGGGGCAGGCCAAGCTCGGGCCAGTTGAGGTTGTGGCCAGCGGAGGTCGCCGCCGTGAGCTGGGGGCAGTAGTGGTCATTGTTGAGAGCTCAGAGCCAAGTAAGCCATCGCCATGAGGTCCCATCTGACCAAGATCGTCGCCCGTTAATTGGTAAAACGGAAGAGAGGGAAAGAGAAATCATACCGATAGGAGGAGACGACGCCGAAGGAGACACGCGTCGGAGATGAGAAGGTCACTAGAAGAGACGGTCGCCAGAGGGGACAATCACCGGAAGGTTCCACTAGACACGCACGGTGGAGAGGCAGACGGAGGTGCACACACGATATGCCCTAAATTACGATATTGGCGACGGAAATAATAGTTCGTTGCTAATTAGCGACGGAACTAATTATTTTCGTTGCTAATTAAAGACGGAACTATTATTTCCGTCGCTAATATCATGATTTAAGGTTAGATCTGTCTGATTAGAGACGGAAAAAATATTCCGTCTCTAGTTAGAGACAAAATTAAAATGTTCGTCTCTATTTAAAGACATAATATTTATTATCCGTCGCTAACGTTTACTTATTAAACTTTTTTTATTACAAACAATCAAAATAGAGACGAAAATTATAATCCTGTCTCTAACTAGAGACAGAAATATAATTTCGTCTCTAATTCCATTTCTAAATGGCAGTTTATTTGTGGTGATTGATGGTAAAGATTAGCAAAGCATATTTTCTGTTGATCCATGAGCAACATCAGCTTCGACACCTTCTGTTCAATCTGAGTCCAAATAAAAGAAGTGGGATAAGTGTTAAAAGGTAAATATTAAGTCTTGATCTAGATGGATGGATGCAGTAAAAATATGTCACATCATATTTGAGGTAGTTGATCATACTTTCTTCTAGTGACATAATTGACTATGTGAGAATAACATGTGTCGGAGGATTCGTAGGGAGGTACTTGGTGAGACCCCTCGAATGTCTAAGTAGTGCTAAAAAAATATAGAAAATGAGATGAATTTAAAATTTGTGTAGGCCTCTCTTTTTCATTATCTATGCTATTTAGATAGTCTTTAAGCTCTCAAATCTTAACGGGTTAATGGTTTTGGATTGCGATTTGCGGGTACTGAAGATGCAATATTATTAGGAGTAGCAGATTCCACCATTCAAAATGAATGATATAATTTTATCTTTTTTTATTTCTATTATTTTTATTTTAATGTGGGTTATTAAATTCATTCTTTGTGAGTGCCCAATCTCATCAAGAAAGAACGATGAAACCTTTTTTATTTTTTATTTTTTATTTTTTATTTTTTATTTTTTATTTTGTGGAATTTCTTGAATGATGCAGGAGTAGAGTAGAAAGACAGAGTTGATGGAGAATCCTATGGAGAAAAGCTAAAGTTGATTTTAAGTCATGATTCTCAATCAACTAACGTATGATGTAAGTTTTTCTTTTATATTATTATTATTATTTTTATTTTGGGTCAAGAATGTGATAGGTGGAGAATTTGTGGGATGAGAAAAGAAAATGTGGCTAGAACTTTAGAAAAAAACACCATTTCTCTGTAGAATCTGAAGACTTTATGATCATAAATATTTTGTTAAAGTCTTAAAAGAAGATGCACCTGTCTACACATCAAATTATACCCCATATAAATCTCAATTCCTAGACTAATCAAATATTTTGATCCAAAGGTGTAACACCTCACTATTTAGTGGACTGACATATTATTTTGTAACAGTGAGTTAATTAATCATAATTATAAGTTTATATTATTGGATATATATATATATAATCTATTAACAGTGAATTGATAATAGAATTGAGTTGATTGTTATAAATAGGACATCGTCCTGTAAGATTGAGTAATTTTGGATCTCCATATCAAATCTTTTCAGGATCATGTGGAGACGCAAAGGGAATGCCAAATCCACTATGTTCAATTTCATTGTCTATTTTGTTTCTTTTATATTTGTGTTGTAATTTTGACCATAAATCTTTCCTATTTTCTATTTTATTAAATTCATGTTTAGAAAACGTCTATCACCTCGTCTAAACCCTTAGAATCGACTAAACTATATAGCTCGATCCTCTAACTAGACTCTACATCTAGGGTTAGCCAAATCACAATACTTAGGGTATGTTTGGTATGCACATTTTTCATTTTTATTTTCTGAAAACGTACGTTTTTTAGAAAATAATTTTTTATCATTATCTGTTTTTCTAGAAAATACTATCTATTTTTTTATAAAATAGATACGAAAAACATAAACCAAATACTATTTTTCAGAAAATACGTGTTTTTCAGAAAATGAAAAATGCGCGTATCAAACACACCCTTATATAGTTAATTTTATTCAATTAAATAACCTGAACAGTGAAAATTTTAAGTAAAAGGATTAATGTGAAATTTTCCCTCAAATATTTAGGACCACACTAAGTCTGCCTTTTGTTGTGTTGAAGGAAATTACTAAAATTAGTGGAGCAAAAACTAAATACAAAGTTTTGTCTAAAAAACGAAAAAGAAAAATAAAAATTAGAAAAGGCCAAAGGAGCGTCGTCGCCCACATCATTACGCCAACGCCGTCCTCCAAAACCCCGCCTTTCGTCTTCTCCCTCCATTTCCTTTCGAATCCACGCCTGTTTCTCTCTCCGCCTGCCGCCTCTCATGGCGAAGAAAGGGCGGTCTCGGCGGAAGTAAAGTGGAGACCGAGCAGAAGAGGAATCGCCTTTCGCGATTGCCGAGAAAGGGCCGGGTTTTGCTCTCCTTCTGCGCTTGACGTGACGGGCGCGGTCCCGCTGGGAAATCCCATCGCCCTCTTATTTCGGTGCTCAATCGCGTCCGCGCGTGATGTAAAAGAGAGCACTTTTTTGGTGATACGAGAATGGAAAGCTGGAATTTTGGTGGGGATTTGTAGGAGGTGGGGCAAAAGGTCGGTGCTTGGCGTTAATCTGGAGGGTTTGAGTGCTTTGAGGGTTATGGAAGAGCGATACGGTTTGTTATCGCGGTGACAGATGGACGGAGGAGGAGGAGAGTCTAAGGTTCGAGTGGTGCGATGCCCTAATTGCCAGAAGCTTCTTCCGGAGCTCGCCGATATCTCGCTCTATCGCTGCGGTGGTTGTGGCGCTACTCTTCAAGGTGATTCTCCGACTTCTCCATGTCTTGTTTCTTAAGATGTCGCGTAATTTCTGCAGTTTTGATCGAAAAATGTGAAGTGTCCTCTTGCAATATGGTTTTGTTGACCTCAACAAAATTCAATGATTGTTTTTGTTGAAAAAATATATTGTGAATTTTCTGTTATAAACATAGTGATTTAAACAGTGTTGTATTTTGTTTATCTTTACCATTGATACAGCAAAAGGACCACCCCCCAAGTTAGAACCTTCATCCGATAAACCTGATGGACCTAAGGTCGAATATCTCGAGCTCTCTGAGAGAACTTCAGAGAGCAAACCTATGGTTTTAGATGCAAGCTTGGGGCTTGATCTTGGTGGCAATACAGATGGGCTTGGGAGACATGAGGAAATTGCCCTTTCTACTACTACTACTGCTGCTGCTTCTACTACTACGAGGAAAGAGAACTGTTCAGGAGTAGATGATCTCATCGAGAAGAACGAAAGAGAACAGTATGGTAGTAATGGCCTGTATCAGCCAATGTTATCAGTTGATAGTATAAGCAACAATGGGAAAGCAGTAGTCGAGACAATTTTACATGAGGGAGAGGAAACTGAGCAATTGGTTGATAAATCTTTATATGCTCAGCAAGCATTAGTCCAAAATGCCAAGAATGTTTGGAATCCGAAAGCTTTCAGAAAAGGTGTTCAACTTGATAGTTATTCTGATGAAGGTCCATCTAACTACTATCAAAATGCAAGAGGTAGGTTTGCTAATGGTGATTTTGACAAGAAAAAAAACCTTGAACCAGACCAAGCCGAGATGTTGAGAATGCTTGATGAATTAAGAGATCAGTTGCAAAGAACATGCGAAGTCACAGACAAGCAAAAAATGAGCATCATGGTTGATAGATCGACAACTTCCTGCAGTTCCTACACTCATCATGCCCGTGCCAATAGATTTCCTAATGGTTCATTTTCATTAAACCGAAGTCCTTCTGGTCGGACTCCAAGAGAATTGGAGCGCAATGCGAGCAGACTGGTTTCTTTAGCTAATGCGCCTTCTCAGAGCAGCATGTCTGGGTACGGGGATCCATTGGTCCATAGAAAAGCTCCATTTCACCTAGCTGTGGAGTACCCATTGAGGCCAGTCAACAATTCTAATGGGCAATTGGATCATCATCGTGCCAACTTCTATAATCAAAATGTACATTACCATCAAGCGGCCTGTTTATGCCTTCATTGCAATGGCAGACACTTCTCAGGAGTTGCAAGAGGCCATTCAACAACATTGGGTCATCAGGTCTCGTATTTTACAGATAATTGTGAATTACCTCATATTGCTGCTCCCTTGATCTTGGGGTCGAGAAGTTGTAATTCAAGATCGAGAAGTATTCCTTCTAATCCACACGAGCCACGGGTACATCGCAAGGCCACAATCAGCAAGAATTCTGGACGTCTGTGTCATTCCTTTACTGGTGGTGCCCCTTTCGTGATATGTAATTATTGCTTTGAACTTCTGGAACTACCTGGCAAATCTTTGGCACTGAACAAGAAAACAAATAAACTGAGATGTGGTGCTTGCTTCAAACTCATTTCCGTTTACTGTGATGGAAGTAAACTTGTCGCATCTGCTTTGGCACTAGTATCGCCTGTTTCACCGAAGGACAATGGCTTTGCTGGCTATAACCCATGCAATTCTGACCAACATACAGATGAAAGGTTAGTTTTACCATGTGTTGTTACAAGCAGTGATCATGAGATGATCGAAAGGGCACATGGGTTGAAGAACATAGATGAGTTTGATGATATGAAAGGGATCTCTTCAACTTCTGCTATGTTAGAGCATGCCAACAGCTCAGATAATGTAATCTCAGAGAAAGGGGTGCCTAACTATGCAGATATTCCCTTTGGACCTCAGATTATTTCACGCACACCGAGCCTTCCAATTCATGCTGATCAAACAATTGATGGATGGGGAAGTGGAAATTGCAGTAAACGCTCTGAACAAGAAAAGAATACAATCTTAAGCGGTAACTTCAGACAGAACTCACTCAAAGATGTTTCTATGGCAACCAAAATGGATGTATTAGTGAATGAATTTCCAGATGTAACTTCTTCTCGAGATGATACAGCCTTGATAATCAAACATAATATTCAGCCAAGAACAGTTAAGGCTGGAGATTCATTTCTTGGCAGCATCAAGAAGAGCTTTCGGTTCCATAAATCAATGACACGTGACAGATCTAAGGTTACAGTCAACGGTTACCCGATTCCTGACCGGTTAGTTAAGAAGGCTGAAAAACAAGCTGGCACAATATATCCTGGTGATTACTGGTAAAACTCATCTTATGCCGTATGATTCGTTTGCATAACCAGCTTATTTTTTCACTACGCGTTCCACTCATAGTTTGGAGAGCATTCCAACAGCTATTAGCATCCAAGCATGCATCGCTCTGTACAATCCTATACTAATTTCTCATCCTGAATTTCTCCTTTCTTCAGGTATGACTACCGCGCTGGATTTTGGGGGGTGATGGGGCATCCATGCCAAGGCATTATTCCTGTGAGGAACAACAATCATGCATGAAATTGTACGAAATCTATAAGACAATATGATTGACTGTGTAATCTCTTTTGCAGCCATTCATTGAGGAGTTCAATTACCCAATGGCCAAGACTTGTGCAGGTGGAAACACTGGCATCCTTGTTAACGGACGCGAGCTCTGTCAAAAAGATCTGGATTTGCTTGCTGGTAGGGGGTTTTCAACTGCTACTGGTTCTTATATGCTCGACATTTCTGGGAGAGTTTGGGATGAATCCTCTAGTGAAGAGTTAGATAGCATCGGCAAGCTTGCACCAACGTAACATCCTATATCCTTTGCTTGCTTTTTTCCTTTAGACAAAATCACTCCTTTTCAGATGCCAAAAATGATCCGCCATAGCTAAGTAATTGTACGTACCGGGCTCAAATAAGGACTTTAATGGCATGTGAATGACATAAGATAGTGATGGACTGAGAATGTTCCAGTCATGGCGTCTTCTATATCATTTTTCCTTGAGATTCATTTTGGACATGTTACTCTAGTTGCCATTGATATCACTTCCTGTATACACTTTTCAGATGCCAAAGATGTTCCACTCATAGCTAAAGTCAAAAACTATTGGTGCCAAAGTGCTACCTCATGTTATATTCATTTAGAAATATCTACTGTGTTATAGTTTGAAAACTTCGAATACAATTTGTTATAAGTAGGCTAACAAATTTCTTCTTAATATGTAAAATCTAAGGCTCAAGACTGTGGTTTAGTTTTGTTGCTTAATCTTCAAATCATGCCATCAATTCTGCTTCATAGCTACATTTCTTTCCAATCTGTGATAAACTTCCTGAATTTAGATAGTTTTAAACTGGATCTGATTCTTCATATTGCTCACAGAATTGAGAAAATGAAGCATGGATTTGGCATGCGGGTTTTGAGGACCTTTGCCAAGTGACTACTAGTTAGGTTGGCGATGTGCCGATCGATAGAAATGCTGCACAAGTTTTAGTTGCTGAGGGAGAAGAATCATTTGTCTTTGTGGTGTTCTCTTGTTCACACAATCATTTGTATCATTTAAAAGGTTTTCTTTTATTTTTCTCCTGTTTTACTGTTGTATTGTATTAATTTATGTTATGTAGGTTTCCTTCTCTTTAGGGTGATTGATAGGTCTGTACAATAGCTTTGGTTTCTTAATGAAATTGAGCTACACTTTTCCGTTTGCTCCATGAGTTTTTTTTTTTTCCATTTTTGATAATACATGTCCAAATTTCATCCAACTAATCTTGGAGGTAGATGATCAACCTTAGGTTATGCACATCTAGAGGTCAACTAATAGAATATTTGTCCATATTAAAATTTGAATTCTAGTATTCTTGGTTAATTTCCTAAGTACTTTATGATTACATCGCACACCTGTTGGAGCTTCTTGATGCAAGGGGATTGTTAGAGAGGTCATAATTTTTTACTTAGATTAAATTACAGGATTTATATTATATTAAATCAAAATTTATTCAAAAATTTACATTTATTATAAGGTGTAACTCCCAACGATCGAATCTTATGCTCAAGAAAGTTGTTTAAAATCTTTTAGACTCCCAATAATTGTAATCATTTATTCATTTTTATTAAGATTATTTTCACCTTTTATATTATTAGGGTTTTGAGACTATTTAAATATTTATTTAGTTGATGTTAAGGTATTATTTTTATTTGAATTATTTTATTCAGTTAAATCAAGAGAAGAATTTTTCTTTGTTTGATGATTTCTGATGTCTATTTTAAAAAATCTCTATTAGAATTAGTCTATAGAATAATCGTCATTCTAGTCGGTGTGACTCCATGAGCATTTAGATTGCAAATTAACATATTGTATTTGACAATTATAGATACAGATAGGTAAATTATTGGTGATATTTTGTCCTATTATAGTGGTTCTTTGTATGGGGAAGACCAAACTCCCCAATGACTTGTAAGGTGTGTTTGGTTCAAGATTATCATGCATAACTTTAGTTATGTGATTACCAGGTAATCACATAACTCGGTTATTGGAAATAAAACTTTACCTAATATTGTTTGATTGAATCTTAGGTAATATAATAAAAATTTATTTGTTTGGAGATTTTAGTGTATAACTTAGTATAGGAAATTGTATCAATCACCGACTAATAAAATAAAATAAAATAATAATAATAATAATAATAATAGTGGTGATATATATAAATAAATAAAAATGTCTTAATAAGAATATAAATACATATATTGCAATAAAACAAACAAACAAATAAACACTAGTTTAACAAAAGCATTTACTAGACAAACCTTCAAGATATCATTGGCAAATTTTGAACTATTGTAGAATGGAGAAAAGATGATTTAGCACCACCAAAAGTAACCATTGCTTCCAGCCAGTTATGCATGAAAGGCGTCCATCATTGAAGAGCAAGAAGTGCAATGAAAATGTTTCTTGATACATGAAGAGACTCAGCAATTTCCACCAGTGCTCTCTCATATGCAGCATGTACTTTCCGCAAATCCTATAGTGCTAATATATATCTTCATGTATTTGTGCAAATCGTAGCACACCAATGGAATTGACAGGAGTGGAACAAAAGCATAAGGACTAAATTGAAGTGCTAATATCTTTGCTGTATTTGTTGCTTGGGAATTCACTTCCTTGGGAGTAAAAACAAGGGTTGATAGAGCTGCACCAGCTAATTCAGCAGCTTCCAGCTTTCCTGGAATAAAATAAAAACTTAACCATGAACAAAAAGGATTCACTAGGTTCATAAATCCTTGATGTTGAACTATTTAAGCTTTTTCTAAAGGCAAAATCCATGTTCACAAAATCTCTATCAGAGAGAATGAATCCCAACAAACTATGTCTGCAGATGAAAACAGAGCAAAAATATGGATTCAAGGAAACCTAGGTGTTTGAGACAGAAATAGGACTTTAGACATTACCAACTCATGATAAAAAGATCATAGCCACAGAAATAAATTCCAAACTATTTTATGATCAGTGACCACTCTGGAGTTCATGAAAGGTACAGTAGGAATAAAATAAGTAAGTTATGGGTCAACAATCAGACCAGTGGTCAGTGGACCAACTAATTAGATGGTGGTTCAATTAGAATGGGATAGATAAATATATTAAAATATAAATTAAACCACTTTAATCAACTACACATGATGCCTGAACGAATAGTGATAAAGTGGTTTCCTAGCAAAAAATGTTTAGCCTTATAAACAAGGGATTTTAGGATTTAGATACATTCAATTCCACTACTAAAACCATACATAACAAAGAAGATAAGGATATTCTAAACCAGGTCAAACTATTAAACAATGAACAATAGAAATGTACCCAATCAGGCTGGCTGGGGACAACTACATATAGAGGAACTATTATAGAGTTCAAAATAACCCAAAATTCACATCAGATGACCAAAAAAAATAGCAAAGCTACCTAACCAACTTAAGTATTTGTATACTATTCTCATTAAGCAATTAGATGCATTTTATTTTTCACTTTGCATATTGGTATTGTTCCTATATGTGCTCAATCCAGATGATTATAATTACATCAAAGGAAAAACAATTAAAAGAAGATAAAACTATGTTTGAACAATATATATGAAGATTAATAGCAATCAAATGGCGCTTTAAGCCGACTTAAATATTTGTGTATTGTTCTAGTTAAGCAATTATATGCAGTTTTGTAGTGGTGGATCAATCAATAGAAAATAAGTCCAGGCTTTATCGAGAGAAATATGTGAAATCATGTTATCCCAAAGATTGCGCAAGCCATTCCTTGGAGGCCAGGAGAGTCACTTGGTCATGCTTAAGTTGGCAATCAGGTAAATGCTAACTCAAAGATGGACCATAAGGGTGTGTTTCATTCGAGGTTATCGCTGATAACCTTAGGGGTGCGTTTGGTTCAAGTCATCATGTATAACCTTGGTTATGTGATTACCAGGTAATCACATAACCAAGGTTATAGGGAATAAAACATAACCAAATGTTGTTTGGTTCAACTTAAGTAATGCAATAAAAACTTGTTTGTTTAAAGGTTTTAATGAATACCCTGGTTTAATGTTTTACCGTATTACCCTCAGTTACAAAACCAACTATACATAATATTATTATTATTATTATTATTATTTATTTATTATTATTATTATTATTTATTTTTTAATATTTTTTATTTTCCTTTTTCCTGTATATTTTTTTACTTTTTTATGTGTTTTTTTATTTTTTAATGTTTTTATATTTTTATATTATTTATATTTATATTTTTTTATTTTTTTACATTTTTAAATTTTAATTTTTTTATTTTTTTTTATTTTTAAAATTTTTATAAATTTTTTAAATTTTTTAAATTTTTTTAACATTTTTAAAATTTTTATTTTTAAAATTTTTATTATTTATTTTTTTTAAAAAAAAAATTAAATTTTTTAAAACATTTTTTTTATTTTTTAATATTTTTTCTCTTTTTTTCATATTTTTTCTTATCGGAGGGTATTTTTGGTAAAAAAAATTCGTTAACCCCGGAATCAACAAAAACCTTAGTTTTCTGAGGTTTTCCGATTCCGGGCTGCATGACCCTTTTGCTGACGTGTCGGGCATGAAACATTACTTAAGAATCATCGAATACCTAAACCAAACAAGGTTTTTGTTGATAACCTTGGATGGATAACCAAGGTTATCAAGAATAACCCCGAACCAAACGCACCCTAGTTGGTTATCAACGATAATCTTGTTTGGTTTAAGTAATTGGTGATTTCTGGTAATGCAACATTCTCATTATATCAGCAATTAGAGAATAGAACCAGGAATCACAAAACCTTGGAAATCTTAGGGTTTCTACGATTCCAGGGTTATCAATATTTGTTTCCAAAATTACCCTTCAAATCACAAAACCTTGCTCGTCTCGACGCCGCCACAGCTGTGATCGGGAGCGTCGTTTCCTTCTTGATCTTCTTTTCCTTCTTCGTCTCCGATTCATATCTTAGACAGATTGTACGCTTAGCTGATTGGTTTCTGTCCTTGCATTGGTTCCTGGTAAGGATTCTTGTTTATTCGATCGGGCGAGTGCGGAGTTGATTTTGATTTGGGGTGTTTTGTTCTTTAGGAAAGATGATGTCGAGATCGTATGCGAACCTTCTGGATCTGGCGTCGGGGAACTTCGCGGCGTTGGGGATGGGCGGGGAGCGGGCTGCGCAACGGATGCCGCAGGTGATGACGGTTCCGGGGACGCTGGCAGACCTGCAGGAGGAGGAGGAGCGGGCCAGCAGCGTGGCGTCGGACGTGCAGTCGTCGCCCGCGTAGGAGCGGATCATCATCGTGGCGAACCAGTTGCCGGTGCGCGCCCGGCGGCGGCCGGATGGACGCGGGTGGTCCTTCGGGTGGGATGATGACTCGCTGTTGCTCCAGCTCAAGGACGGGCTGCCGGAGGACATGGAGGTGCTCTATGTCGGCTCGCTGAGGGTCGATGTGGAGGCGCACGAGCAGGAGGACGCCGCGCAGACGCTGCTTGAGCGGTTCAAGTGCGTGCCTGCGTTCCTGCCGCTGGATCTCCATAACCGGTTCTACCAAGGCTTCTGCAAGGCCAACATCTGGCCGCTTTTCCACTACATGCTCCCCTTCTCCGCCGACAACGGCGGCGCAGGTGGCCGCCGATACCTGATTTTTTTTAATATATTTTCGGATTTTATTTTGAGTGATATAATATCATAGTGAGAGTTAATATTTTTCCTTATTATCTTAGATTTTATATAAATGCTTAATATTAAGAAAATAAAAGATTTTGAACGAAATCTAATCGATCTAAATGTATAACATTGATAATAAATGCATATACAAATGGCAAAACAAAATAATAATAATAATTATATAATTAAACCAGGGGTAATATAGTAAATATCAAGTTAGATTATACCATTAATTACCTAGTTGAACCAAACAAGGTTAAGATTATGTTTTATTCTCCCATAACCTTGGTTATGTGATTACCTGGTAATCACATAACCAAGGTTATACATGATAACTTGAACCAAACGCACCCAGGGTGTGTTTGGTTTAAGTTATCATGTATAACCTTGGTTATGGAGAATAAAATATAACCAAATGTTATTTGGTTCAACCTAGGTAATGCAACAAAAACTTATTTGTTTGAAGATTTTAATGAATACCTTAGTTTAATATTTTATCGTATTACTCTCAGTTACAAAATCAACTATACATATTATTATTATTATTATTATTATTATTATTATTATTATTATTTATTTTTTTAATGTTTTTTTACTTTTCTTTTTCTTGTATATTTTTTTTACTTTTTATGTGTTTTTTTATTTTTATTTTTTAATGTTTTTATATTTTTTATATTTTTTTACATTTTTTAAATTTTAATTTTAATTTATTTATTTTATTTCTTAATTTTTAAATTTTTATAAATTTAAAAATAAAAAATTTATATATTTTTAAAAAATTTTATTTTTTTAAATTATTTATTTTTAAAAATTTTAAAATTTTTTAAACATTTTTTTATTTTTTAATATTTTTTTTACATTTTTTCTCTTTTTTCCCATGTTTTTTCTTATCGGAGGGTATTTTTGGTAAAAAAAAATCGTTAACCCCGGAATTAAGAAAAACCTTAGGGGGCGTTTGGTACGTGCGTTTTTCATTTTCATTTTCTGGAAAACGCGCGTTTTCTGAAAAACGGTGTTTGGTTTGTGTTTTTCACGCGCGTTTTCTAAAATATTGGCTATCATTTTCTAGAAAAACAGAGAATGACAAAAAGTCGTTTTCTAGAAAACGTGCGTTTTCCAGAAAATAAAAATGAAAATAGTGCAAACCAAACGCACCCTTAGTTTTCTGAGGTTTTTCGATTCCGGGCTGCATGACCCTTTTGCTGACGTGTCGGGCATGGAACATTACTCGGGAATCATCGAATACCTAAACCAAACAAGGTGTTTGTTGATAACCTTGGATGGATAACCAAGGTTATCAAGAATAACCCCGAACCAAACGCACCCTTAGTTCCAAGTTATTATTGATAATCTTAATTATTCAATTAAGATTATCAATAATAATCTTATTTAGTTCAGATAATGAATAATTTTCGAGTAATTTTATATGACCGACTCACTAACAAACATCAGTAATATGGGAATACAATCCGAAATGCGATTACCAGAAATTTCTAGGGGTTTTCTTGATTCCGGTTATAGTCCATTCAACAGCGTCGTTGCCGCCGAACACCACCGTCTTTCTCAAGCATCGCTCCGCGTCTTCTCCTCTTGGCCTCGACTCCGCCCTCGCCACCTACCTCACTTCCCCTGCCGCCCCCGTCGTCGACCAGGCTATTCGAGAACTCTGCCTCCTTGTCAAGAACGGACTCCTCACGACATCCCAAGTCCTCATTGAGCTCCATGATGCGCTCGAAGGCTGCCCTCTTGGCTTCGTCCCGTTCTTCGTCAAGGGAATTGACTTCCTGGTCTATTATATTACTACACGCCTTCGTCAAGGCAAGCGAGGCTTTCTTAACTTACACTCTTAGTATCCTTAGAGTTATTAACGTAAATATTCATGTAAATAAACTACACTAATTCGTAAACCGTATAATGTACTCTAAAGGAACCGACTGTGGTCCATTTATTTGCATACCATCATTACATTCCTTTGAAATACAGGGGACCCTTCACTTTCATAATTCACGGGTGCATCAATATCGCGCTTCATCCTCTTGTAACTTTAGCCATTTCTAATTTTTCTAAGGCATTTCATAAAAATAATAAATTTGAGCAAATATCAAAACGTCATCCAACACCCTTGTTTTTTAGTAAATACGAAATTATGAAACGTGAAAGAATAAATCAATTCAAATTATGTAGAGGCCACTTTTTATATATATATATATATATATAGAAATGATATACTGCGGATAAAATCGTACGAACCGTTACGGACTTGTCTTCCTGATCGGTCACCAGTCAGATCAGGAAACCTCCTGATCGATCTCTGGAGCGATCAGGGAACCTCCTGATCGATCTGGTGACCGATCAGAAAATGATCGGTTCCCTGATTGGTCACCAGACCGATCAGGAGGTTCCCTGATCGGTCTGATGATCGATCAGGAAGGCATATCCGTAACGGTCCGCTCAGCTTTGTCCGCATATATATATATATAAACTAGTATCAATTGATTAAAATTATTTAAACTCAATTAAATCAATTTAATATGGTTAAAATCGTCATTAAATGACTGCTACACCAATATAGCAGTCACTTAATAGTCAACTACTACCGTAATTTTAAGGGTGGTCCTGGGTAACGAGGTTCTGGAAGATAATGAAAAGATTTAAAATTAAAGTCTTCGTTATAGTTAGATTTTTTTTTTTTTTTACCGTCGGGGTCATGATGTCTAATTTTTCTTCAAATAAGGGGCGTAATCAAAGGATGCTGAATTTTTGAGCTGGCCACAGTATGTGTTTCCCGATTTATCCTTGTGGTCGATGGAAAACTTTTGTGGGACCGACGGTCATTCTAGAAATAATCAATGAAATTAATTTTAAAAAAAAATTCTTATAATAAAAAGCGGATTTAAGAATATTAAATAAATCTTTATGAATACTTTTCGATTTATCCGGATGACCGATAGAAAATTTCTATATAATTGAGTGGATTACTCTTAAGATTAATCGGTTCAACAAAAAAAATTAAATATGTAATGTCAATTAAAAAATAAATAAATAAAAAATAATTTTACATGATTTTAATTTTTAAAAATATTTTTAATTACATATAAATAATATTAATGGAATTGACAGAATTTTTATATGAAAATATTTTATGGATAATATTTTCGATTAAATTAAATTACAAGAAAAATAATTTATTTTAAGGCTTATAGAATGATTTATTTTAAAACGACCTGGTAGCTTATAAGTGGCTGTATATCTTTAATATAAAAATATGATGAAATTCTTTTTGATCTTTTTTTTTGCAAATAGGGTTATTTTTTAGTTTACCCAATAAATTTTGAGGTGTGCTACAATCGGAGAGCAAAACGTTGACATTATTTTTTTGTTCTGCTATGTATATTCTAACGGTAAACAAACGACCTTTTGAAGTTTCCCGCTTTTCTTCGATTTAAATTTTGAAAAAAAAAATGACCGTTATTTCCGTCCGCTGTAATAAATAATCCCAATCCACTTCTCATTTTGCTGCTCTTCTCTTCTCTTCCCTTCCCTTCCTTTCTGATCCAGCTGCCATGGCGATGTCGGTTCAAAAGAAGGGCAGGAGCCGGAAGGCTCTGAAGGACTTGCTGCCAAGCGAGGTCAACATCTCCGATTCATCCTCACTGGTGTGTGATCTTATCAAGGACGATGGCGGAGGCCTCTCTCCCCGAATCTCGCGCAAGAATTCCAGGAAAGGGCCTGCGAAGTCCAAGCCTTCTTTGTCGGAGGCCGAGAAGTCCTTCGCGGACGAGTTGCTCCAGCTGCAGGGAAGACTCCAGCAGCTCCAACTGGAGAAAGAGAAGACAGAAGGGCTCCTGAAGCAACGCGACGAGATGCTGAAGCAGAAGGACGAGGAGATCGAGAACCGAGACAAGGAACACGAGAAGCTGCAGGAGGAGCTCAAGAAGACCCAGAAGCTGAAAGAGTTCAAACCCACAATGGTATGCTGATTTTGGATGAATTAGAGGAGCTTGATTTGCTCAATTTGGTGATCGATCTTGTTGATGTTGCACAGAACTTTCCTCTTGGTAAATCTCTAAGAGAGAAAGATCAAGATAAGAATGATAAGAAGAAGAGCAAAGGAAAAATTGGTGACCAGAAGAGGAAACCATGCCCTGCATACGTCTCGTGGTGCAAAGATCAGTGGAAGGAAGTAAGATAACAAAGACTGTTATTTTCTCCCAAAGACCTGCAAAAATTTAATTTTTCCCCCCATTGTAGGTGAAAAAAGAGAACCTTGATGCTGATTTTAAAGAGATTTCCAATGTGCTTGGAACAAAATGGAAGGCGTTGAGCGCAGAAGAGAAGAAGCCCTACACAGACAGGTACCAGAAGGAGAAGGAGGCCTACCAGGAAGTCGTCAAGCAAGAGAAGCGAGAGAAAGAAGCAATGAAGCTACTGGAAGAAGAGCAGATGCAGAAGACCGCCATGGAGTTGCTGGAACAATATTTGCAGTTTCAACAGGTGAATAAATTAGTTTAATATAATATCCAGTCTTTTTATCAACCAAAAAGATACTGTTCTTATTGTGGCTCGATTATCTAAACAGGAAGTTGAAAAAGAGGGCAAGAAAGTAAGGTAATGTATATCATTCGCAAAAGATCAAATTTTGCATCATGGTTTCCAAACTGATGAAGTCTATCTTTGGTTTAGGAAAGAGAAGGATCCGTTGAAGCCAAAACATCCGATGTCAGCTTTCTTCTTGTTCTCGAAAGAACGCCGTGAAGCTCTGCTACAAGAGAAGAAAACCATCCTTGAGGTATGTAGTTTAGAAAACCCAATATGTTGCTGGACTTCTTAGGTAGCTTATTGTTAATACTATGCCGCGTGCCTACCTCAGATCTCAAAGATAGCAGGAGAGGAGTGGAAGAACATGGCAGAAGAGCAGAAAGCTCCCTATGAGGAGGTGCAAAATGGAATCTTTTCGTGTGCATCTTCCATTTGAATAATTTTTATGTTTCTCTCTGTTCTCAAAGCATATGTCAAATTTCTCAGATTGCTAAGACTCTGAAGGAAAATTACAACCAAGAAATTAAACTTTATAAGCAAAAGAAGATTGAGGTATGAAACTGAGATTGAGCTTTAAAGCGAATTGATGTTTAAAAAAAATGCCAATTCAGTGTGTATGAATCAGGAAGCTACTACTTTAGAGAAGGAAGAGGAGGAGCACATCAAAGTCCGGAAGCAAGAAGCCCTTCAGCTGCTTAAGAAGGAGAAAACAGATAACATGATCAAGGTTAGTTGGTTTCTGTCATTTGCATTTTTTTTTTTGTTGTTGTTGTTGAATTTCACAATTCTAATGGAGAAGCGATCGTATCGATATTTGAAACAGGAAACTAAGGAGAATCGTAACAGGAAGAAGAAAGCTAAGGAAGAACAAATTGCAGATCCCAATAGGCCAAAGAGGCCACCCTCTTCTTTCCTTCTCTTTAGGTGTGTGTGTGTCTAATGAATCTTTGCAAGTGCTTTGAGCAATTATATTGATCCAATTGTTGTTATTGCAGCAAGGAAGCAAGGAAACAAGTCATGGAGGAAAGACCAGGCATTCCAAATAATACCTTGAATGCTATGATTTCAGTGAAATGGAAGGTATTTTTCTTTCCGCAAGCCTTTAACTTCTCGATCAATTGGACCTTTGTGGTAATTGAGATTCCTCAATGTCCTACAGGAAATGAATGAAGGGGAGAAGAAGATATGGAATGACAAGGCAGCAGAAGGCCTTTGTGCGTACAAAAAAGAAGTAGAAGAATACAACAAGGCTTTAATGGAAAACAAGACTACTCCGAAAGAGTGAAGATGCTTGTGACTGGTTCAATTGGCATTATTGAACATTAGCAACTTCTTGTTTGACAACTGATGGTAATTAGGCCCTAGGCTCTTTGTAGTTGGCTGATGTTTGTTTAAGCTTCATTTCTGAATGAAGCTTCCTCTATCAATGAATTAATTTGCCATTTTCTATTGAATTGTATGCAATCAAATTATATTGTATCAGTCTTGATACTCCAGATTCTGAAGTCAATGTCTTGAAAGATCAAAGGGAACCAACCCTATGGAAAGCATCTACTCACTCAGAAATCGATATTCATCACATTTGAGATTCAAACTCTGGTTCTTTTATTATTCCTCCAGTGCTTTCCCTAAAGCTGACTTAGGCAGTGTTACAGTAAAATGTTAGGACAGAATTCATTTTAATGAACATTTTTATCACACAAAATCTAATATATATGCAGAAGTTCTCTTATGATAATAGGAGAGTTACGAAAAGCACATGTAGTTGCTGCTTACCTTGATTTCTTCACAAAATGTAAATGATAATAGTGACTCGAATTATAATTTACATACATCATCGGGAGATATAAAGTGCTGAACTCTAATGCTCCTCTTTTTGGCTTATGTATGCTACAAACCAAATTTAGAACAGACCTTGAAACTTTTACTGCAAGTATACGACTGAATTTGATGCCATCCAGCGATAGATCAAAATAATACCGAAGCAGAGTCTCAAGGCGCCGAAGGAGAAGGTGAAGTAGGAGGCTTGAGGTCTGGGTACTGTTTGCAATCCAAATATATTAAGACCATTTTAAACAAAAATTAAGAAAGCTCTCTGAGCATTGCAGAAGCTACCCTAAATTAAGTGTATGAACAATGAATGAATGCATCATGACCTATTACCATATAACATTCATGTATTCTCTATATGCAAAGCTCAGTTGATGAAAATTCATTTCCTACGGCAATGAGAACGGAATTTTAGAATCAATTTCTTATTTTCAAAATGAGAATATTAGAATAATCGAGAATGTAAAATAAGATGGATCGACAATTACATATGGGTAGGGAGAAAGAGGTGTTGGTGTTGCTGGAAGAGAGTCAGCCTCAACTTCTGCGTTGGGAATTGAGTTGACTACTGGGGCAGGTTCAGTTGAGGCCTCTACTTTTGTCTCAGGTTTTACTTCTGGACTAGCTGTCGCACTAGTAGATGCTGGAAGAAGAGCCTTGCCGATCATCTAGAATACGTGAACAATATACATTATTCACCAGGAAAGCATCATGTGCTTACTATAATCACAAACTATCGAAGAAGGCATACATGTCCATAAGTATCACTCTTAGTAACACTCCTTTAAGGCCATTGGAATATCTTTTATCCAACAAGTCCATAAGAAGAAAGCAAATCGAAGTTCATGTTACTAGTATTTTCTTAAACGTAGACAGTATTACACCAGCCTCTTCCGTCAAGATAAATTTCATTTGGGAGCAGTAGAGTACATGTAGGACTACATATATATTTTTACCTTCCACAAAAAGTTGTTTTACCAACCTATATATCGAGTAGAACTTTAAAATAAGTAGAAACGTACAAAACTGAGGCAAGTTCCAGTTTGATGTTAATGCAAAAAGAACTACAAATATGAAGCTTTTGTGCAGTTATTTGTGTCATTAGTCATTTATCTCAACCTGTCGCTGAACAAATATGCTTTGTTCTCCAAGATATCCATCCATAGAGAACCAGACACTCGCCATTTTTTAACCTGTGGACTTTACCACTGTTTGTTTGCTTCCAAACTTATCAGATAACTTCTTATAGTTAGTTAGCTATCAGTCTCTATTAATTTGCATCAGGTTTTCACTTTTGAGCTGGCGTAGCCTAATGGACTAGTATGGAAATCACAGTGTTATTGAACCTCTGAATTGACTCAAAAGAAGTAAAGCGAAAGAGAACGAGGTGCCCCCACATCATATTAGATGTGAAAGTATTCCCCATTTGGAGTGCGAGTGATGGTTAGACTCTTCATTGTTTGAAAGGGCAAAGTTTGAAAATGTCAGCAACCATTTGTGAATAACATATGTTTCAGGCATTAAAATATAATTATTATGCATATGGATAATAATCAACACAAATGTAGAAGGAACTATTTGGGGGTAACTAACCTAAATTTTTCTATAATATACTATCAAAGTCATCCTATAGTATCTAACCCAACCTAGGTTTCTACCTTCATAGCCTATCTCACATGCCAATTCCACCTCGACCATTGCAGTAGAGACACGTCAGAGGAAAACTATCACCTAGATTAGTCAAGTGCGTCTTACACCGATTCTCTTGGATACAAAAGGGATATTGTTGCTATTTTCATGAGTTACAATTTGAATTATCTCTACAAATGTCCTTTTCTTTGAGTACATTTATTCTTTTCAGACTCATCATCTACTTCTGAGTATGTGACTAACATATTTTTAGTGTTTATGCCTTTGTCCGTTCCATTATCTTCTCCTTCAAGACTGCCCAAGACTAGAAGCCCTACAATTAAAGACCTACAATAGATGATGACAGAAAATCACTCTCACCCAACATCATCTCCCATTCCAATTCCAACTTTCAATTTGGATCTATTTATTACTCTCTGAAAAGGTACGCAGATATTGTTCCTCGCATCTATTTCTCATTTCCAATCTCATGATGCATTATCACCTAGTTATTCTGCCTTTATTTTTGTTTGGCTTCACATTCTATTTATAAAATTGTTTTAAATGCTTGAAACATTTTGGATGAAGACAAATAATCGAAAATATGCGAGCATTACATTCTAATGTCACATGGCAGTCAGTACCTCTTCCTCCTAGCAAATTCACAATGAATTATTGAGTATTGACAGTGAAAACATCTCCTACATACATGGAATATTGATTAAAAGCTAGATTAAGTAATACATCTGGGTCTATAGAGTGGATTAGCTGGACACTCTTTTATTTGTGGCTAAAATTACACAAATCTATCCTTTTCTAACCTTGACACTTTTTTTACGCAAAAATCACCTAAGTCCAACAATTTCTTACCTTGACAACTTAGGTGACCTAGTGGAAGAAACATGCATATAGAAATCACCAAGGGATTGTTGCTCAAGGGAAGAATGCTTTAATATGGAAATTGAAGAAGTCCTTATATGATCTAAATCAATCCCTTAGAGCATGGAAAATTTAATTCCACTCTCCTTTAATTTGGAATGATAAAAATGTCTTAAATTCATTCAATATTTTATTTTACCTCTCCTCTTCATCAGGGAAGCATATCTATTCGGATGATGCTCTGGATGACTTGAATACCTTTAGACAAAGTGGATGACCTAGATTATTTGCTTAGTATAAGGATGTCTTGCTCATGGAGAGATTTATATCACCAAGTGGAAATGTGTACTTGATATGCTTCAGGAGAATAGTACATTAGAGTTAAGCCAATTGATACCCTTATGCATCTTAATATCTAACTAAAGTTAGGGTAGGGAGATTGATCTAAGAAGATATCAAAAACTCATTAGGAAACAAATTACCTCATAATTACAAACTAGATTATCACTTAGTAAGCATGATCAATTAAATTCCTGATGTTCCATGCCATCTTCAGAATTCCATGCTATTTGAAGAATGCTCTAAGGAAAATTCTTCTATATTAAGATCTAGGTTACCATAGGGTACACAGATGTTGACTGAGGTCTTCATATGGATAAGAGATTCACATCTAACTACTGTGGCTTCTTGGGAGCTAATCTGAT
Organism: Zingiber officinale; assembly: GCF_018446385.1. Classification (NCBI taxonomy): domain Eukaryota; kingdom Viridiplantae; phylum Streptophyta; class Magnoliopsida; order Zingiberales; family Zingiberaceae; genus Zingiber; species Zingiber officinale. The sequence continues at coordinate 61,774,869 of NC_055989.1, read as the reverse complement.
TTTTGACAGAGTAACAGACAGCTCATTCTAGCATGTCTGTGTGTAGTAGAGAGAGATTATATAGGTTAAGCAGTTAATTGCCAATTAGAGCATCCACTTAAAGAGCTATTAAAATTGTACTATGATAGCCAAGTTCCATGCACATAGTTTCTAATCTATTGTTCTGTGGGAGGACAAAACACATACAGAATGATCACTTTGACAGAAACACTCATATAACAAAATCATTTTTATTATTTGTTAATCTCCAATGGACAGTTAGTGGATTTACTAACTAAATCCTTAAGAGATCCTAGGATTGACTATATCTATAAGATGGTTTTCATGATATTATTAAGCCAACTAGAGAGTGGGAGATTTATGAACAATGTACATTTGAGGGATTAAAAAATCAATGTTATAAATTATAAATAATTATAGATATAGGTACAAGGGACTATGGGGTAACTAACCCTAAATTTTCTCAAAACAGTAAGCACAGAAGGTAAGAATTTAACCAAATCATGTTTTCATGCACCCTTTCTCCCTCCTGACAACACTTCCTGTGTGACCACTCATGCAAAGGATGTTCAAAAAGTTTCCAGATGTACTATGGCTTTTGTACATTATAACATCATGGTATTTGAAAAAATGCATTAGTAATCAGATTAAGAATTGAATTCATAAATTGATTCTGCACGTATCTCGTCAACTAGCTCATTTAAGAGCAACCTTTGTGTTCAAAAAATTTGAAGATCTAGTATGGCTTTTGTACATTATAACATCATGGTATTTGAAAAAATGCATTAGTAATCAGATTAAGAATTGAATTCATAAATTGATTCTGCACGTATCTCATCAACTAGCTCATTTAAGAGCAACCTTTGTGTTCAAAAAATTTGAAGATCTAGTATGGCTTTTGTACATTATAATGTTTATTGTATTAGAAGATGTGATTTAGGAATCAAGTATAGAATTCATAAATTGATTCTACCTTAATCTCATCAACTAGCTCTTTCGGAGCAACCTTTGTGTTCAAGAACTCATCAAGTTGTTGAAGAGTGACCTTCCTATCCTGTAAATTAACAAATAAAAGTTATATTCGAAATTTTTTTCAGAAGAAAAATTTGTCATATACTAACTTTTGCAAACAAGAGTCGTTTTGTGACAAACTGAATAAGAGCAGCTGATCCTAATAGTTGGAGTACAGTTTCTATCTGCAATGAAAGGAAAAAATTATAACCATCAGCACCAAATCATGTTTCTCTAATAAAAAGATATGTAATTTACCTCAGTCGAAGCCAATATACCTAAGCCAGTGGCAGCTGCTAATCCAAGAGTAACAGCAAGACCATCTGAACTTTCCTGTAGAAAGCTTCTTTTTTTAATTGATAAAAGTAATAGCATAAAAAATAATAGCATCCATCATAATTGAATATATATTTTTAAAAACATTGAGCAAATGTCTAATAAATATATGGTAAGGAAGAACATACAGATGTCTAAGAACTTAACCTATACAAAATACAAAAATTAATATTTGTTTCTAGGTTTTTTCTCCAACGATACATAATTAATAGGGATACAATTGCGTCAAACCATGAAATCTATAAAGCTATTTTCAAACCCATGTTGGTCAACTTACTTCAAATATGCTAACAAGTGAATCTTTTAGATTGCTAAAATCAACACCCTGTTTAGGTTGCAACCAAGGAAGACCACTACTCTGCAAAAGAGTATTTGAAATAATATAATTGTCAAGTTTAAAGGGTTCTTAGCTAGTAATTACAAATCAATACTAAAACAATTACAAAGTTTAGACAATAAGGACCATCCATCCTCGAGTTCCTTCTGCACCATCTTTAATTGCATATGCTGCTTTAAAACCATTTAGAGTAACCAGTTCAGCAACCAGTTCAGAGTTACCATCAAACCTGGTTTTCATAAGAAGATTTTAGTTATCCAATTCAGGCATAATACTTGAAGAAACCTCAAAATAATCATACCTCTCAGAATAACAGGGTTTTACCTCATAATTATTCTATAGCAAACTGCTAGCATATTTAAACCATGAATAAGTTATAGGAACCTATTCCATCACAAAACTGAAAGCCTGAAGATTACTGCTTTCTTTTTCCCATAATAATGTAATCTTGAAAAGTTCTTTAATGTTACTGGATGTCTTGCACCACCATCTTGGGGATTCCATTTTTACTGCACCTATCTTGACTGAACTCAGTGCAAAAAAAATTAGTAGCGTGTGACCTACGTTCAAGAGATGTCTACCACATTTGTGGAACCATTGCAAAGTTTTGTTGTGTCAGACCACCTTCAATTTTAACCAGTTTAATATGAATTCATATCATGCAAATGCAGATGTATTGAAGTTTTATGGGCAAATATAGGCCCCTTTGAACCTTGAATTTACCTTTTCAATTTGTTTTTAACCTTTACTTACACCTAATCATGCGAAATAGAAGAATGGTCATGTGTTCTCTTGAATAATGAGAAGAAGTTTTTGAATAAACAGATTTGACTTAGAACAAATAAAGAAAATTTCAGTTGAGTCTGCAAGAGATCAATCTTTCTTGAATTCATTAAAGAAATCTTCGACCATGGTTCTGTTGACCTTTAATGTCCGAGTCACAATTTCATTAGATCTTAAACTCTAATAAAATGGATAGACTTACATTAAGCAGATCATTGACGAACGAACAAATTAAGAAAATGAACGTAACCAGCACGGACCATAAGCAAAATACGGCCAAACCCTTACTTGTCGAGAATGTACAAGGTAGTATTGGCAGGATCCTTAAACTTCAACTGAAGCTTCTTCAGGAACCCTTGCTTGTCGTCCCCTCTATACGTGATCGCTACCGCCTTCTTCTTCAATCCCCTCAAATCTGGGCTCCCCGCCTGCCTTAAATCCTTCCCCTCCCTTATGTCCAACAGCTGCGCACCGCTGTCCTCGGAGAGCTTGGCGTACGCCCCCTTGGCGGACTCCACCCCCCAGCTCTGCGCCAGATTCAACACCTGAGAAATAACGAGCGGCACCGCCAGTGCCAACCCAGCGCCGCCGACGATGAGAGGGTTGTCGGTGACGAAGCTCACGATCCCGTCGAGGAGCCCGCTGAGATCGAAGTCCGGGAAGGGGGAGGAGCTGCCGAAGGTCTGGTTTAGCGCTTCCTCATAGGTCAAGGCTCTGGCGAGCCCTCCGGCGCCGAGAACGGACGAGAGGGCGGCGAGGTTGCGGATCCTGAGGGGTAGAAGCGACCGCCTGGCCTCGGCCCTTTTTCCGGGGGAGGAGGAAGAGGAAGCGGCCTTGTGGAGCGAGGCTAATGGAGTGAGGCCTGCAGCATTTAGAACTTCCATGGCATCACTCTCGTGATTGGAGTTCGGAAACAACGGCCAGTGGGAGAAGCAGAAGAGGTTTAATACCATCGAAGAAGATGGCAAGCATAGCCAATGGGAGCGCGCCACATGGACTAGAAGATTAGGCGATGCCGTCACGGTGGATCCTCATTATGCGGACAGGAATTATTGAGGTTTTTTGGTGTGACATTATATAAAATATCGAAAACCCCGTTTCCCTATCAAACATCAAAATATATTTATGCTACAATTTTACCTTATTTTATTTTATTTTATTTTTTCTGACCTTTATTGGAAGCTGAGACCTGCCCGACGAAACCTGTACTGCAACCTCGCTCGTCAGTACAACGTACCTTATTTATTTTATTTATAGAATTTATTTAAATTTATTTATTAAAAATATTATTCAAACTTTTAACAAGCTTAATTATAATATTGTTATTTTTATAATTTATATTAAAAATTTTATTTATTTATACAATTTATATTATTATTATTATTTTATTTTTTTATGATATTATGAATATTAAATTTGAAAAAAAATAAATAATTTCATGAATATTTTTATATATATCACACAAAATACTAAGTAGTTAAACCTCCATCTAACTATCAACACGCCATTATATGTTTTTTTTATATCCAAGGTAAAATAAAAATTTAAAAAAATACAATATTGTAAGGATAAATTGTCCTAAAAATCTCCATGTAAAGTTTCAATTTTATTGTCAATCTCTATATCAAAGAATATTTACTTCAACTCCTTAATGCACACTAATTCATCGAATTCACTACTTGTGCATAGATTTCGAGAGATTATTATAAATATAAGTACAAAAATTCTAAAAGAATATATCATTCATCAAAAATAATATATAATTCCTTTTAAATTCAGCATCATTTAAACTTAAATATACATTACATATATACATAATTTTTAGATTCATGGTAAAATATAGGTACAAGAAGTCCATAATGAGATATAATTCCTCTTAAATTCAGTATAATTCTTTTGCACACATTTTTTAAATACGTGGTAAAATATAGTTACAAAAAGTCCATAACGAGATATAATTCCTCTTAAATTCAGCATCATTTAAACTAAAATCTTGTATATTTTTTATTCAATTAAACACTATCTATATATATGAATATGTAGTATATATATAGGTACATAATTCACTTTATTAGGTACAAAATATTTGAAATCGAGTATATATATAGTTTAATTGGATATAATTGTACAAGATTATATACAGGTAGTGAATTAAGTGAATTGGTGTGAATTAGAGAGTTGGAATAAATATTTTCTGACATAGGACTAATGGTAAAGTTGAAACTTTACATAAAAGATTTTAGGATAATTGACTGGTATTGGAACACTATATAAAGTATATACTTTAAGTATTCCTCCATGTACCTTGATCATCTTAGTTCAAATCTCCATGTAGCTTTGCGAATCACAATTTTCTCCGAATTTAATAAAAAATCGATATATAACTTTAATGGATGGAGATGGAAAGATTTTTTAGACCTAATTAAATAATCTGATATTTTAGTATGATATTTTTCAGATATGGGTATAGAGACGGATGTGATAAAATCCTACTCATGTCCTACCCGATATTCAATAGTGTAATGTTATCCTGTGGACCGTTCTTTGTGGAACAGTTCGTGATTCTTTTTTTTCATTTAATTTTTTTGGTTGAGGCACCTAGATTTGGTCCAGGCGCCCCGACTCAATGTTTTTTTTTAAATTTTTTAATATTTTTAAAAATTAAAAATTTCTTAAAACATCCTGAATATATATATTATAATACCCCATGAACATCTAAAATTTTTTATCATGAACATTATAACCCAAAAAGAAAACTCGAACCCTATAAAGAAAATCTTATTAGCTTAAACTCATTATAACACAACCTCTAAATTTTAAAATTTTAAACTCTAAATACATATAATATACCCTGTGAATATATAAAATTGTATTAAACACTATAACCCAAAAGGGAAGCTTGAACCCTAGAGAAAAAATATTATTGACTCAAACCCATTATAACACAACCTCTAAATTTTAAAATTTTAAACTCTAAATACATATAATATACCCTGTGAATATATAAAATTGTATTAAACACTATAACCCAAAAGGGAAGCTTGAACCCTAGAGAAAAAATATTATTGACTCAAATCCATTATAACTCAACTCCTAAATCATAAAATTTTGAACCTTAAATACATATAATATACCCCCCCCCCTAAAAAAAAAATAATAATAATAATAATAAGAGAAGAATCCAGGCGCTTGGACTAATCCACACACAGGCACCTAAATAAATTCCAAACACCCCGAATCCAGTCCAGACAAATCCAAAGGGTAAGGTCCATAGGATATATATATAACTATGGGTAACATTTCACGTGGATCATCTAACAAGGACAAAACTAAATTTTTTATTTGCTTTTTACTGAACTACGTAAGTAAGTTTTCGAAATTATCAAATCTCGTAGGATAGTTTTAAAATTACCAAATTGCGTATCTATTTTCAATTTTATCTTTATCAGTCGACTGATGTTTCGATCAGTCAAATCGATTTCATTTTGTATCTAAACATTGAAATTTTGAGTAAACCATTCGACTGATTTATTTTTTTAAAATTGGTTAATGGACCAAATAATCTCAAATCAACATGAAACTAGTTCCTATATGTTCGGTTATCTCTCATAATTATATCCATACCATCAAACGTCAATTTGACATTTGGTATATTAGCCGATTTTGCACAAAATTAGTTGATAGACCAAATGAGCTTGGATTGATATGAAACTAGTTTCTATGTATTTGTCTACCGCTCCTGATTATATATATATACCCTTAAATGTCAATTTGATTTAATATATTGAAAGTAATATTTTTTCCAAACATAAATATATTGAAGGAGTAAATGCTAAGCTAAAATCTTGGAGGGAAACACTAGAAGGGAAAGATTTTAAGCTTAGTAGATTAAAGACAGAATATATGGAATTTAAGTTTAGCAATATTAGGAGTAATGAAACAATTGTTAAGATAGGAGGGGACGAGTTGCCCGGAACTGAGATATTTAAATATTTAGGATCATTTTTACAAAATGATGGAGGGATTGAGAGTGACGTCTTACATAGAATACAAGCAGGATGAGTGAAATGGAGGGGAGCGTCGGGTGTTTTATGTGACCGTAAAGTACCTCTTAAACTTAAAGGTAAGTTCTATAAAATCGATGTTAGACCTGCTATGTTATATGGAGCTGAATGTTGGACTATGACTCGAGCACATGAGCATAAGATGAGAGTTGCAGAGATGAGGATGTTAAGGTGGATGTGTGGACATACGAAGATTGACAAAATAAGGAATGAGAGCATTAGAGAGAAAGTCGGAGTTGCATCTATTGAGGACAAACTCCGAGAGACATGTTTAAGATGGTACGGACATGTACTTAGATGACCCATAAATGCTCCAGTTAGGCGATGTGAAACTATGATAAACTGCATATCAAACGAGGAAGAGGAAGACCAAAAAATACTTGGTTAGCAACAATAAGACAAGATAAAATTTATTTAAATATAGATGATGATATAATAGTAGATAGAGCTCAATGACGTAAAAGAATTCATACAGCCGACCCCACCTAGTGGGAAAAGACTTGGTTGTTGTTGTTGTTGTATAAATATATTTGAAAATTTTAATCTGTGTTTAAAAAAATTTGGTTGATGGATCAAACTACCTCATATTGACATAAAATTAATTCATATGTGTTCAACTATCTTTTCTAATTATATTCATGCCCTCAAATGTCAATTTGACTTAATATATTGAGAGCAATATTTTTTAACACGAAAATATTTATAAAATTTAATTTGTGTTAAAAAATATGGCTGATGGACCAAACAACATCAGACTAACATAAAACCAGTTCATATATGTTCATCTACCTCTCTTGATTATTTCAATGCTCTCAAACATCAATTTGACTTAATATATTGAGAGTAATAATTTTTTAAATATTAATTAAATTTTTTAAATATTAATTAAATTTTTTAAATATATTCATATTTAAAAAATCATTACTCTCAATATATTAAGTTAAATTGACATTTGAGAACATTGATGTAATAAAGAGAGTTAAACAAATATATATAAACTAGTTTTATATCAATCCAAGATAGTTTGGTCCACTAGCTAGATTTTTTGAACAAGAATTAAAATTTTCAAATATTTTTGTATTAAAAAATATTACTCTCAATATATTAAGTCAAATTAATGCTTAAGGGTATGGATATAATTAGGAGAACTAGACGAATACAAAGGAACTAGTTTCATATCAATCCGATATCATTTGGTCTATCAGTCGGATTTTTAAATATGAATTAAATTAATATTTAAATATTTTTATATTCAAAAAAATCATTACTCTTAATATATCGAGTCAAATTAATATTTGAGGGCATAGATATAATTAGGAGAGTTAGACGAATACATAGGAATTAGTTTCATAACAATCTGAGGTCATTTGATCCATCAACCGATTTTGGCAAAACCGATTAAAGGATCAAACGATCTCGGATTGACATGAAATTGGTTCATATGTGTTAGTCTACCTCTCCTGATTATATCCATATCCTCAAATATCAATTTGATTCAATATATTGAGAGTAATAATTTTTTGAATATGAATATATTTGAAAAAGTTAATTCATGTTCAAAAAATCATTTCTCTCAATATATTGGGTCTGATATTTAAGGGCATAAATAAAGTTAAGAGAACTAGACGAACACATATGATCTAGTTTCATGTCAATCAGAGGTCCTTTAGTCCATCAGTCGAATTTTTTGAACACGAATTGAAATTTTCAAATATTTTCATGTTTAAAAAATTGACCAATTTTATGTCAATCTGAGGTTGTTTGATCCATCAACCAATTTTATCCAAAATTGACTTTGAAAAAAAAAATAAATCAATTGGCTAATTTGTTTAAAATTTCGATAATTCGATATAGAATGAAATTGATTTGACTGATTCAAAAATTCAGTCGACTGATAAGGGTAAAATGGTTAATGGATACGTGATTTGATAATTTTAAAACTACCCTACGAGATTTGATAATTTTGGAAACTTACCTACGTGGTTCAGTAAAATGCCATTTTTTATATTCCTCTCTCATCTACATACAATTCTCTTCTCTCTCATGTATGCAAGTCTCTCTACTGCATGCACGTTGGTTCTGATTTGCATGCGCTACAAGCACGCTGGTGCTTATTTGCATAAATCAGCATCAACAGTGGTGTTAATTTATGCACCAACACATTAGTGCTAGTTTATGAAGAGACTTGCATGCAGATGAGAGAGGAAAATAAAAAAATTCAGTTGGCCACATCAGATGATCCACATGAGATGTCGTCCACGGTTATGTAGGATATATATATATATATATATATCATTTTTTATTAAGAAAGAAAAAAATTTTAGCCCACTTCCCACTATGAAAAAAACTTAGTTTACCTCTTTACTTAGTCACCAACACATATCTCATCGTATTTTTCATGAGAAATCCTAACAAACATTTATTTGTTTAATAATTTAATAAATATTCATAAGTTAATTAAAATAATTTAATTTTTATCTTAAAAAAAGTGAAGGGTGGGTATTAATAGAATAATAAATAGGATATGGATATTCGATCCTCCAATAAATATAAGGATAAAGATGAAAGTAAAATATTCAATGGTATGAGAATGAATATAATAGATAAGGATGGATACATATGATATAAAATCCAATCCATTGCTATTTCTAGGGTTGTAAATGAACCAAGTATTCATGAACAAGCTTATTGTTCGACTTGGTAAGAGATTATTTATGTTCGTTCAATATACAAAAGATTAATTAAACAAATATGCTTGAACAACTTGTTAAACTAAACAAACAAGCTTGAATACATATGTGTTCAGCTTGTTAACATTCGTGAACAACGTTTACGAACAATGTTCACGAACTATATTCATTAATAAAACTCTTTTCAATATATTAAATAAATGATAAAATTTATAAAATAAAATAAACAAATAAGTTTAAATTATTAAGTTCAATAACCAATTAAACAACTAAAAGTTTCAAATAATCAAATAAGTTTGAAGTGAGAGGTTGATAACATCTAAACGAACCAACCTCAAGCCAGACTTAAAGTGAGAGCTCGATAACATCTAAAAGCTCATGTAGGTCCTCGGTTGGTAGGCAAGAGAGGGTGAATTGCCTGAAATGAAATGAATATCCTTTCTCGATCTTTGGACTAAGTTAGGCAAACATTTGTTTAAAAACAGAAAGTAAATGTATAAAATAAAAACAGAGACAAGAATATTTACTTGATTTACAATCAAAGAAGGATTGCTAATCTAAGACAAATGTAGCTCACTAAGATCTTCTTCCAAAGGCGAAGTAGCATCTTACAACGTTGAAAGCTTAGAATTACAATGACAAATAGAACTAGAATTTATCGCTACTTAGACCAAGGCTCTATTTATAGCTTGCTGGTCGGATTTGATCATTTGCTGACGTGGTAGCTTTGAGTGCCTGGGTGTGGATAAAACTTTATCCATGTCGCAACGACTCTGCAAAGATTGATTTTTCTCGGTCCTACCACTTGGACCAACTCTGGGTGCCCGGACTGTGCTAATGTGGCTCCTAATAGGGGCATGTCAAGGAGGCACCCTAGGCTTCCCAGGGAGGTCCAGGCACCTGGACAATCAACTTCTTGTTGACTGTCCGGTTTGTTGGTTGCTACACCTGGATTCCGTTCTGTTCCCCCTGTACAAAAATTTATACAAGCACAGAACTTAACCTAGCTACCCATGTGCTATACTAAAGTTAAACTTGGATTGCAAATGATGCTTAACATTATTAATCCAAGTTGCTCTTCAGAAGTTAAACTTGGATTGGAAACGATACTTAATATTTTTACTCCAAGTTTAACCGATGTGATCTTCCTAAGTTAAACCATATTACAGAAGTTGATTAAATATCTATTTCAAAGATTGGCTTCCAGGTTAAACATGGCGAGACACTAGGCCTTCTTGGTTATGGGATCATCCACCACTTCCTAGACAAAGACTTTCAAAAAAATTGGATATTTAACTTCTTACAGTAACCCTACGTTTAACTACAAAGACCACAATAGAGACACAAGATCGAAACACAAAATCGAAATACAAAATTGATAACACGAAATCGAAACATAAAATTGCTAGTCTCTTGTGTTAGTGTTTCAGAATCCATGCAAAGAAAACTAACTAATTAATTCGAAGCGGAAACCATCAATTAGTTATACCTTTCTTTGTAGCTAAAGACCTCTCACTACAAAAAATAAAGGATTTCGGGACAAAATTGGGGACGAATTTTAAAAAAAAAATTCGTTGCAAAAATTTTTGCGACAAAATTTGGGACGAAAATTTTTTCGTCCCAAAATGGTTGATGCCAACTTTTGGAACGAATTATGGATTGTTGCAAATTTGGGAACGAATTTGGGGATGAATTTGGCGACGAATAAAATTTTTGTCCCCAAATTCGTTGCAAAAAAGTATACAGATTTGCAGCGAAAATTATTTTTGTTGCAAACTTATGAACGAATTTAGGGATGAATTTACATAAATTTTCCGCCAAAATTGTCTTGATTTTTGCAACAAATTTGGGGACGAATTCGGTGACAAATTATATTTTGTTGCCAAGTTTGTCCCTAATATTGCAACGAATTTGGGGACAAATTCAGTGACAAAATTTTTTTTGTTGCCATCTTTGTTCCTAATTTTGCAACGAATAATAAATTTGTTGCAAAACTGGCAACGAATTTGGCAACAAAAACTTGCCATGCCAAATTCTTTGCACCATAAGATAAAATTTCGTCCCAGAATTCGTCCCAAATTCTGGGACGAATTTTGTGGATTCGTCCCAGAATCTGGGACGAATCCACAAATCGTCGCAGATTCTGGGACGAATTTTGGGACGAATTTTGTGGATTCGTCCCAGATTCTAGGACGAATTTTGGGACGAATTTTGCGGATTCGTCCCAAAATCTGGGACGAATTCTGGGACGAAAATAATTTTGTCCCAAATTACGATAGAATTGGGACAAATAATTTTCGTTGCCAAATTCGTCCCTATATCAAATAATTTTTTCCAGCTTCAATTTCTTTCTACAATACAATCCAAATACATACAAAGTAAATTCAAATAACAAATAATATGCATTCAACACATCCTAATTTAACATTCAACACATCCTAATTTAACATTCAACACATCAACTCATAATTCAAGAAATATAAAGATTTCAACAAAGTTTACAATATCCATCTTGTTCAAGCTACTAGAAAATATGATACAAAGTTCAACAACCCAATGTTTTCGTGTGCCACAAAATAGTCCATCAACAAACACTAAGAATACATATAGTCATCTTCGTGTGTCACAAAATCTTTGATCCCCATCAAATCTCCTTTGCCTACATAACAACAAACAAATAAACTTAGATCATGTCTAACAAGAAAGATTGTAAATATTATACGATATGGCCATGTAAAAAGAATAATTGGAAACAAAACATAAATGTGAAATTCCTTAAACATTCTAATAAAAGCCCTAATTCTAATAAAAGTCATATTTACCAACGATATGAATCATCCATGTCATAACAACGGTAAATAAAATTATAAGAATTATTTTGAAGCTAAGTACATGTATCGTAACTACGATACAACCTAATATAATTAGCACATCATATAGAGAGAAAGAGAGAGAGATATTGTGAAGTATGGTATTAGGGTTTAAATTTTCTCACTTAGTTATCTTTATTTTTCAGTTTATTTTGCTGAATTTATAGTTTTGTCTTTGGTTGATATTTAATGTAAATTAAAGGATGTTTAAAATAATTGTTCATTTCATTGTGTTAACTAGTTGACAATTTCATATGAATAACTTTAGCACATTTTTAACAACTCTTTACAAAATATTAAGGTAGGAGGATGCATCGTTATCTAGTAAAGAATTTTAGAATAGTGTGATGTAATTCTAGATGAAATATAGAACTTTTATGTATCTATATAGTTTTGAGACTGTACATAGATCAAATTCATAACTTTTATGCATCATTATCATTGAAGACAAAACAAGAAAGAGCAACTTATCAAAAAGAAGGAACACAATTAAACAACTATTTAAAGCTAACTTTAACATAATTATTTAAAGTTAACTTTATATAATTAAACAACTACAACATAATTATTTAAAGCTAACTTTATATATAGATCAGTAAATGCATATTAAAGAACTTAGGAATACCGAAAAGAGGTGAACAAATACAGGTGTCTTCAACTACACTGAGATCACACCAAATTGAGACCTGCACAAACAACATTATCAAATCAGGACAAAAATAAAGTCAGAGCCAGTAAAGCAGAGAGACATAAGAAGGAAGAAGAGAGGTTCAGAAATGAAACCGTATTCTCTGTTTCTTTTCGATCAATCCTTTGAGAAAGCAAGTTGGTGAAGCTGTGAGCTCCTTGCTAAGAAGGTCGTTGTGCGCTCTCTGCACTGTTTTTTTCTCCACGTGGCTGTAAGCTCATCTGATTATTCTTCTCAGCCACTGTAAGTCTTGTGCTTAATTCTATAATCAACTGAGACTCTGTTGAGAGGTTGCTCCACCGAGAAGGAGACATCTTTAGCCGGATTTTGTCCGGGGTGTGATCTACCGAAATATCAAGGAGTCGTCCTCCTTACGGACACGTCGAGGAGTAGGGGCAAGTTATCCCCGAACCTCGGAGTTAGTGTTCTGTGTTTTCTCTTTGTTTTAGTTTTCTAATTCCGCTGTGCTAACAAAGTTCTTGAAGAAATTTGTGTTTAGTATTTTTCAAAGAGGCTATTCACCCTCCTCTAGCCATCTAAGATCCCAACAAGTGGTATCAGAGCAAGGGGCTCTTTGATTCGGATTAACACCCAAAAGAGCAAATAAGGATGGCTATGAAGGAAGGCTTTAGCACAAATCGACCACCCTACTTCGAAGGAGCAGATTTTCAATATTGGAAGGGCCGCATGGAGTATTACCTCAAGACCGACATTGCCATGTGGTTCTCAGTCAAGGAAGGTTTCACACCACCAAAGGATGAAGAAGGTAAGGAACTCGATTCGTCAAGGTGGTCTACCGAACAACTCCGCAAAGCACAAGCCGATGCCAAGGCTATGGTCACCTTGCAATGTGGAATCGCCAAGGACCAACTCGTCAAGGTAGGTCCGTTCTCGAGTGCAAGAGACCTATGGAACAAACTCATCGAGCTCCAAGAGGGAACTCGAGATTCTCGGATTGCCAAGAGGGACCTATTCTTAAATCAGCTCCAAAATCTAACCATGAAGGACAATGAAACGGTAAGTGAACTTCATGGGAGATTCAAGGAGATCATCAACGGTCTACACTCTGTGGACGAACGAGTGGAGAATTGCGATCTAGTAAGGTACGCTCTTAAATCTTTTCCTAGGAATGCCTTGTGGTCATCTATGGTAGATGCCTATAAGGTATCCAAGGATCTTTCCATTGTTAAACTAGATGAATTTTTCTGTGAGATGGAACTTCATGAGCTTGCTAACAAAGGTCAAAAAGAGAAGGGTATTACTTTATTTGCAGGACCAAAGAGCAAGGATGGAAGAAGGAAGAAGGAAAAGAAGAAGGAAAAGGAGATTTCCTCATCCACCTCTTCCTCCGAATCTGATGATGAAAGTGGATCATCATCAAGTGAGATGGCGAACTTCGTAAGAAGGATTATGAGAAGAAGCCGAAGATACAAAGGAAAAGGTAAAACTAATGATCAAAATTTTGATAAATCTAATGTTATATGTTATGAGTGTTAGGATCTCTTCGTACGGCTAGAGAGGGGGTGTGAATAGCCGACCCCAATCTTTCGCGTTTCTTCCTACGATTAGGTTAGTTGCAGCGGAAATACAAGGAAGAAACTAAGAAGAAGAAAGCAAACCTCAAACGCAAGGATGTAACGAGGTTCGGAGATGAACTCCTACTCCTCGGCGTGTCCGTGAGGTGGACGAGCCCTATCAATCCGTCGGTGGATGAGCCCCCGGAAAACCGGCTAATACAATATACTCCTTGTGGGTGGAGAAACCTCGCCACAAATGTTTGCAACAGCAGACTAGAATACAAGGAATTCAAGTAGAAAGACAAGAACAATGTATAAACACTAACTCGCCTTCTCGTCGACTGCCTGTGAAGCAACAACTCGAACTTCAAGAAGGAGCTCACACGAAGCTCAGTAAGCTAAGAGCTCAACAAAGCTCGATCGCAGCAGGCAGAAAAGGGAAGAAGTAGAAGAAGAAGAATCTAGAAGCTCTCACCCCTTTATACCTGCAAAAAAAGAAACTAGCCGCGTCGCAACGTTAGAACCTCGATCGGCGGACCGATCAGTAACATCCCGGTATGCTACTGAGTGGAATCTGATCGGTCACTGACCTCTGATCGGTCCATGGACCGATCAGAAACCTCTGATCGATCCACGCATCGATCGGGAACCTCGATCGGCTCACGGACCGATCAGCTTTCTCCGCCGCCATCGATCTCCTTCGACGGTCTCCATCGATCGATAACCATCGCAGCATATCGATCGGTCACCGATCGGTCACCGCACCGATCGATGAGCCATATCATCGATCGGTCGCATCCGATCCAAACTTTTCACCCTAAACCTAAGGCTTCACACCAACATCCGGCCAACCTTGACTGTTGGTACATCATGCCTAGCATCCGGCCACCCTTGACTGCTAGCACTCCCGCTAAGTGTCCGGCCAATCCTTTGACCCACTTAGACTTTTCAACACCGAAGTCCGATCATCCCCGATCCATCCGGATTTTCCTTGCCTGGGTTTCACTCACCAGACTTTCCAACCGCCAACATCCTGCTTAGGACTTTCCCACCGCTCGGTTTCACTCACCGGACTTTCCACACCGCCTAACATCCCGTTAGGACTTTTCACCGCCTCGGCTTCACTCACTGGACTTTCCAACCGCCTAACATCCCGCTTAGGACTTTCCTCATGCCAAGCTCGCTTGACTTTTCCAGACCAAGTCTCCATACTTGACTTTTCGCGTGCCAAGCTCCCTGCTTGGACTTTTCAGTGCCAAGTCTCCATACTTGGACTTTTCCCGTGCCCTGCTTGAACTTTTTCCCGAATCAGGTCAACCGTCAACCTTGACCTACGGTTGCACCAACAATCTCCCAAGTTCGTATTCTTGTCAACACATCGTATACAACTTTTCTACTCGTCAAACATTGTCAAACATCAAAATACAACTCGAGTCGGTCACCCTTGACTAAGGTCGTCAACCAAGTCAACCTCGACCTAAGGTTGCACCAACAATCTCCCCTTTTGATGTTTGACAAAATCCAAAATCAAGTTAGGTTAACCCGATAACCTAACTTAGGTTTTCCAACCATCTTCCAATGTCCAATGTTCTTTCCTTGAACATTCTCCGGACATTCTCCTTAGGTTAACCCGATAACCTAACTTGGGTTTTCCAATAATTCTCCCCTTTTGACACACATCAAAAGAATTCCAATGTTCTTCCTTGAACATTCCATGACATTCTTCCCCTAGCTTAGGTTAACTCGATAACCTAACTTGGGTTCTCCAATAATTCTCCAATGAACACTCTCCCTTTTGACACATCAAAAGAAAAGGAGGGTATCAAGGTCAAGAGTTTCTTCCAATGAAAGTCCCATACCTTTCATTAAAACTCTTAATTTCCCTTGATACTAAACTCAACAATCAACTTAGTGATAATCCCATATCACTAATTCTCAAAAGTCTTAAGGAGTAAAACTCCCCTAAAAGTCAACTCCCCTGACAATTAGGTAAAGACTCCCCAAGTCAACTCCCCTCGACCATTGCACCAACAATGTCTTGGAGAGTTTCAAACCTTTAGAAATCCACAAAACCCAACGTCCAGCTGAAATTTCAGACCAACAGCTGAAAATCGAAACGGCACGCATCGGTCCCCAGATCGATCGGAACCCCATGGATCGGTCCCCGGACCGATCCACGCTTCACCGATCGCATCGATCGTCACCGATCGGTCACCGCATCGATCTCTTCCGGATCGGTCCGTGACCGATCCACACTGAATCAGAGATTGATTTCCTTCCGAAATTCGAAACTCCTAATAAATTCCAGAAAATTCCAAAATCGTAAAATTTTGAGGATACACCTCATACCATATACTATCACGGAAAAATAATTTTCTATGAAAATAGTTTCCATTTTCAATCTTGATACAAAGTTCAAAACTTTGAAATAGTTCAAGTTTAACTCAACTTTGTATCATAATGTTCAATGATGAATGCTATCACTAAGAAAGCTTCATCAAGGTTTTTCAAATCAATTTTAAAATGCTTTTAAAATCATTTGAATTTAGGACCATAATCTTAGGGCTAGATGTACATGACTTGTACACAAGCTTTCCCTATGATCCTTCTTTTCTTGAATTAGGCTCATCTAGGTACAAAAACTATGCATCTTGATCCTAACTCATGATCCTAATATCTCACATACATCTAAGGTGTATCAAACCACATTCAAGTTAATTTGATGTGAGATATGGGTTAAGGTCAACTTAGGCTAAGTTCTCATGCATTTTCTAAACATCAATTTGATCTCAATATCAAATTATATGTTTGTCCTTAAATCAATTTTATTGATTATAATGCAAGAGATGATGACATGACATATAATGATATCATAAGTAAAAACATGTGCCAATGTCATGATGTCATGGCATAAAGTTTGAAACTAAACTAACACATGACATATAATAACCTAAGCATTATCATGGCATTTCAAATGATCATAAATTAAATATGATGTCATGACATGGCATATGGCAAACAACCACGGTAAGTTAACACAAATAAAATACCTAGATTACCTATCTAAGTATCCTTAATCACTTAGCTAACTTAAATTCTAATCCTAGATTGCCCAAAGTGCTCCAAGAAAATGTCAAAACCCAAATTGACATTTCTTGATCTCTTGTTTGATTTATACCATTTAAGATTCTACAAGAGTAGCACTTCTAAGTTAAGGCTCGGATTGCCTTGATTACCTAAGAGAATATCAAAATCCCAATTTGATATTTCTCTAGGTTTTTCCAAATTGTGTCAATTTAAAGTAAGATTAATATATTCTCACTTTGACACAACTTACTCTTCCAAGGAGTGAATGACAAGGATTATTCCATTTCATTTTCAAAGGTTCCCAAAAACCTTAAAAATGCTCCTTGAGTGTTAATTTCCTCAAAGTTGGGTTAACTACCCTTCTTATTGGAGTTGACACTCTCTAACCCATCTATGGGGTAGAGAAAATGCTCCTAAGAACCCAATACCTATTAGAGCTCATTGGGTTCACTAAATATTCACTAGGGATGACTTCCCTAGCAACCCTCCTAATGACCCTCTTAGGCTTTAAAGCCTTGGTCATTTGGGTCTCATCAAGGTCAACTATAGGGGTGACTTCCCTTGTGACCTTGGTGGTGGTCTTCCTAGTCCTAGATTTTGTTCCATAATCGAATGGAACATTATGGTAAGTGGGCTTGACCAATTGGGACTTAGGTTTGTGACCCAAACCTTTCTTGTCCTTGGGCTTTGAAATTTGACCCTTAAACCCTAGAGATGACTTCTCCAAGTTCTTAAGAGTCTTTTCCAAAGTATCAAGTCTTGACCTCAAGACTTGATTCTCCTTCTCTAATACCTCAATTTTTGATTTGTCATTTTTCTTTGAGGCATTCCTAGGCATGTGTCTAGTTGATTTGGGATTCCTACCTAGGTTCTCCTTAACCTTAGATGAGGTAATTCTAGGGTTGGCATTCCTAGTAGTATCCCTATCTAGGTTGACATGTTTAGCACCTAAGCACATGTGTTGATTTCTAGTGTTAACATGCTCATCATTATTTGCAATAGCAATAAAACTACTAGCATGTTTCTTATTTGAATTGCAATAGTATGCCTTAAAAGGTACCTTAGGGTTTGCCTTAGCTCCCCCTATCGATGTGCATCCCTTGTCCTTGTGAGGTTGCCTCCCCCTTGGACAATGGCTCCTATAGTGTCCCCTTCGCTTGCATTGGAAGCACACTACGTGCTCCTTGCCTTTGCATATCGGGACTCCGACTTTCTTGACCTTTGGTGCCGGTGGAGTCTTTCTTACCCTCTTTGGACACTTACTCTTGTAGTGCCCAAATCCCCTACACTCAAAACACATTATATGCAATTTACTTGAAATTAACATGTTTGAGTTACCTAGGTTTGAAGATGGATGAATGCTCTTTTCTTCATCCCTTCCGGAGGTAGATGCTTCTTCTTCTTGCTCCAATCTTGAAGAAGTGCTCTCATCCTCTTCTTCCTTAGATGTTGAGTAACCCTCAACTTCTAATTCCTCTCCTCCATGGTGTGAGCTACTTAGCTCACTTGACTCCTCTTCATGGCTTGAAGTGGAGCTCTCCTCATGGAACTTGGCCAAGTTGTTCCACAATTCCTTGGCGTTGTTGTACCTATCTATCTTGCACAAAACATTATTAGGTAACGCAAATTCAATAATTTTTGTTACCTCGTCATTGATTTCGGATTGTCGGATTTGCTCTTTCGTCCACTCCTTCTTCTTGATAGGTTTTCCTTCCTCATCCATCGGAGGGGAAAACCCTTCTTGTACACAAAACCAATTTAACATATTAGTCCTAAGAAAATACATCATCCTTACCCTCCAATACGTGAAGTTGTCGTGAGACTCGTAGAAGGGTTGAATCGTGATATCTTCTCCATAGAGATCCATCTCTAGCCCGTGCTCCCCCGGGTGTTGATCCGTCGAAGAGCGGCCTCGCTCTGATACCACTTGTTAGGATCTCTTCGTACGGCTAGAGAGGGGGTGTGAATAGCCGACCCCAATCTTTCGCGTTTCTTCCTACGATTAGGTTAGTTGCAGCGGAAATACAAGGAAGAAACTAAGAAGAAGAAAGCAAACCTCAAACGCAAGGATGTAACGAGGTTCGGAGATGAACTCCTACTCCTCGGCGTGTCCGTGAGGTGGACGAGCCCTATCAATCCGTCGGTGGATGAGCCCCCGGAAAACCGGCTAATACAATATACTCCTTGTGGGTGGAGAAACCTCGCCACAAACGTTTGCAACAGCAGACTAGAATACAAGGAATACAAGTAGAAAGACAAGAACAATGTATAAACACTAACTCGCCTTCTCGTCGACTGCCTGTGAAGCAACAACTTCTCGGATACTCACACGAAGCTCAGTAAGCTAAGAGCTCAACAAAGCTCGATCGCAGCAGTGAAGAAAAATGAAGAAGTAGAAGAAGAAGAAGAAGAAGCTCTCATATCACACGGCAAAGAAGAAACAAAAGAAACTAGCAGAGCAGCAGGAAGAACTGATCGGCCTGCGGACCGATCAGTAACATCCAGTCCGATCCCAGTGAATGTGGATCGGTCTGGTGGTCCTCGACGTCCATGGACCGATCAGAATCCTCCGACGGTCCACGCACCGATCAGGAACCTCCGATCGGTCTACGACCGATCAGCTTCTTTCTCCGCCGCCATCGATCTCTTCGATCGGTCTCTGCATCGATCGATAACCACGCAAGAGATATCGATCGGTCACCGATCGGCCACCGCGATCGATGAGCTATCATTGGATCGGCCTGCACTCGATCCAAACTTTTCACCTCTAAACCTAAGGCTTCCACACCAACATCCGGTCAACCTTGACTGTTGGTACATCATGCCTAGCATCCGATCACTCCCTTGACCTGCTAGCACTCCCGCTAAGTGTCCGGTCAATCCTTTGACCCACTTAGACTTTTCAACACCGAAGTCCGATCATCCCCGATCCATCTGGATTTTCCTCTTGCTTCACTCACCAGACTTTCCAACCGCCTAACATCCTAGTTAGGACTTTCCCACTGCCTAACATCCCAGTTAGGACTTTCCCACTGCCTGGTTTCACTCACCAGGACTTTCCACACTGCCTAACATCCCAGTTAGGACTTTCTCACTGCCTGGCTTCACTCACCAGGACTTTCCAACTGCCTAACATCCCAGTTAGGACTTTCCCTCGTGCCAAGCTCCCTGCTTGGACTTTTCCAGTACCAAGTCTCCATACTTGGACTTTTCGCGTGCCAAGCTCCCTGCTTGGACTTTTCCAGTGCCAAGTCTCCATACTTGGACTTTTCCAGTGCCAAGCTCCCTGCTTGAACTTTTTCCCGAATCAGGTCAACCAGGTCAACCTTGACCTACGGTTGCACCAACAATCTCCCAAGTTCGTATTCTTGTCAACACATCAGAATACAACTTTTCTACTCTCGTCAAACATTGTCAAACATCAAAATACAACTCGAGTCAGGTCACCCTTGACTAACTCGAGTCAGGTCAACCAAGTCAACCTTGACCTAAGGTTGCACCAACAATGAGTGTAGCAAGAAAGGACACATTCGGAGCGAGTGCCCGAAATTAAAGAGGAAGGAGGAATGAGCCAAAAAGAAGGAGGAAAGAGTCAAGAAGAAGAAGGCTCTCAAGGCCACTTGGGATGAGTCCTCATCAAGCTCATCGGAGGAAGAAGAGAAGATGGAAAAGAGCACACGACAATTAGCACTCATGGCAAGGGAGGTTTCAGACTCCGGAAGTGAGGGAGATTCGAGCGACGCTTCAACCGCGGCTTCATCATCGTCGGATGATGAAGAGGTAACCTCTTCTCATATAGAAAAGTGTTATAAGACTATCACTCACTTATCTACATTGCTTAAAAAATCGAAAACAGAAAATAAATTGTTAAAAGAAGAAGTAGAAATGCTAAAGGCTCTTAGGGAAGATGAGGTTGATGACCTTCATCTAGAGCTTCTTGAAGATGAGAACAAGGCTTTGAAGAGTGAGGTTGAGAAGCTCAAGAAAATGCTTGAGAAATTCTCAACTAGCTCTAAGACATTAGACATGATCTTAAATGCCCAAAGGGCAGTCTACAACAAAGCCGGGATAGGTTATCAACCCAAAGAATCGAGTTTTATCTCATTAGTGTCTAGGACCCAATACCATAGATCAAATGATTCTAGGGTTCATGGAACTAGGAAGGGTATGACCAAAGCATGGGTTCCTAGGTCACTTCTTGTAGATGCATTAGGTCCCAAGATTTGGGTACCTAAAACATCTATCTTTCGTATCTTGTAGGCATTGATCGAGGGGGAGCACCTATCAACTTGGTTTGTTGATAGTGGATGCTCCAAGCACATGACCGGGGACAAATCTCTATTTGCTTCTCTTCAAAACAAAAGTAGAGGTAATGTGTCTTTTGGTAATAATGGTAGCCTTAAGGTTGTAGGAGTTGGAGACATTCATATATCCGAATGTCTCCATATCAAGAATGTCCTTCTAGTCAAGGGGATGACTTTTAATCTCCTAAGTGTCAGTCAATTGTGTGATACGGGTTACACAATTGAATTTCATTCAAGTCAATGTTTGGTTAAACACATTGACACACTTGACACGGTACTAGTAGGCACAAGGGTTGATAATATTTATCAAGTATCGTTTAAAAGTGCTACTAATGCTTTGATTAAGTGTTTCATGTCGAAAGAAGAAGAGTCTTGGCTATGGCATAGAAGGTTGGCACATGTAAACATGAAGAACATCCGGAAGTTGGCCAACCAAGGATTAGTGCGAGACTTACCCAGCATCAAGTACCACAAGACCAAACTATGTGATGCATGTCAAAAGGGTAAGCAAACAAAAGTTGTTCATAAAGGTAAAAGCACTGTAAGTACATCTACTGCTTTAGATTTATTGCACATGGACCTATTTGATTGTAGTAGTGTAATATCATTGAATGGAAGTAGATATTGCTTGGTAATCGTTGATGATTTTACTAGATACACATGGACTTTCTTCTTGAAACATAAGGACCAAACTATAGATATTTTTATTTCTTTTTGTAGAAGAACTGAAAATGAAAAATCGACAACAATTAAAACCATTAGAAGTGATCATGGTGGGGAATTTCAAAATCATAGGTTTTTAGATTTTTGTCAAGAAAAGGGATATAGGCATGAGTTCTCTACTCCAAGGACCCCACAGCAAAATGGGGTTGTGGAGAGAAAGAACCGAGTCTTACAAGAGGCTGCACGAAGCATGCTCAATGAGTACTCACTACCGAGCTACTTGTGGGCTGAAGCTGTGAATACAGCTTGCTATGTGCAAAACAGAATCCTAATACATAGGTTTTTAGGAAAGACTCCCCATGAACTTTGGTTTGGTAGACCCCCTACAATTAAACATCTTAGGGTGTTTGGTTGTAAGGTGTTTATTTTGAACACCAAGGATCATCTTGGAAAATTTTCGGCCAAGGCTGATGAAGGGATACTGGTCGGGTACTCGCTCACTAGCAAAGCCTATCGAGTCTAAAACAATAGGACTAAATTGATTGAAGAGTCCTCTGATGTAGCTTTTGAAGAAATCCCTAACTTAAATGATCAACCAAGGGATGTAGGAGAAATTCAATTTGAACTTAGAAATCTAAGTTTGAATGATCAAAATGAAGAACGAGTCGAAGTTGACTCTGATGTTGATGAACAAAGGCAACAAAGAACTCAATCTGATCCTTTGCCTGATATTGAGTCCTTGCCTGTGCCTAGTGAGACCATTCATGAGGCACCACCAACACCAAGACAAACTAGGATAGCCACTAGTCATCACCAAGACCAAATTGTGGGAGACATCCAACAAGGGGTTAGGACTAGGTCATTCTTTAGAAATGAGTCTAATGAAGTCGCATTGATTTCAGAGATTGAACCAAAATTAGTTGATGAGGCATTGCACGATCCTGATTGGATCTTAGCTATGCAAGATGAGTTAGGTCAATTTGAAAGGAGCCAAGTGTGGGACTTAGTTCCTAGACCTAAGAAGACCACCATTATTGGAACTAAATGGGTCTTCAAAAATAAGTTAAACCAAAAGGGAGAAGTCGTAAGGAACAAGGCGAGACTCGTAGCCAAGGGCTATAGTCAAGTCGAAGGCCTCGATTATGATGAGACTTATGCTCCCGTGGCACGATTAGAGTCCATTCGTTTAATGCTAGCTTTTGCTGCACATAGAGGTTTCAAGCTCTATCAAATGGATGTTAAATCGGCCTTCTTAAATAGTTTCATTAAAGAAGAGGTCTATGTTGAACAACCACCGGGGTTTGTGAATACCGAAGTTCCAAACCACGTGTACAAGCTCAAGAAAGCTCTTTATGGGCTTAAACAAGCACCTCGAGCATGGCACGAGAGGTTGTCAACTTACCTATTAGAAAAGGGTTTTGTAAGAGGCCAAATAGACCCAACACTATTTCTGCGTAGAGATGGTGAAAACATTTTTGTAGCCCAAGTGTATGTCGATGACATAATTTGTGGCTCAAATAACAAGGGTTATTTGAATGAATTTATCACTCACATGGAAAGTGAGTTTGAGATGAGTCTAGTAGGAGAATTGACATTCTTCCTTGGACTTGAAATCAAACAAACTCGAGATGGCATTTATGTCCATCAGACAAAATACACTCAAGAGATGCTCAAGAAATTCAACATGAGTGACTCTAAGGAAGTATCCACTCCAATGGCGATAAACACTCGCCTTGACAATGATGAGAGTGAAAAACTAATTGATCTAACGCAATATAGAAGCATGATTGGTAGTCTTCTATATCTCACAGCTAGTCGATCGGACATACTCTTTGTTGTGGGCATGTGCGCTAGGTATCAAGTCTGTGCCAAGGAATCTCACTTAATTGCAGTTAAGAGAATTCTGAGATACCTTAAAGGCACAATTAGAGTAGGTCTTTGGTACCCACGTACTGAGTCTTTTGACTTGATAGGTTATACCGACTCCGATTATGCTGGGTGCAAATTGGATCGGAAAAGTACTAGTGGGGGCTGCCAATTTTTAGGTTCATCTTTAGTTAGTTGGTCAAGTCGGAAACAACATTGTGTTGCTCTCTCCACGACCGAGGCCGAATATATTGCCATGAGAGAGAGTGTATCACAGTTGTTGTGGATGACATACACCCTAGAGGATTATGGACTTTCTTATAAGGGTGTACAAGTGTTATGTGACAACATTAGCACGATCAACCTAACTAAAAATCCAGTCCATCATTCGAGGACCAAACACATTGAAGTGCGTCATCACTTCATAAGAGATCACGTAGCTAGGGGAGACATTGCACTCACATATGTTGAGTCAAAGTCAAACCTAGCTGATATTTTCACCAAACCCTTCCGGAGAATGAATTTAGTCATTTAAGGAGGGAGTTGGGAATGTGTTTGGCTCCTTAGGTCATTAGAACTTCACCATGATCAATAAGGACTAGTAAAATGACAAGAGTAATTGAGACAATAATTTGGGCAACTTGGGAACATCTCACACAAACTATAAGGTTTAACAAAATATTTTTGTTTGCTAGAAATGAGTGAGATGCTAGGAACAACCAAATTATTCAAAATGTATCATGCATCCCTTGAATAATTAGGTTGAAGAGACATTAATTGAGTATGGGGAACACCATTACATAATTCATGTGTAATTGGTTCCTTGATCTTACTCATATATTCCAATCAAGGAATCTTGGTTGGACCTTTGTCTAAAAAGTGTCTAACTATGGGTGATTTGTTGATTGATATTTTTGATTGATACTTAACATGCCTTGATTGAAAATTAGGACAAGTTGTTCATATTTTGACAAATTTGAACCTGATCATAGAGATGAGTTTAGCAAAAATATGTTTTGAACTCTTAAGGACCAAGAAGACAGAACTCCATATGGTTGGAGTTGGTGTGAGGTTTTGTTTGATAAGAGTCTGAAACTTTTGGACTATGAACAAGTTCAGGCCATAAGAAATCATATTTCGAATATATTAGTGTTTGGTGATTCCTAAGTTCTAGGGTATGTCTTAGGGAAGTTCTGAATTCTTGAGTTCCGGATTCTTCAGACTTCATGGCTCAGTATTTCAGTTACTGAAATTACTGAAATCGGGTTATCAGACACTGATCGATCCACAGACCGATCAGGAAAGTCTGGATCGGTCTGTCGACCGATCCAGAACGAAGCCAAACTCTCTGTTTGGTATCTGATCGGTCCAGTGACCGATCAGCGCACGAAGGAAGCCCCCTGATCGGTCCGGGCACCGATCAGGATGATCCCTGATCGGTCCACTGACCGATCAGGTGTCGCCGATTCACTCGGGTGGATCTGATCGATCAGGATTTCTCCTGATCTAACAGCCGTCCGATCAGGGATGGTATCCCTGGTTTTAACTCCTCCCGACTCCCTCCTTTCCCATTACATACGAAGCCCTAGCCGACTCTCTTTTCCTGTTTCTTCTTCCCCTTGATCGCCGAACCCTAGACGACTCCCTCCTGCCTCAGCACTTCTCTCTTTCTCCGAAAACCAGAGAAATGGCTCCAAGGTAACTTAATCAGCTCTATTTCTCGTTAGTACTTCATTTGTTTCATTTCTCACTGCTTCAGTGATTTGGGGTGGTGCTCGGGTTGTGCTCCTTTGCTTCATCTGTGTCATGTTCCTAACCCCTTAGGAAGAAACCAGTAGGTGAGGGTACTTCCAAGTCCAAAGATAAATCCAAGTCCAAAGAAACCTCCCGACCTCAACCGTCCAGTTCGGGGAGATTCCTCAACCAACAGTTTGAACAATCCTTTAAGGAAAGGACCTTCAAGTTGCTCCCATGTAGATCAGTCGATAAAAAATCCATGAATGAGTTTTGTCTAGCGATTACGGAGACCATAGCCTACCATAAACTTGATTCCTTGGTATATTTAGAGAGGGATATCAACCTTGACCTAGTTTCTGAATTCTATAACAACCTTCATCAGACTATTGATGGTAGTTATAGATCAAGAGTGGCTAAGCAAACCGTTGATTTCAGCTTAATTGCCTTCTTTGATTATTTAGGCTGTCGTTTGTGTTTGGGGGCGGTGTTCTCATTCTATCCTGTTTTACCTGAACCCGTGCCTCATCCTCTTGATGTCTCATCTGACTTGATTTATGAGTACTTCTTTGGACATCCGAGACCGGATGGATTAAATGATTTAGATGTCGACTTTCCTACATTTGCAGCCCTTGGCCTTTCTGCTCCTGATTACATTCTTTTCAAAATTGTCACAAACTGTCTTCTACCTATTACTTCTAAACCATTGGCAGAGATTCGACCGTATCATTGTCTGATGCTTTATGGGTTGCGTAGGCGTCTTGACTTTGATATCATGTCAAGTGTCTATACTTCTATCATTTCCCATAGCGAGCCAAGCGGTTACACCATCTATATGCCTTATGGGCATGTAATTACTGATTGGCTTAAGACCCTGGGTGTTGACGTCTCTAGGGGGAGGATGGTAAAGATGGTTAGGCAGGATTGTCAACTTGGGAAACGTGCGTTTTCCAAGTCTGGAATCTTAGGTGGAAGGATGGGAGGGCACTAGGTGAGTTACCTCGACGACAAGTTGTTGTTGCTGCTGCATATGGCGAGGCGGATCCAGATCTGCACTGGCAGATCGCTGAGTTGGAAAGCCGATTTGATCGCCACGAGGAGATGATGGCTGCTGAGTTCGATGGACTACGCATACGGATTGACCAGCGCTACGACGATCTGCGCAGCCAGCAGTTGGTGACTCAGCAACTGTTTCGAGGGTGGATGGCCAGATACCCACCTCCGCAGCACCACCCGGACCATACACTTTCGAGCAGCAGCATCCCGCCTCTGGAAGATATTCCTCCAGCCGACACTGGAGATATTCCTCGTCTTGAGGAAGATGACTGATCCTTTTTGATGATCATATTGATTGTATGTTTTGGATGATGGTTGCTAGATACTTATGTCTGACCTGGTTGTATGCTACTTACTGTTATGCTACTCATTTTTCTTTATATATTTGCTGTTCTTTTCTTGGTTGTTACTATACTCTTCATATGTCTTTTATTTATTTATTCATTTACTGTCCTAAAATACACTTAGAAGGAATTCTAGGGGGATTAAGCAGAAGACAGTATGGATTAAGGGGGAGCTCTTTAAGTTATCTTACCTTGTTCGCTCCTTTTCGGTGTTTGACAAAGGGGGAGAATATAACTAAGTTTAGAAATGAATGAAAGGTTGATTTTAGGAGAGGATGACCTTGAGTCTTTTTGAATCCTCTTACCTAATTCGCACCTATTCGACTAAGTTAAGTTAAGTGATGAATTGACTTCATCGAGTCAATATGAAAAAGGGGGAGAAGATAACTAAGGTATATCCGTCTTAGGGAGAGGATCCTGATTTCCCTAAAATTATGAAAATAAGAGCATTTCTGATCTAAACTTAAATCGTGTTGTCAAACAACAAAAAGGGGGAGATTGTTGATACAGTCTGACCTGGATGTTGTTTTGTTGTTGACACTGA
The DNA here is from genome assembly GCF_018446385.1 of Zingiber officinale. Taxonomy (NCBI): domain Eukaryota; kingdom Viridiplantae; phylum Streptophyta; class Magnoliopsida; order Zingiberales; family Zingiberaceae; genus Zingiber; species Zingiber officinale. Next base: position 61,746,975 of record NC_055989.1, on the reverse strand, counting down.
TTTAAGTTTGTATCAGATATTTAACTCAGATTAATTACTAATCTAGGTTGACTTGGTTGACCTGATTGAGAAAGTCCTAACTGGGATGTTAGGCAGTTGGAAAGTCCTGGTGAGTGAAGCCAGACAGATTGAAAATCCTGGTGAGTGAAGCCAGGTGAAAACCCTAGTGAGTGAAGCTAGGTGCAAGTCCTGTGAAGCTAGGTGAAACCCTAGTGAGTGAAGCTAGTGCAAGTCCCGGTGAGTGAAGCCGGTGAAAACCTTAGTGAGTGAAGCTAGTGCTGGTGCAGTGAAGCTGCGAGGAAAATTCAGATGGATCAAGGGTGATCGGACATCCGTGTTGAAAAGTCCAAGAAGGAAGCTTGGCATGCGAAGTCGAGAGGGCTCGGTAGCTCGTTCTCTAGGACCAGATGAAGTCGAGAGGGCTAGGGAGCTCGTTTCTCCGGACTAGGTCGAGAGGGCTCGACCCGGATGAGTCAAGAAGTTGGATCGGTCGGCACCGATCCAAAGGAAATTTGACACCGATCGGTCCGCGACCGATCAGAATCGATGGCTGGTTATCGAGCGACATCGACGGCACCGATCAGAAATCGATCGAGTCTACTATGATTTTACCGACGGCCCGAGACCGATCAGAGGCCGTAAGCGCTGGGAAGAGCGACATCCGATCGGTCTCGGGACCGATCAGATTAGTGCCCGATCGGTCCGCATCGATCGTAAGCGCATTTGAAAGAGCGACATCCGATCGGTCCGGGACCGATCGATTAGTTCCTCGATCGGCCCGCCGATCGATCGGCGATGATCAGAAGCGTGGATCGGCCGCGCACCACCCACCGATTGTTTGTTTTGCATGCACTTTTTCTGATTGCCGTATTTGTTTTCACCCATCTGTTTTTAACCATCTGCTGTGAGTCTTTTTAGCTTGCAGGTTGCAGGTCACACTCTCATGGTTGAATTCAAATTAAGCTTCATTAAGAGAAGAAGACAAGTGCTCTTTTCACTGTGATTTGCTGCAACAGATGCATTTGAGGCATTAACGTTCACTGGCGAATCTGATTGCGATTGGGCTGCGCTTAGTTTGACCTCTACTTATTGGTTCATATCCAGAGACGCCAGTGATTTCCATTGGCATGAGTTCAGAGAACCAGATGAGGAGGAGAGGTGATTGGCTACGCCTTGTTGGCAGCAGCGATTCTGCAGGCGGCGGTGATTCGAGCCAGTAAAGCAGAGAGACATAAGAAGGAAGAAGAGAGGTTCAGAAATGAAATCGTATTCTCTGTTTCTTTTCGATCAATCCTTTGAGAAAGCAAGTTGGTGAAGCTGTGAGCTCCTTGCTAAGAAGGTCGTTGTGCGCTCTCTGCTCTGTTTTTTTCTCCGGGTGGCTGTAAGCTCATCTGATTATTCTTCTCAGCCACTGTAAGTCTTGTGCTTAATTCTATAATCAACTGAGACTCTGTTGAGAGGTTGCTCCACCGAGAAGGAGACATCTTTAGCCGGATTTTGTCCGGGGTGTGATCTACCGAAATATCAAGGAGTCGTCCTCCTTACGAACACGCCGAGAAGTAGGGGCAAGTTATCCCCAAACCTCGTATATCATTGTGTCTGCTGTGTGTGTTTTTCTTCTTTCGTTTTAGTTTTCTACTTCCGCTGTGCTAACAAGTTTTTCTTTAAGAAAGATTGTGTTTAAGTTTTCAAAGAGGCTATTCACCCCTCCTCTAGCCATCTAAGATCCCAACACATACATCATATTAAAAAACAATATGTCTTCAACTACACTGAGATCACGCCAAAATGAGACCTGCACAAACGAACATTATGAATTCAGACAGTAATTTTCGAATATTAACTTAAACAACTGATAAAATGGTGCATGGCGGCAGCCATAAACAGTCCAGCCAACTGCAAAATGGTGCATGGTGGCAGCCATACGCCGTCCAGCCATCGCCTGGCAACGGGCAGCCACACGCCGGCCAGGCAGCGGACTGCCGGAGGCCAGCCCGCGCCGGCAGGCAGCCCCGCGACGCCGACAGAGAGAGATCCAAGATCGTTTTGCTTACCAAACGAAAACCTTCCACCGCCGATCGTCGTAGATCACGCCGTCGTCGGTCGGAGTTGTGGCCGAAACCTGGAAATCGCAGATGGGAAGAAGGGGGAACGGGGCAGAGAGGAAAGAAAAGAGTGAAGGGAAAAAGAATCGGGGAATTAGATCTAGGGTTTTTAGGACAAATATTTTTTGTTCCCAATTTCGTCCCTAACTTTGGGACGAATTCCTGGATTCGTCCCAAATTTTGGGACGAACCCAGAATTCGTCCCAAAACTGAAAATAATTTAAAAAAAATAAAATCAAAGACCGAAAGCTTATATCTTGACCTAGAGACATCGGAATTTGATGAAACAAGTTTCTATGCGTTCGTATCATTGCCCTGATTGTAAATATGTCACCATCCATATTTTTTAATTAATATTTTAAGTGATTCAAATTTTTAACCCCAAATTAGGTCAAATTGGAATTAAAAATTCCAAAAATAAATATATTTAGTAAAAAATATTTTTATGGATATATCTACGATCAAGACAATGATACAAACGCATAAAAATTTGTTTCATCAAATTCTGATGTCTCTAGGTCCGTATATAAGGCGTCCCATTTTGTTTTTTTTTTTTAGATAATTAAATTTTTGGGACGAATCTCTGGATTCGTCCCAAAACTGAAAATAATTTAAAAAAAATAAAATCAAAGACCGAAAGCTTATATCTTGACCTAGAGACATCAGAATTTGATGAAACAAGTTTCTATGCGTTTGTATCGTTGCCCTGATCTTAAATATGTCACTATCCATATTTTTTAATTAATATTTTAAGTGATTCAAATTTTTAACCCCAAATTAGGTCAAATTAGAATTAAAAAATTTCAAAAATAAATATATTTGGTAAAAAATATTTTTATGGATATATTTACGATCAAGACAACGATACGAACACATAGAAATTTGTTTCATTAAATTCCGATGTCTCTAGGTAGATATTTTTTAATACATATATAGATTGCTAATAACTAAAAAGGTGTTGTGCAGTTAACGGTTGTAAATTAACGTCTGAAAGCTTAAATATGGACCTAGAGGCATCGAAATTTGATGAAATAAGTTTCTATGCGTTCGTATCATTGCCCTGATCGTAAATATGTCACCATCCATATTTTTTAATTAATATTTTAAGTGATTCAAATTTTTAACCCTAAATTAGGTCAAATTGGAATTAAAAAATTCCAAAAATAAATATATTTGGTAAAAAATATTTTTATAAATATATTTACGATCAGGACAATGATACGAATGCATAGAAATTTGTTTCATCAAATTCCGATGTCTCTAGGTCCGTATATAAGGCGTCCCATTTTGTTTTTTTTTTTAGATAATTAAATTTTTGGGACGAATCTCTCGATTCGTCCCAAAATTTGGGACAAATCTAGAGATTCGTCCCTAAATTTGGGACGAATTCCTGGATTCGTCCCAAAACTGAAAATAATTTAAAAAAAATAAAATCAAAGATCGAAAGCTTATATCTTGACCTAGGGACATCGGAATTTGATGAAATAAGTTTCTATGCATTCGTATTGTTGCCCTGATCGTAAATATGTCACCATCCATATTTTTTAATTAATATTTTAAGTGATTCAAATTTTTAACCCCAAATTAGGTCAAATTGGAATTAAAAAATTCCAAAAATAAATATATTTAGTAAAAAATATTTTTATGAATATATTTATGATCAGGACAATGATACGAACGCATAGAAATTTGTTTCATCAAATTCCGATGTCTCTAGGTCCGTATATAAGGCATCCAATTTTGTTTTTTTTTTTTAGATAATTAAATTTGTGGGACGAATCCAGGATTCGTCCCAAAACTAAAAATAATTAAAAAAAAATAAAATCAAAGACCGAAAGCTTATATCTTGACCTAGGGACATCGAAATTTGATGAAACAAGTTTCTATACGTTCGTATCGTTGCCCTAATCGTAAATATGTCACCATCCATATTTTTTAATTAATATTTTAAGTGATTCAAATTTTTAACCCTAAATTAGGTCAAATTGGAATTAAAAAATTCCAAAAATAAATATATTTAGTAAAAAATATTTTTATGGATATATCTACGATCAAGACAATGATACGAACGCATAGAAATTTGTTTCATCAAATTCCGATGTCTCTAGGTCCGTATATATGGCGTCCCATTTTGTTTTTTTTTTTTAGATAATTAAATTTTTGGAACAAATTTCTAGATTCGTCCCAAACTTTGGGACGAATTCCTGGATTCGTCCCAAAACTGAAAATAATTTAAAAAAAATAAAATCAAAGACCGAAAGCTTATATCTTGACCTAGAGACATCGGAATTTGATGAAACAAGTTTCTATGCGTTCGTATCATTGCCCTGATCGTAAATATGTCACTATCCATATTTTTTAATTAATATTTTAAGTGATTCAAATTTTTAACCCCAAATTAGGTTAAATTGGAATTAAAAAATTCCAAAAATAAATATATTTGGTAAAAAATATTTTTATGGATATATTTACGATCAGGACAACGATACGAACGCATAGAAATTTGTTTCATCAAATTCCGATGTCTCTAGGTAGATATTTTTTAATACATATATAGATTTCTAATAACTAAAAAGGTGTTGTGCAGTTAACGGTTGTAAATTAACGTCTTAAAGCTTAAATATGGACCTAGAGACATCGGAATTTGATGAAATAAGTTTCTATGCGTTTGTATCGTTGCCCTGATCATAAATATGTCACTATCCATATTTTTTTAATTAATATTTTAAGTGATTCAAATTTTTAACCCCAAATTAGGTCAAATTAGAATTAAAAAATTCCAAAAATAAATATATTTGGTAAAAAATATTTTTATAAATATATTTACGATCAGGACAATGATACGAACGCATAGAAATTTGTTTCATTAAATTTTGATGTCTCTAGGTCCGTATATAAGGCGTCCCATTTTGTTTTTTTTTTTAGATAATTAAATTTTTGGGACGAATCCAGGATTCGTCCCAAAACTGAAAATAATTAAAAAAAAAATAAAATCAAAGACCGAAAGCTTATATCTTGACCTAGAGACACCGGAATTTGATTAAATAAGTTTCTATGCGTTCGTATCATTGCCCTGATCGTAAATATGTCACCATCCATATTTTTTAATTAATATTTTAAGTGATTCAAATTTTTAACCCCAAATTATGTCAAATTGGAATTAAAAAATTCCAAAAATAAATATATTTAGTAAAAAATATTTTTATGGATATATCTACGATCAAGACAATGATACGAACGCATAGAAATTTGTTTCATCAAATTCCGATGTCTCTAGGTCGGTATATAAGGCGTCCCATTTTGTTTTTTTTTTTAGATAATTAAATTTTTGGGACGAATCTCTGGATTCGTCCCAAAACTGAAAATAATTTAAAAAATATAAAACCAAAGACCGAAAGCTTATATCTTGACCTAGAGACATCGGAATTTGATGAAACAAGTTTCTATGCGTTCGTATCATTGCCCTGATCGTAAATATGTCACTATCCATATTTTTTAATTAATATTTTAAGTCATTCAAATTTTTAACCCAAAATTAGGTCAAATTGGAATTAAAAAATTCCAAAAATAAATATATTTAGTAAAAAATATTTTTATGGATATATTTACGATCAAGACAACGATACGAATGCATAGAAATTTGTTTCATCAAATTCCGATGTCTCTAAGTAGATATTTTTTTAATACATATATAGATTTCTAATAACTAAAAAGGTGTTGTGCAGTTAACGGTTGTAAATTAATGTTTGAAAGCTTAAATATGGACCTAGAGACATCGGAATTTGATGAAATAAGTTTCTATGCGTTCGTATCATTGCCCTGATCGTAAATATGTCACCATCCATATTTTTTAATTAATATTTTAAGTGATTCAAATTTTTAACCCCAAATTAGGTCAAATTGGAATTAAAAATTTCCAAAAATAAATATATTTGGTAAAAAATATTTTTATGAATATATTTACGATCAGGACAATGATACGAATGCATAGAAATTTGTTTCATTAAATTCCGATGTCTCTAGGTCCGTATATAAGGCGCCCCATTTTGTTTTTTTTTTTAGATAATTAAATTTTTGGGACGAATCCAGGATTCGTCCCAAAACTAAAAATAATTAAAAAAAAATAAAATCAAAGACCGAAAGCTTATATCTTGACCTAGAGACATCGGAATTTGATGAAACAAGTTTCTATGCGTTCGAATCATTGCACTGATCGTAAATATGTCACCATCCATATTTTTTAATTAATATTTTAAGTGAGTCAAATTTTTAACCCCAAATTATGTCAAATTGGAATTAAAAAATTCCAAAAATAAATATATTTAGTAAAAAATATTTTTATGGATATATCTACGATCAAGACAATGATACGAACGCATAGAAATTTGTTTCATCAAATTCCGATGTCTCTAGGTCCGTATATAAGGCGTCCCATTTTGTTTTTGATTTTTTAGATAATTAAATTTTTGGGACGAATCTCTGGATTCGTCCCAAAATTTGGGACAAATCTCTGGATTCGTCCCAAAATTTGGGACAAATCCAGGATTTGTCCCAAAACTGAAAATAATTTTAAAAAAAATAAAATCAAAGACTGAAAGCTTATATCTTAACCTAGAGATATCAGAATTTGATGAAACAAGTTTCTATGCGTTCATATCATTGTGCTGATCGTAAATATATCCATAAAAATATTTTTGACCAAATATATTTATTTTTGGAATTTTTTAATTTCAATTTGACCTAATTTGGGGTTAGAAATTTGAATCACTTAAAATATTACCTAAAAATTATGGATGGTGACTTATTTACGATCAGGTTAATGATACGAATGCATAGAAACTTGTTTCATCAAATTTCAATGTTTCTAGGTCAAGTTTTAAGCCTTTGATATTTGATTGTTTTTTTTTTAAAAATAATGTCATTTTTGGAACAAATCCTGGATTCGTCCCAGATTTTGGGACGAATCCAGTATTTGTCCCAAAATCTGGGACGAATTCTGAATTCGTTCCAGATTTGGCGACGAATTTAGCAACGAAATTTTTTCTTATTGCAAATTTGAAACAATTTTTTTTTGTTGCAAGTTTCGTTGGTTATTTTGGTCGAAATTTGTTTTCGACCCTAAATTTGTCGCAATTTTGGGACAAATAATTTTCGTTCCAAATGTTTGTCCCCAAATTTATGTTTTTTTGTAGTGTCTTGATCTTTTGTTGTATTCATCTCCTCCTCTTAAACGTTGTGTGGGCAACGATCTACCAAGATGGAACCCACCTGAACCACTTCTTCTCCTCCAAGACTCTCGAGCCACCAAGGGATGCCAAAATAGGAAACTTTCTTCCTCTTCTTCTCCTCCAAGCAACCGGCCACCTATGTGCTCTTTCTCCTTTTCTTCTTCTCTAAGCTCCGACCACTATGAGTAGATAAGGTGCCGACCCTAGACAGAAGAAAGGGAGGATGAAGAAAGGGTGCCGCCGGCCACAAGAGAAAGAAACCAAGGAGAAAGATGAGAAGCAAGGGTCGGCCACACCAAGGAAAAGAGAGGAGCTAAGAGAGATCAATTCTCATAAGGCACCCTCTACCTCTCTTTTATAATCCTTGGTCATGGCAAAAAAGGAAAGTTTTAAACATAATTAAAACTTCCTTATTTGTGACCTCCCATTTAAAAAAGAAAATTTTAACAACAATTAAAATATCTCTTTTCTAAATTTCCTATTGTACATGACAATAAAGGAAAATTAATCTCTCTCTTTTAAAACATGTAGACAACTACAAAAAAGGAAAGATTAATTAAAACTTCTCCTTTTTAAATCATGGTTACAAAAAGAGAAAGTTTTATCAAAAATTAAAATATCTCTTTTAAACATTATGGATAACTACAAATAAGGAAAGATTTTAACAAAATTAAAATCTCTCTTTCATCTTTTGTAGATAACTATAAAAGGAAAGGTTTTAAAATTTTAAAACTCTATTTTAAAACCATGAGGATGACTAAAAAAGGAAATTAAAATCTCTCTTTTAACCATTGTAGATAACTACAAAAAAGGAAAGATTTTAACAAAATAAAATCTCTCTTTTAACCATTGTAGATAACTACAAATAAGGAAATATTTTAACAAAATTTTATTTTAAACAAAACTTCCTTTTTCCTTTACCTATGGTCGGCCCCATGCTTGGTCACCAAGCATGGCTTGGCCGCCCACTACATGAGCCCCAAAATAATGTTTGGTCGGCCCCCTTGCTCCAAGCAAGGATGTGTTCGGCCCATTACTTGGGTAAGAAGTGGATTTTTTGGATACAAGACATTATAGAGACTACAACAGAGACCGAGAGGAGAAATTGGTTTTGGCCACAAACGGGATACTTACAGCTCAAGCCAAGTTTCAAACAAGCTCAAGGTCGTAAAAAATAAACCAAGTCAAATTTGAACAATTATTTCAAAAGTTTGGTTCATTTTAAACTCGGTTCGGTTACTTTATCAAATAAGTTTGAACATCTCAAAGTTTAGCTTGACTCGATTCGTTTACAACCCTAGCTATTTCTACTAGCTCCTCACTTGGTCTCGATATTCATCATTTGAAGCTTTATCTAAGTCATAAGTTCTTCGCAACTTATTGTGATCTATAACTCGCTATGCTTCATAGCGTTCTATCTTTTTTATTTTAGCATATCTAGGCCTTGTGTAATGGTAAAATTATTATCACCCATGAATGAATGCAGTTGGTGTTGACATAGATGATTACTCTAATAGATCTTAAAATCAATTTTTAACGGATATAAAATACATCGTTGTATGTCAGATCTCTCTATGTAAAAAGTCATTGTACTAAGATAAAATATCTTCATAATTTAACTACTTGTATCTTATCATAAGGTCGTTGATCTTGAATCACTTAGAACGAGTAATATCGTATTTTATTTTACTAGTAAAATTACTATGGTATGATCTAAAGATTACATATACAAGTTAATATTACTTTCTTATAATTTCGCATTCACAAAAGCTTAGTCGACAAAACTAGTTTTTTTTATATATATCAAGTCTGCATTATATAGAGTAACTCAACAGATGTACTACTAATAGACATTAAAATTAAAAAAACAAAAATTATCTCAACACCTAGCATTAACTCTACATCCAAAGTAATTATTAGTAATGCCTAATTAGCCTTCCACCTAAAAGCATCATTAATAATTAAGACCCTGTCGATTGTCGATGATACCCTATATAAAGGCTCTCACTAGACGTCTCATTTAGCTTTCACTTTCACTTTTCTTTGTCCGGTCACTCTTTTTGTTTTTACTTCGCCGCTCCACTTCGGAACCCTAAAAGGAGATCCTTTTTTCAGAGTCACATTCTTTCTCTGGTAAGTACGGATTAATCGATGGATGTGTTTCGGAATCTAAGGATTAAAACGGCCGACCAAATCTGATTGGGGGCTTTTGGGCTGGTCTGAAGTCGCCAAACTTAGTCAAGAATGTTTCCCGGGATGGAATTTCGCTTGCGATTTTTAGTAGCCAGATGTAGTGCAAAACGCTTGCGGTTGAACTTCTCTTTCATCCTCAGTTCTTGGATGGACTTCAAAATCCAGATTTGTGTGCTCTGACTCGAAGTAGTTCTTTGTTCGCTCTGTGTTTTAATAGGAAATCATTAGCAGAGTATTTAGCCGTGGATGCCATTTTTTGGACTCACAGTTCGGTCATTGAAAAATTGTGTTTAGACTGTAGTTCAAAAGCATGTAGTTTCTTTTCATTCTCTTCATCATAACATACCCAAAGTGCACTCAAATAATTTCTCACGAAATGGAAGTACATTATTACTCCATAATAATTGTTATCTAGTGATTCCTTCATAACATCGTCTATTTTGCAATTCACTGTTCCATTACATGACAGCATGCATAAGTAAAACACAAATGTGATGTCTATATTACATTTGGCTGTCATAATTGACACATTCTTACACTTTTTTAATCTTGCAATATATTTTGTTGTCTCATTATATTGTTGGGTGCTTCTAGAATCTTGACTCAGATTTAAAAAAATATTTTGAATGCTATCTGAAGATAATGTTAACCAAAATTAGCAAAAATTCTCTATTGTATGATATTATTTGGAAAAAAATTTGTGTTTCTTTAGGAAATTTGCTTCAATCAAGTTAATGTTTAACAACATCATCTTCATTCTTATATTCCTTTCATTTGAGTATTATTGTTGTCTTCAACTTCTTGTACATTATCACATTATTTCAAACAAATTCAGATAAGTTCCACATGGGATTCATTTCCAAATGAAATGTGCTTTAAGTGTTACTACTTCAGAGTCTGTTTAAATTTAACTAACACACCAATATTACATTTTTTCAGGAGACAATCAAATCCAACATGGATATTTTATTCTAGAAACTGTTTCAGATTTGCTGTCATCATTTTCTCATCAATCATGCAACTTTGATATGTAGCTGAATGAATGTGATGAACTGAAATGAAGACCACTGAAGTGAGAACCTTTCTGGCTTTAACTTGTAATCTTTCAGATATATCCTTCTCAATTTAGCATGCATATAAACAGAAAGTTACCATGATGCGTAAGTTCTTCATGATCATGTTTTCTTGCAATCTGGATTTCCTGGTAGTCTTCTTCCTACTCTTTTATGTAAATTTGCCTGCCCAATGTTTAGTAGTTTTATGTTCAATAAGTATTTTGGCAAACATCCTCTGGATATTTTCCTTTAATATTTTTTGTCTGTATATGTATTAATGTCATGATTTTTGAAAATAAAAGAATGTCTCAAATACCTGTACAAATGACGCCTTTCCTTTTTCTTTTAAAATAGAAGAATATTCAGATTGAATTGAGCTTATTGGTTCTCCTAATTCTGATAGAATCGACTTGTTTTATTTGGTTCTCCTAATTCTGATATTTAATTTGTGGCACTATGGTCGACAGTGTATGGTGCAATGCACAATTTTGAATTTGAGACAACACAAGATAAAATCCATGTGATTTAGTAAGCTATGTCATAGAGAGTCGCATGCTATAGTTGACGACCTCACAAGAAACAAGAGAGAATGCACGAGTACAAACATGTATTATTGCTTTAATGTTTGTAGCAATAGGATCAAGGCCTCTTTTTATAAGCTTTTACAATAACATGGTCTTATTGAGATCCCACAGAAAACATATTAAGTATATAAAAACAAAATAAGAATCAAACTAAATTGTATTGTTTTTATTAGACCTCTTTATTTTAGATTAGTCTATTTTATTGTTATTTCTTCTCAAGTTAAAGTCATTTAGTGAATAACAATTCTAATGCCTGACCAACAAGGATGTTAGGTGATTCCTAAACTGCCCATAGTTGTCATAATCTTACAATTCATGATTTATATCTTACAACACATTTCAATTCACATGTAAAATGATATAGTTCTTAGTTCTTACTTATGAACCAGAAATCAAAAGAACAGTGATGGTTTAGGTTTAATTCAATAGAATATGAATTTTATTTTATACAATTCTAAAAATGAGAAAGAAAGTATTTTAATTCTTACAAATTAAGAGTAGCTATGACTCATTAAATAAATAAATTAAACCCAACGTATGAGAAATTACACGGAAACCATTAGAAAGAAGAATGAAAAGATGAATCTTATGATATATTATAGAAGAATAAGGGTAATGAGAATGGAGTCTCATATTCAATGCTTACATAGAATAAGGAAATTTTGTCAAATTGCGACATAGAGTCTTCGATGATAACCACAGTGGACAATACACCTGACAATCACCAAGAAGAATTAATCTTGTCATATCAATATATAGAATGACACTAAGGGTACAATTGATAGCGACTTAGAAGCCATGTCATAGTAGAGTCCTCTTCTATTTGGTGGCAATGATTTTTTTATGCGAAAATAATTTGACAATGGAATTTGCTATTGCGTATTTCATTTTAATCTTTAATGAAATAAATAATAATTTGTGAATTCTCTCTAATGGAAGATATGGACCTATTCCTGATGTGGATCAATGTTGACTTCATCTATACTATTATGTTATTAAACGGAACATCATTTTTTTTATATATTTTTGGATATCAAAACTATTCTGAATAAAGGACAATTTGTTAATATATTTATCATATAATCTTTTATCTGAACCTTTCAATCCATAATTTGAAAATTCACCAAAATGATTCACACTGGTAATCTTGATTTGACAACCTTAAAAATGCCAACATATGCATCAAATAAGGTAATTGTTAGCAAGAACAATCTATTGCTGGAGATTTTCGGGGACTTAGTTGAATTTAAATTATACGAAATAAATTCAACATATCTGTTGAAATGACCTGGGCTGATAATCTCAGGCTGTGGGCTGATGTTTGCCAAGTGCTGAAAGTAGGCTTCACAGTGGTCGACCGGGCGAAATAGGCTAAGGCCGACCAAAAGTAGAGGCTTAGGCCGATCGAGCGAAGAGGCCGACCGAGTGAAGCTTAAGGCCAAACGAGTGAAGAAGACGACCGAGTGAAGCATAAGGCCGACCAGGCCGATCGAGTGAAGAGGCCAACCGAGCGAAGAGAAGGCTTCTGCCGAGCGAGTTGCAGGCTTCTACCGAGTGAGTTGCTGCTGAGCGAATTGCAGCCGAGCGAAGCCTAGAAAGTGCGGTCGGACGAGTGAACTGAGTAAATCGAGGCCTGCGACGAACGCAATTTCCTTGAAACAGATTCGCCCCCACCTCCAGCTGTGCTTCAAGGCTTTCTTGAGCCATTTGTTTCTCAAGATACAACGGTGAACCGTGATTCCCACTAAGCACTGATGGTCATGACGAACTGAGAGGTATTCGACTGCTATCACGGGCACTCCACCGAGCAAGAAATGCACGATAGATGAGATGGGGAACGTAGGTGGAGATCCAGCCTTTCGTGTGTGTAACCTTTTGCCTGTAGTAGTAGCCTCCTTATATAAGAGCTGAGATCAATGATAACATTAATGATTGTTTAATGATCATTATTTGCCCGATGTGAACGCTAACGTTTCACTCGACTGCATTAATCGTTCTTTAATGCATCCGTTTCACTCGGCTGCATTAATCTTTCTTTAATGCATTCGTTACACAAGTAGCAAAAAGGTTTACGTGGCAAAATGTTGGTTGTTCCGCTTGATCAAATTTTGCCTCGATCGGTCCGACATTCGGCGCGCGCAGGTCGTGCCTGCACACGAGTCAACATGGTTCAGTGCAATCCGGGCCCTTGATTTGCACCCCCTCGCACCCACGCGTGAGAGAGAGCCTCTCTCCATGCATTTGTTCACATCCTCAATGCATGTGAATCAATATAAACTAACTAGCATGCCTTGAAGCTCCCAATGTGAGACTAAAGTCCTATTCACAATGGAGCTCTATGCCTCTTCCACCTCTTCTCCATTCACATATATCCAACAATCCCCCACATGAATGGAGATAGGGTATGTGATAGCATTCAACAGTTGAGTCCAGTATAGAATAGGTAGATTTTACCCTTTGAACCTTCCCTTGTGGGATCTGTTTGCTTACTGGATGACAGTAGACGTGATGTCTTTGAACTGTTCTGCCATCTGTGTAAGCATTGACATATCTCACCTAAGACTTTCCCTGATACAACTCAATTTTCATGAGTGTGTTCGTTCCTGGCCATGAATATTTGTGAGAAGCTCTAAGAATTATGTCTCAAATGCTCTTCGAAGCGGCCCCACTTCTTTCTCACATAGGTGAACCTTTAAGAGTATTCCACATTACTCTTCTTGGATCATTAAAAGTCGCGTGCTTAACCTCTATCCTTCACTGATTCATTGAGTTGTTCCCCCATAGTATGTCTAGTCAGTGCAAATTAGTTGTCCCTTTGAACTTACTTTTTGGGATCTCCAGTTAGCATAGGTTGAGTGTCCTTTGCACTGATCGTTGACAACGACATTAAGCCCATTCTTCTTGATGAGCTCGTAACTAACTCTCGATTTAACCCTTTGGTTAGCGGATCCGCTAGGTTATCCTTTGACTTCACATAGTCAACAGTGATAACTCTAATTGAGAGTAGTTGATGGTATTATGTCTACGACGTATATGTCTAGACTTATCATTATACAGATGACTCTGTGCCCGACCAATTGTTAATTGACTATCGCAATGTATGTAAATTGCCGGCACAGGTTTCGACCATCGTGGAATATCTTTTAAGAATTGCCATAGCCAGTCTCTTCATTACATTTGTCAAGAGCTGCAAACTCAGATTTCATCGTAGATCTGGTTATTACGGTTTGCTTAGAAGATTTCCAGGAAATGACTGTATCTCATAGAGTGAATATATATCCATTCGTAGACTTAGAGTCTTTTATGTCAGATATCCAACTTGCATCGCTGTATCCTTTGATCACAGCAGGATTTCTCGTATAGTGTCAATCATATTCACGAGTATACCTTAAGTACCTCAGTACTCTTGTTATCCCTTTCCAGTTCTCAACACTGGGATTACTCGTGTATCTACTCAGTTTATTTACTACGTATGCCAAGTTTGGTCGTGTATAACTCATCAGGTACATCAGACTTCCAATCACTCGAGAGTACTCTAATTGAGAGATACTTTCACCTCGATTTTTTGATAGATGTTGACTCATATCTATTGGGGTTCGTGCCAACGCAGTATCGCCCTTGGTGAATTTCTCAATAATTTTGTCCACATAATGAGTCTGACTAAGAACAAGTCCTTCTGTCGTTCTAAGAATTTTGATTCCTAGAATCATATCAGCTAGGCCCATGTCTTTCATGTCAAATCTTGAGTTCAACATATTTTTAGTGGATTTGATTATCTTATCATTATGATAAATATGTAATCTACATATAGGCACAAGATGATATAGTCACTTTCTGTGACTTTCATATAGAGACATTTATCACATTCATTAATCTTGAATCCACATTCCTTTATGGCATTATCAAATTTCTCATGCCAATGCTTTGGTGCTGGTTTCAAGCCATATAATGACTTCACCAATCTACAAATCTTATTTTTCTGTTCTGGCACAGAAAACCCCTCAGGGTGCTTCATGTAGATTTTCTCTTCTAAATCCCCGTTTAGAAAGACTGTTTTTACATCCATCTGATGTATTTCGAGATTCCATAGAGCGACAATAGCCAACAATACTCTAATAGAAGTTATTCTCGATATCGGAGAATATGTATCAAAGTAATCAAGACTTTCTCATTGTCGGTATCCTTTGAATACCAATATGACCTTATACTTATCAATTGTGTCATCTGATTTCATTTTTTTCTTGAAGATCCACTTGCAACCTAGTGGTTTACTTCCCGGAGGAAGATCCACAAGTTCCCAAGTATGATTTTGCAAGATAGATTCCATCTCAGATGCAATTGCCTCTCTTCAGTGAGGTCCATCATGAGAGCCTACAGCTTCCGAGTAACTTCGGGACTCACTTTCCAATATGAAAGTGATAAAATCTGATCCATAGGATTTTTCTACCCGAGCTCTTTTGCTCCATCTAAGCTCAACCTCCACTGGTTCCTTATCATCATTTTCACCTTGTGTTTCATATGCCCGCTTTGAGGAGCTAGCATCCTCTCGGGTCTTATACAGAAGCACATGCTCGAAGAACGAGACATTTCTCGATTCTATTATCGAGTTCTTATGTATCTCCGATATTTGTGATTCATACACAACAAACCGATAAGTACTGTTGTTCTGTGCATATCCAATAAATACGCAATCAATAGTCTTTGGTCCTATCTTAATCATTTTTGGATCAGACACCAAAACTTTGGCAAGACACCTCCACATTCGTAAATGTTTGTAGGACGGTTGTCTTCCATTCCACAACTCATAAGGGCTCTTATCTATTTTCTTCCGGGGCACCTTATTTAAAAGGTAATTAGCTGTTAACACAGCTTTCTCACACATGAACTCTGGCAATCCAGGGCTTAATAGAAGAGCATTCATCATCTCTTTTAGAGTTCGATTCTTTCGCTTTGCAACTCCATTTTGTTGAGGAGTATAAGGAGTTGTTGTTTCGTGTCTGATCCCATGTTCAACACATAACTCAGCAAATGGTGATCAGTGTTTTAAATCGCATAGCGTTGGTTCATAGCGTTTTTGTCTTGTCATTGCGTAGCGTAAATAGCGTAGCGTATAGCGCAAGCTTTTGGTGCACGTCAATGTTTAAATTTTAAAAAATAAAATATACTTATATAAGTAAAATAAAAATAACATAACCTAAAATTAATCATAATAATTCATTACATGTCAAAATATCCCATACCAACAATTTAAAAAGTCTTATAATTAAAACAACATAACTTAAAAATAATCAGTATCATCCAACTCTATATCACTATCATCATCAATAGTGTCTATGGTTGGAAAATTTCCACTATCAAAAGTTGGAATTACTCCATAATTTTCAGCATCAATATGATTATCTTCCACATCAACAAGACTCAACCTTGCTTGTTTGTCTTTGCTTCCACCTATTATATAAGAGATACAACATTTAAGAATCAATTATAGATGAAGTAGATATAAATAAATAATTTGCATATGCTTAGTGCTTACTTGAATTTTCAGCAACTCTTTTTTTTGAATTCGTAGGAGGAACTTCAACTATATCTTCAACATCTTCGACTCGCTTATCTGAGTCGAAAAGACTTTCAAAGGTAGCAGATGACACACTCACAATAGGATCACTTTCAAATAATTCATCATCTTCAAGCCATTTAGTAGTTACGGGGAGAACTGGACCTTCTTTCTCAGTTATCCATTCATCATCTGAATTAATTTCATCAACTACAATGAGATCAATCTTGTCTCTCCTCCTAATACTTCTCTCCCTAAGCTTGAAGTTATATTTCACAAACACCAACGCATTCAACTTTGCATGTTCAAGCCTATTTCTCTTTTTTGTATGAATCTAATATTACAAAAAAGAAAACATATATATATAAAAATAAACAATGATATGAAAATTATAAAACAATTAAAATTCAAGTAGAGTTAGAAACTTAGAATACTCACCGATTCAAAAGTGCTCCAATTTCTTTCATATCCCGAAGCACTACAAGTGAGACCAAGCACTCGAATTGCAAATGTAGTAAGCTCGGGTGTCTTACTTCCAAAACGTTCCCACCACGAGACTAATAAGTAATAACATTAAAAAAAATTACAAGAATGTATATAATTTTAAAATATGAATGCTAGTATAATTTTACAAGAACGGTTACAAGAAGAAAATTTTACCCGGAGTTCGCAACATTCTTGTTCGTTTTGCTATTGGAGTTCCAAATTCTCCTTCAGCTTTATCATACAAGTCCAATTGGATGTCTGCTTTAAGACGATCATCAGAAGACAACATCCTATCCATGCAAGTATACAATCCATCTCTAACTTCATCACAATAAGAAAATCTTTCTTCATAACGCAATTGCGGATTCAAATAGTACCCGGCCGCGTGTAGAGGATGATGAAGTTGTGGAGTCCATCGTGAATTAATTTTTTTCCAAATGGGTTTGTATTTTCTGTCAACTCCCCCACAATTAAATTTTATTGTCTCTTTTGTCTTATCCATAAGTTCATAAATATATCCCATGGCCGATCTCTCCTCCGAATCAACTTCCCTTAACACACTTACAAGAGGAACAACACTCTTAACACAAAATGCAACATGTGGCCAAAAGTTGGGATCATTAATAACAATTCTCTTCACGACCTTCCCCTGAGTTGTTTGAGATAGTGGTGAACTAACCCAATCTTCGGAAGCAAACATTTGTTCAAGTGGCCTTTTAACCTTATACATACTCTGAAGAGTGAGAAATGAAGTAGCAAAGCGAGTAACAGCGGGACGGAGAATTTCTTTACCGTTTGTATACTTTCTCATCAAAGAAAGTATAGTCCCATGACCATAAAGGAACTTCACAACCATCTTAGCATGCTCAATTGTGTCAGAAAAAATCTTCAACTTTGCAATATCCTCCAACATTAGATCAATGCAATGCGCCGCACAAGGTGTCCACCAAATTCTATGTCTAGTCTCCATAATTTTTTTCCCCGCCTTAATGCAATTCGAAGCATTATCCGTGACAATTTGAATTACATTTTCCTCTCCCACCTCATCAACAACATCATTAAGATATTTAAAGATCAATTCCCCATTTTTAATAGAATCTGATGCATCAATAGATTTCAAAAAGAAAGTGCCGGCGGGACTATTTACTAAAAAATTGATCAAACTTCTATTCTTTCCATCCGTCCAACCATCGGACATAATAGTGCATCCATATTTTTTCCATGCCTTTTTATGCTCCTCATATATTAGGTTGATGCCATCAACCTCAGCTTTAAGTATCCAAGTTCTTAACTCATGCATTGAAGGAGGCTTGAACCCTCTTCCATATTCCGCAATGCCCT
Source organism: Zingiber officinale (assembly GCF_018446385.1). NCBI lineage: Eukaryota > Viridiplantae > Streptophyta > Magnoliopsida > Zingiberales > Zingiberaceae > Zingiber > Zingiber officinale. Next base: position 61,728,429 of record NC_055989.1, on the reverse strand, counting down.
CAACCATAGGCAGCCAATAAGGATCATTCACAACATTAAACGGAAGTGCGGCAGAGTAAATAAAACGACCAATTCTACGCTTCACATCAACCAACAAATCTTTTTTGTATGTCGAATTTAGGGTTGTTTGTCGAGGTTCGGAACTAACAAACCCATGAAGAGTACCTTTACCTTTTGATTCACCACTACCAGAACATCCAATTGAATTTCCCCCTACACTTCCAACTTTTGATGATTGCGTACTCATACTTTGGGGACCTTCACCGATCTCTCGTAACAATTCAGTTTGTTTACTTTTAGATGCTCTAATTTTGTCAAGTGATTCTCTAATTTCTTTCTTAATATCATCCGGAACACTAACACAAGGTGCAACCCCTTTATGAGTTTGAGCTAAATGTTCCTTCAAGCGAGTAATCCCTCCATTCGATATATGATGACAAAATTTGCACCGAACAGCTTTTTCCCCTTCATTTTGATAACAATACTTCCAACCAATATCTTTTTTATCTTTTTTTGATAAATTCGTAGACATTGCAAATTCTAACTAGACAATCAAAATCCTAGAAAAACAAAAGAAAAAAATCAGAATAAATAATTAATTAATTAGAAACAAATCAGCAAAAAAAAAAATCAATCCAGGGCATCTGGATCGATCATTGCATCGATCCAAGGAATTGGATCGATCCAGCGATCGATCCAGGGTCGAACAGAAAGGATCTGGATCGATCCAGCGACCGATCCAGATCCTTTCTGTTCGAACAGAAAGGATCTGGATCGGTCGCTGGATCGATCCAGACCCTGGATCGGTCGCTGGATCGATCCAGATCCTTTCTGTTCGACCCTGGATCGATCGCTGGATCGATCCAGATGCCCGACCTCTGGAAATCGCGAAATCGTTTTTGCTCCTTCGAGAAAAAAAACGAGAAGGAAAACCTAAACGAAGAAAACGAAAGGAAGGAGAAAAGCTTACCTCCAATCGCTGTCCCTCGCCACCACTCACAGGTCACCGCTCGCCGCTCGCTGCTCGCCGATCGCCGCCTGTTGCCTCTGCAGTCTGCCCTACCTTCGCCTCTGCCACAGTCACGATTTTACTCACCTTTGCCCTAGCTATTGGTAAGTAATTTGTAATTTTAGCGCCCGCTATGGGGCGCTAGGGCATGATAGCGCACGCTATGTGCGCTATCGACGCTTTTGTCCCGAATAGCGTCGCGCGATAGCGCGCTATGTAGCGCGCTATTCGCCGCTATTGAATACACTGATGGTGATACATATTCACCGCTTCGGTCACTTCGAAACACCTCAATCTTTCTATTAAGCTGGTTTTCAACCTCATTCTTATAGAGAGCAAATTTCAAGATAGCTTCATTCTTACTTTTGAGAAGATACACATAATAGTATTTTGTGTTATCATCTACAAAAGTGATGAAGTATTTATTTCCACCACGTGTTTGTGTACCTTTAAGGTCGCACACGTCGGTGTGTATTAGCCCGAGTGGTTCGTTGCTTCTTTCAACATGTTGAAAGGATGCCCTTGTCAATTTCGCTTCTACACAAATCTCACACTTGTGTTTCGGGTCAAGATGGAATGTAGGTATACTCTGTATGTTTATTAATCTACGCAACACATCGTAGTTAACATGTCCTAGTCTACCATGCCACAAACATGAAGACTCAAGCATATAAGTGGAAGAGCTCTCATTATTCATCTTATGCCTAATGGCCATTACATTGAGCTTGAACAACCCATTAGATACATAGTCTCTTCCTACAAATATTCCATTATTGAACAATACAACTCTGTCCGACTCAAAAATAATGCGAAAATCATGTTTGCTTAACAGTGATCCGGACACTAGATTCTTCCGAATCTCCGGAACATACAACACATTGTTCAGAGTAAGGTCCTTGCCCGAGGTCATCTTCAACACCACTTTACCTTGGCCCATGATGTCCGAGGTTGCTGAGTTCCCCATGAACAGTTTGTCTCCAGTGATTTCTTCAAAGTTGTAGAGCAGTTCCTTGTTGCAGCACACATGTCTGGTGGCTCCAGTATCGATCCACCATTGCTGCGGGTTTGAACCCACCAGGTTTAACTCAGAGAGCACAACGCAGAGGTCGTCCATTTCTGGTATTTCGTTCAGGTTGGCCTCTTGCTTCTTCTTCTTTGGCTTTCTGCGCTCAGAAGATCTGTGACCCACTGGGTCACAGTTGAAGCACTTCCCAGAGAACTTCTTCTTGCTGATGTCTCCTTTGGGTCCCATCTTGGAAGACTTGAGGTTCTTCCGTTTCGAGCATTGACTGTGCTCGACCACGTTGGCTTTCATAGTAGCCTGAGAGAACAACTTTCTCTCTGAACTCTTGTTGTGTTCTTTGATGCGAAGTTTAACAATGAGTTCCTTCACATTCATCTCCTTCCGTTTGTGCTTCAGGTAGTTCTTGAAGTCCTTCCAGCCGGAAGACAGCTTCTCAATGATAGCAACCACCTGGAAGGTTTCACTCAGAACCATCCCTTCTGAGTGAATCTCATGCAAAATCATCTGAAGCTCCTGGACTTGGCTGATCACTGTCTTGGAGTCAACCATCGTGTAATCCAGGAATCGGCCCACAATGAATTTCTTAGCCCCTGCATCCTCCGTCTTGTACTTCTTGTCTAGGGACTCCCATAACTCCTTAGCCGTTCTCTTCATGCTATACACAGCGTACAGCGAGTCGGCATGACAATTGAGGATGTAGTTTCGGCAAAGGAACTCAAAATGAGTCTATGCTTTCACTGCACTGATGGTTTGCGCATCAGCATTCTCAGCACGCTTGGGAGGGTCCTCGGTCAAGAACTGAGCTAGATTGAGCGTGGTCAGGTAGAAGAGTATCTTCTGCTGCCACCTCGTGAAGTTTAGTCAACTGAACTTCTCTGACTTTTCTCCGTGGCTGATTGGTATAGTTCCAATCGGGGCGGAGGGGACCTGCACGTGTTGAGTCTGTTGCACCTCAACATTCTGTTCTGTTACCATTTCAACAGAATCAAATATATTTCAAGATTGTTAGCGAGAACAATCTATTGCTAGAGATTTTCGGGGATTTAGTTGAATTTAAATTACACAAAATAAATTCAACTTATCTGTTGAAATGACCTGAACTGATAATCTCAAGCTGGCAGCAGGAGCTGGTCTCTGCCAAGTATTGAAAGCATGCTTCATAGTGGCCGACTGGGCGAAATAGGCTAAGGCCGACCGAAAGTAGAGGCTTAGGCCGACCGAGCGAAGAGGCTAAGGCTCACCGAAAGAAGAGGCTTGAGCCGACTGAGCGAAGCTTAAAGCCAACCGAGCGAAGAGGCCGATTGAGCGAAGAAGTAGACCGAGTGAAGCTTAAGGCTGACCAGGCTGACCGAGCGAAGAGAAGGCTTCTGCCGAGCGAGCTGCAAGCTTCTGCTGAGCGAGTTGCTGTCCAGCGAATTGCAGGCTTCTGCCGAGCGAGTTGCTGTCGAGCGAATTACAGCCGAGCGAAGCCTAGAAAGCGGGGTTGGACGAGTGAACTGAGTAAACCGAGGTCTATGACGAACATAGTTTCCTTGAAACAGATTCGCCCCACCTCCGGCTGTGCTTCGAGGCTTTCTTGGGGCGTCTGTTTTCCAGGATACAACGGTGAACCGTGAGTCCCACCGAGCACTGATGGTCACGACGAACTGAGAGGTTCCCGACTACTATCACAGGCACTCCACCGAGGAAGAAATGTACGATAGAGGAGATGGGGAATGTAGGTGGAGATCCAACCTGTCTTGTGTGTAACCTTTTGTCTGTGGTCGTAGCCTCCTTATATAAGAGCTTAGACCAATGACAGCGTTAATGATCGTTTAATGATTATTATTTGCCAGCTGTGAACGCCAATGTTTCACTCGACTGCATTAATTGTTCTTTAATGCATATGTTACACAAACAACAAAAAGGTTTACGTGGTAAAATGTTGATTATTCCGCATGAGCAAATTTTGCCCCGACCGGTCCTGCATTCGGCGCGCGCAGGTCGTGCCCGTACACGAGTCAACATGGTTTAGTGCAATCTGGGCCTTGGATTTGCACCTCCTATGCACCCATGCGTGAGAGAGAGAGTCTCTCCCCATGCATTTGTTTACATCCTCAATGCATGTGAATCAATATAAACTAACCAACATATCTTGAAGCTCCCAATGTGGGACTAAAGTCTCATTCACAATGGAGCTCCATGCCTCTTCCACCTCTTCTCCATTCACATATATCCAACAGTAATGACATGCAATGTTAAGATTCTGAATAACTAATAAGGTCTGCTTTTGTTATAGTAATCTTTGGACTTTTGGTGAATTAAACTTAATAAATTCACATATCCTTAGGAGAGAAGGTCTGATAGTTGTATTCTTGTTGATCATGTATTTAATGAGATCTTATGAGGAAGCTTTTTATATTTTGCCAATGGTAATCGCATGATCCTTTTTTCCTAGTCTTCAGATATATTTCTTTTCTATTCCTTTTCTCAAGTCATATGTGCACAGAATCCGCAGAATACAGAAGAAATACAATCTTCATCCCAAGCTTCAAATGAAATTTCGCATAACCATCAGAATTCTCTAGTTGCCGAGTCACCAAGAGCAGCCACTGGATCATCTTCAAAAGGAATCAATCAAAATAAGAATGTTTGCCGTGAAGACATTGAGCTAGTAAGACAATTCAGTTCTTATTTTCATCCTGATGCGTTTGTACAAGGATTTTTAACAGTTGGCTCTGACTGTACCATACATATATTTCAGAATTTTTTCTCCCTACATATATATAGGCTATGCTAGAAATACGTACCTGCATGTCCTTTACCATTGGATATGATCTGTACCATGCTAGCAAATAATTGGACCAGAAAAGAGACATGTTACCTTAAGCTATTTCATTCCTTAACTGTTACCACTTATTTTATGGATATTCTTACAGGTCCAAAATCTAATAGAGCGTTGTCTGCAACTGTATATGAACAGAGGAGAGGTGGTTAGGACTCTGTCCACACGTGCTAAGATAGAACCAGCTTTTACCACACTAGGTGAGTCTCCCAGATTCCGTGTACTTCATATGATTTTTGATACTCATACATACTAGGGAATGGAACATTAAATATGCTCGTATCTGGTAAACTTTTTTAGCTAATAGTTGCACATGTTTGTTGTTTTTTCTTGCGCGGAACATTTCTTCAAGTATGACAAGATCATTTCTTCTTTAATTCAAGTATTTTCTGTGTAGAATTGCTGTCACTTAGTTTTGCAGGCATTGTTTTTTCAAAAACTCAAGTTCAAATGTCCACATGAATGGCACTGTGACAAGTTGCTGAGGGGAAAAATGCTCATTAATTCACTTTAAAATCATTCATTTAACTATTTAAAATGCGAATATTATGGTGATTTAGTTTAATGTCATGTCTCTTTTCATTTTGCAGTGTGGAAAAAACTTGAAGAAGAAAATTCTGAATTTTTCAGGGCATATTATATAAGTTTGAAGTTGAAAAGCCAGATCAATCTTTTCAATCAGTTACTAGAACACCAAAGCCATCTTATGAAGAGTTCTGTCCTACCAAATACTCCAGTTGCTCCAATACATATTGGAATGGATACTAAGACTGGTAATTTCTTTCAGTGCTATCTTTGATTAAGGTGTGATCCGCCAAAAGTAATAGTTGAAAATTTAAAATTTGAGTTTTTCTAAGTTAAGTAGTAGACCTTTTTAGTGATTTATTTTGCAAAAGTCAGTGAATACTGTAAGTTGTTTGTTATCTTTTTCAAAGTTCATGTTCAATCTTGTTCTTATAATCCACTAGTTTGCTCCTTTATCAATCTGGTTGGAATACTCCTAACTTCTAAGAGTATATCCGTAGATATTTAATCAATTTTGGTTCCTCAAGAAATTAATTGTAAAACACTAACAAAGTTTACTTCATTAGTGGAGGTATTTTACACACGATTATACTCCTAATCATATTAACTGGTAGGTTGTGCATGCATACTAGGGCTTCTCCATCATGCGGCATAGGATACAACAGAAATCATATGGTATAATAGCCTAAAGGCTAATGGGTTTGTCGCCCATGGGTTCATAAACCATGTGAATAGCAGGTGGGTCAAATGGATGCTCTTTTCATAGGAAATCAGCTGAACCATTCGTAGCCAAAACTTCCTCGTAATTTGGTAATCATTTGGCTTGAAAGGAACAATCATATCTTCAATAACTGACAATGCTGTCAGCCCATCCTTTTCAATGGCTTACCAAGAGAATGAGCTTATGTGCCAATTGATATGCTATGCTATGCTACTGAGTAATTGATGTGTGCAAATCGCAAGTGTATGGTTATGTCCTCGAGTAATAAAAGATCGAATTTACAGGGAATAGTGATCAAGTACTAGCCTACAATCTAAATTTGACAGTGAAGACTAAACTGGGTGTAGAGTGTCGTAAACGAGAAAAATCAAAAGAACAATGGTGAAGAGAGTGAAAGGGAGAGAACGCTAGGTTAAGGAGGCAGTAGAAAGGCAGTAAGTGAAAACAATTCTAGGATGTTGGTTTCACCACATTGTTTGTAAACACTTTACCTTTGTTTGAATTTCTATTCTCAACGGTGATTTATGTATGTAAACTAACCTTTGTATCCGATGTAAACTTTTGTAATTACACCGGCGCATCAATTCCAATTATCGCGTACTTTCGAAACAGTCGAAATTAGAGATTACTTTCTAAGGGGATCATTAAGCTCTCTTACTATGTGATGATGAATTATGATTGATCCATTAAGCTCTATGTCAACCTAGGGTTCCTCGTGGTATACTAATCTACTCTCGTAGTTGACTCTTCGGGTCTCGGTTGTCTACGGGTCGGAGGATTGGGCTCTCCTCTCAGTTTATCCTCGAATCCCCATGGGATATGAATCTCGTACTTTTGATATCGAGATCGTGTCTACATAGTAGATCCGGACCACTAATCAGCAAATTATAGAAATAGAAGGATCCAACATGCATAGATTATTCAGAATAGTATTTATTTCATAAAAGGCTAATCCCTAACCTAGAATCAAGAGTTTACTCTATAGAGGTAGAGTTACATCTACAAAATATGTTATCGATTACAAATCAAATCAAGTTCAGAAATTTAGAGAAAGAAGAGAAAAGCTTAGGCTCGATGTGATGAATCCTCCTCCAAGATGCTCTTCCTTCCTCGTGCAGATGACGTTAGGCTTGGCTCTAGATCACCTCTTGAAGCTTCCTTGGGGGCCCCTGGACGACCCCAGGTTGAGATGCCCAATCAAAGAGGCGTGATCGGCTTATATAGGCCAAGGAGCGATCACCCGACACGGGTCGTGCTAGGTGGCACGGATGCTTGTGTAGGGTGCGGTGGCTTCGGAGTGAGGGTGGCCACGGGTCGTGCCCACCGGCGCCTGTGGCCGGCTCGGTTGCTTGAGAACGGCTCGTGCTAGCTAGCACGGGCCCTCCGGTTGAATGCGCCGTTCAGAACACGACCCGTGGCTGGCACGCGTACCTATGGCAGACAACCAAATAAAATGTGGCCTGTGTTGGCGGGCATAGGCACCTATGTCATGGTAAGGAGCTTCCAAACTTGATCTTCAACTTTCGTTTTCTCTCCTTTTCACGCCCTATCACAAAAAATACACGAGAGCAAGATTCTGAAATAGGAAAAATATCAAAATAAAGCATAAAGATACAATATCGTGAAATATATGCATGCAAAGAAGGTAAAAAGTGTGTCAAATTGTATCAAAAGCGTATATAAAATACGCACATCAAAATCTCCAAACTAATCTATTGTTCGTCCTTAAGCAAATATCTAAAATGCACGTGAATAACCCTCTCCCAAATTTCAATAAACTCATCTAATCCTATCAAATAGTGTCATCTTAAATCGAAGTCATTCAATCAGTTTCACCAATCCTATAAGCTAGTTACGTGCATAATACATGGTTTGTTCCTAAGGTTTTGAATTTCTTCTTAGTCAAATCGTCATTCTATCATGTTCTCAAGGTTTCCAACGTTAGACAGTTACCTGCCATATGCGAGGTTTCTCCCACTTTCCCAACACAAAGTCTCAAAGGCATACTCGGTATTGAGAAAAATGGATAAATGTTTCCCGTAACCTAACTCGGTCTCGAAGGAGTATTTTATCCTTTCCACCCACGACAATGGTTTTCTATCTAGTTATTGCTACTCTTTTCTTTTCTTTTACTCAAATATTTATTGCATCTCAATTTTTTTCTTCCATTTTCTTCTCTTTCTTTTCACATGGGATTTTGATTTTTCTAAATGGGCTAATAGAACCTGAGCATAATCCAGCAACTAAAATGTTGAGAAAAGGGTCACTTATGGTCACCAAGGTACTAGTCCAATATAATGGATCATGACTATTGTTCTAAATCCATCTTTCGGGAATAAACTATAAGTGATGTGTAAAGGTCAAACTATCAAGTAGTCTTATGGTGAAATCAAATTAACTCAATAACGCTATTGTAAAGTTCTACTGTAAGATAGGAAGATATGAATCACCAAAATTTGGAGGAGTGTATTCACATGACATCATTAAACACTAATCATGTAAAACATGCTTCAAAGGACAATACCACGCATACCATGCTTCATTTCAGATTCAAATGATCAATGAACCTAAACATCTCTAATGTAAAACTAAAAATAAAATCAATAAGAGAAATGTTTAAAATAAGCATCACCAAACTATATTTATAAAAGAAAGGCTCACCATAAACCTCAAAGTGGAGGTGGAGGAGGAAAAGGGGGAAAAGGAACCCCTTGGCTATTGCCGGAGTTTTGGTAGTTTTACTGTTGGTGTCAAACGTATACATGCTTAGTTTGAGCGACTCTCAACTCCTTTTCACGGTGGCCCTGTTCCCATTGCCATTGCTCTCTTTGCTTACTCATGAATTGTCTCACTTTGCCACGAAATTATCTTTGATCTTCTCACTCTACTGCCCCTTCTTCTCTCCTTGCCTCAGCTTGAAAATATGATTCAGCCTCATAATAATGTGTCTCTGCCCTCTGTAAATGTCCCGCGAGGACTCTAAGTCCACTGGTCCAAGTCCTTGTTATTTAAAATATTATCTCATTATAACCTGTTCTGCATGGATACCATCAAGACTAGCGGAAATCAGAAAAATTGTATGCATGAGGTCTCGTAGAAGGTTCAAAGTGAGGAAAAGAAGGACCAACAGGCTCAGTGTGCTGCTCTCTATCCATGGGAGATTCCTCTCTATCTGGGTGGGTTACAAGGGCATGTGGTCGCTCAGAGGGGGCATGCGTGGCTCTCTAGACTGAGGGATTAGTGACATCCGTGATAGCCTCCAATTTTTTGGGTTGGTTATGATAGTGTACTCAACATTAGGCATGGTTTAAAGTGTCGTGCCGAGACGGTCAAAACGGGCGACACAGCATGATAGCTGCGACGTGTTGTGCGACCCTATGGCCACAGCAGAGGGGTCGCTCGACCCCATAACAGCAGCAGAGGGGTCGCATAACCCTTCCGCTGTGGCTGCGGAAGCGTCGCACGACCTTGCAATCGTTGCAGAGGGGTCGCACGACCATTGTAGTTATGTCGGAGGAGACACGTGATCCCCGCGGCCATGACTGAGGGGTCACGTAACCCCGCGGCAACGCTGAAGTCACGCGAGCTTGTGAGTGGTGTCGGATTTTGGAATTTTTTTAATTAAACTTAGATTAATTATTTTAATCAACTCCTATCTATGATGAAGATAATCTAAAAGGCTTTATTAAACCCTAATAAAATTATCTAATTAATTTATATTTCATTTATTTTAATTTAAAAATTCTAATAAATTTTTTATTTATTTATTTATCTATTTTCATATCTTCCCTTTTTTTTAATAATATTTTTATATTGTTTATTTTTAAATATTTATGTTAAATGTTTTATTTTTTAATTAATATATTTTATATTTAAAAAATACCGAAACTATATTGACACGGCACGATACGGTACCAAAACTGTATCGTTCCGGTCTAGTACCGAAACCTCGACACGGGTCGAAATTTTAAACCTTGATATTAGGTAGTGTAAAGAGTACTTGATCTTGAAGCACAAATCTAAATGAGTCCCCATCATGGACAATTATCCTTAAGGATAGGCACGTCCCAATGTCAATACTTGAGTGCCCCTCTACAGCCTCTAACCCGCTCAAATCATATCTAAGGCCTTGGGAAATATGGGTAATGTACCCACCAACCATGATAGTCCCAGTAGTGACTTTCCCAACCTTGAGCAGGTGTCTAACAAAATGAGATCCACAATCTATAATCCCTCCATGCGACATAGTCCACAAACACAAAAATTCACTAAGCCTCAATACTCCTTCACTATCACCTCTTCTAAAAATGTCATTTGGCATAACTCTATGGAGGTAACGGATCGTAGGATTTTGAAGGTGTGAGGCTTTAGCTCTCGAGGGTTCATATCCATCTTCCCTCGTCAATTCCCTCTAAAAGGATGTGACATTGAAATCCCTATGCATTCTTCTCTCCCCTCCGTAAGGTAACCCAAATTGATAATTAAATTATTTTAAAGTCCATCTATACTCATCATCAAACAATCTAAATTTTATCAATCCCTCTATACAATTCCTCCCCGTTAGGACCTCAGTGTCCAGTGAACTCAAGAATTCAAGTGCGGTCCTAGCGTAAGTGGGATATCGTATACTCATCAACTCTTCCCAACTCACTTTACTTGTCAAGCAATCTATATCATCTTTAATGCCTAAAACCTCCATCACATGATCATCTATATATCTAGTGGATGCAACCCTTCGCTTAACAAGTATATCAAAACATACTTTTTGAACTTCATCTCGAAAATTAATACCATAAGGATTGTTACTCTTATCGCGTGCTCTTTCCACCACTTTCTCCTTTCCTTTTCCCCTGGAGGTCGAAGCTTCTTCTTTCCTTGATCTTTTCATCCTTGCTTTAAGCTTAGGTTGAGGAAATGGAGATCTAGGGCAAGATGAAGGTGTGACCTCGAGAGGAAATGAGCGAAGATGAATGTTTTAGGCTTAAGGAAGAGGATCTGAGGAAGGAGATGAAGGGTTTGAAGGACTTTCAGGCGACACAAGGAGTGGACGGCTAGGGCACGGTCGTGGAGTTTAATTAAGGTTAATGTGACACGACCCGTGCTAGTGGGCATGGGTGCCCGTGTTGCGTTGGCGAATTCAACATCTCTCCAACACGACCCATGTTGGAGAACACGAGTGCAGTGCTTCATTTAGCAAGCTAAGCACGGACCGTGTTGGTAAGCATGATTGCCTGTGTCAACCTTCAAAATTGGGTTTTCACTCCAATGTTTGGTTGATGACTTGCACAACAAAATGAATGGATCAAAAGTACTTCAAAAACAAAATTCAATGAATGAATAAGGTAAAAATCTAAGAAACAAAAAACTTGAGTTGCCTTCCAAGAAGTGCTTGTTTAAAGTAATTAGCTCGACCCCTTTACAAAATCTCAATTTGGAGCCATAGCTTTGAGGGGGTTCCTCTCCCCTCTTAAGTGTTCCAAATTCAAAAGTTTCTTCTCTTGATGGAGCTCTAGCTAGAATAATGTATTTGTTTTGCTTTGGAGGTTCTATATTTAGCTTCATATCTGGAGGCCTTTCAAAATGTCCCTCCAAATGATTTGAGTCTCCTTCCTCCCCTTTGCATTCTCCATAGAGATCGCTTGATAGTTTGGAGAGATCAAATTCTAGCTTGTTGCTTCCCACCGCAAACGAGAATGTATGATTCTTTACATCAATAATCACTCCAGTGGTGGCTAGGAAAGGTCTCCAAGAATGACTGGAATACGAGGGTCCATTTCTAACACCACAAAATTGGCCGGCATGACTATTCCTCATATTTACACCATAACATCCTCCAAAATCCTCATAGGGTGCCAGCAAGAGTGATTTGTCAACTTGCCAACTGTAATGTCTCTTAGACCTAACCTTTTGCACATGGAGAATGAGATTAAACTGACGTTTGCTCCTAAGTCCCATAAAGCTTTACTTATCTTCTTGTCTTTAATTAAGCATGGCATAGAGAAGCTTTCCAGATCTTTCAATTTTGGAGAATGCTTATTTTGGATTATAGCACTACATCTTCTGTCAGTGGAATGATTTTATGATTCTCCTTCCTCCTTTTATGGGATATGATCTCTTTAATAAACTTGGCAAATTGTGGCCTTTGGTGCATAACTTCTAGTAGCAGTACCTCCATGCAAATCTTTTTCATCATTTCCAAGAATTTGCCAAACTACTTATCTTGTTTCATTTTTGCCAACCTTTGTGGGAATGAGATTGGGGGTTGTTAGGCTTGAACTGGAGACTTTAGCAAAGGATCTTCTTTTGGCTCCTTAGGCTTAGCTTAATTCCCACCTTAGGCGTTTCTAGTGAATCATCTTCTTTAGCAAGACTTTTTGGTTCATCTATCACCTTTCCCATTAAGTTTTGCAACACCTTCCCACTCCATAAGTTCACAGCATTGCAATGCTCAACCGGTTTTATTTCCTTTTGTCTTGAAAATTTTTCAGGGGTTCTCAAAACTCAACTTGCCATTTGAGCCACTTGATTCTCCAACATTTTTGTGTGGTTTGTCAAAATATCAACTGAAGTCCTCAAGTTTTTGATCATGGCTTCATGATTGGAATGTTGTTGGCGAAACTTCTCGTGTCACAATAAATTGTTCCATCATCTTTTCCAGACTTGATTTTTTGTGGCTTAGTTTCAAAATTTTGCTCATAGCCCTCTTGATTTGGGAATTGCTCTTAATTTGTGTGATAAAAAAAATTTAGGTGGTTCTTCCATCCCGAATTATAGGTTGTTCAGCCTTGTATTGAAGTTGTTGATTGTATCCACATGCTCCACTTGATTTTCTTGCATGAATGTTAACACTGAACAATTCTCCCCCACATGTCCAGAATTTCCACATATTTCACAAGAAGCAACGATAGCATTAGTATGGTCGCTATTCAATGGGTCTAGGCGCTTGCTCATCACTTCTAATTTCGCCGCCATAAAATCCACTTGATTCACTGAATGTATCCCTGGGCTTACACTGGGGTACTCCTCTCATTGACCCATTGATGATGATTGAGTGCAACACTCTCAAGAATCTCCTCAATTTCTTTAAGTGTTTTGTTTATCATGGCTCCTCCAATAGTTGAGTTTAAGGATACTTTAGTAGTGTATGAAATCCTATTATAGAATATATGGATATTATCCATCTCTCAAGCCAATGATGTGGGTTGTAGTATGCTTTTGTATCCGTCTTAATACTCAAATAATGACTCCCCATCTTTTTGCATGAAATTTGTAATAAGGTGCCTTATGTGAGCTGTCTTGCTTGGAGGGTAATATTTGCTGAGGAATCTCAGTTCACATTGATCCGATGTTGATATGGGAAGTGATGATAGTCACAACTTAGCTTTGCCCCTCAATATGAATGAGAATAGCATAAGCCAGAATGGAAGCCCCATTTTGCTTTATGGTACTACATTTTTCGAAAAAAATTTTCAAGTGTAGATTCGGGTCTTCCATTGGTGCTCCACTTAATCGGCATTGTTGTACCATGCGAATTAGAGTTGGTTTGAGCTCCAAATTATTTGCCTCTATTGTAGGCCGAGCGATATTTGATTTGAATTCTCTCACACTTTGTGATGCATAATCACCAAGTGGCCTGTTGTTATTTGCCATGAGTAGGTTAGGAATATTCTAATTTGATTATGTTCCATTGCTTGATGTTTTCTCAATGTTTGATGGTATGTACGATCAATTTTTGGATCAAAGAGCAGCAATTTCCCTTCCCTTGTGATTCTGTGCATGTATTAGAGTGATTCCTGAAAAAATGAAAAAGAACAACAAAGTAAAGACAGAAGTAAACAAATGCAAAAATTGAAAACTATGTAAAGAAATAGGCTAATCCGGCCAATCTGGATTTCAGTTAATATCAATCAAAATCAATGTCTGATAACAGTGCCAAAAACTTGATGTGTGCAAATTGCAAGTGTACGGTTATGTCGTCAAGTAATAAAAGTTCGAATCCACAGGGACTGGTGATCAAGAAGTAGCCTACTATCCAAATTTGACAGTCTAGACTAATCATGGGTGCAGAGTGTTGTAAATTAGAAAAATCAAAAGAACAATGGTGAAGAGAATGAAAGGGAGAGAATGTTGGGTCAAGAAGGCGGTAGAAAGGCAGAAGAAAGAAGTAGGTGAAAACAATTCTAGGACATCAATTTGTAGAGTTGTATGAAAGAGAAAAAGAATATACATATGTTCCTCTCCTTCATAATTTACAAAGAGTCAAACTAAAATAGGAGGATGCAGAAAACACTAGAAAAGGAAGGTAACAAAGAAAAGAAAAATAAAAATTTCTCTCAATCATAGATTGACCTATCCTTTCCTTCTATGTTACTTCCCTAATCTATCAAATCAAATCAAATCAAAATATTCTTTAATACTGTCAATACTCCCCTTCAAGTTGGTGCAAAGATATCTATCATGCCCAACTTGTTGACTTGAAATTCAAATGCCTGTTTCAACAAGCCCTTGGTCAATACATTTGCCACTTGCTATGAAGTTGGCACAAATGGAGTACAAATTATTCCCGCATAGAGTTTTTACTTTATAAAGTATCGGTCAATCTCAACATGCTTTGTTCTGTCATGTTAAACTAGATTTTGAGCAATGTTTATCACTGCCTTGTTATCACAGGACAACATCATAGGAAGGAATTGCCTTAGTAAGATCTCCTAGGACCTTCTTAATCCAAAGAACCTCACAAACACCTTGAGCCATAGATCTAAACTTTGCCTCGACACTGTTTCTAGCAACTACACTTTGTTTTTTGTCTCTCTAAGAAACTAAATTACCCCACAGAAATGTACAGTACCCTGAAGTTGACCTCCTATTAGTGATTGATCCTACTCAATCAACATCATTATACATCTCAATCCCTCTCTTGTCATTTTTTCTAAAGAAGAGTGCTTTTCCTGGAGTCTCTTTCAAATATCGGAGAATTTGATATGCAGTTTCAAGGTGCTCTTTAAATAGAGAGTCCATAAATTGACTCACCATACTGACAGCAAAGGCAATATTAAGACGTGTGTGTAACAAGTAAATCAACCTTCCAACTAGTCTTTGGTACCTTCCTACATGTGCAAGAGTTCCCTGTTTGACTTCTCCAAGCTTAACATTAGCAACTATTGGAGTTCTTGATGGTTTGCAACCACTCATTCTAGTTTCTTTTAAAAGATCCAGAATATACTTTGTGAAACCACAATGCCCTTCTTGGATCTTGCAACTTCCATTCTAAGAAAATATTTTAGTTGCCCCAAGTCTTTAATCTTGAACTCTTTGGCTAAGCTTTGCTTCAATTTGCTCATTTCTTCAACATTATCACCATTCAATATTATGTCGTCCACATAGACAATTAACACTGAAATCTTGTCCTTGGTGGATCTTTTAGTAAATAGAGTATGATCAGATTAGCCCTGAATATATCCTTGACCTTTAACAAACCTTGTAAACCTGTCAAACCAAGCTTTGGGAACTGTTTGAGTTCATATATAGACCTTCTTAGCTTGCACACCTTACTTCCAAATTTCTCAGTGAATCTAGGTGGAGGTTCCATATAAACTTCCTCTTCTAGGTTCTCATTTAAGAATGCATTCTTCACATCCAGCTGATTCAATGTCCAATCAAGGTTAGCAGCTATAGATAGAAGTATTCGTACTGTGTCTAACTTAGCAACCGGAGAAAAAGCCTCGGAGTAGTCTACTCTATAAGTCTGAGTGAACCCTTTAGCTACCAAGCGGGCCTTGTACCTCTCCAAGGATCCATCTGAGTTGTATTTCACAGTAAATACCCACTTACAACCAACAACTATCTTCCCATTAGGTAGGTCCACTTTCTCCCAAGTAGAATTCTTCTCCAAAGCTCTTATCTCCTCAAAAATAGCTTCTCTCCACTCGGGAACATTCAGGGCTTCCTGGATGTTGTTAGGAATGGATACACTAGACAATTGTGAAACAAATGTACAATAGAAAGGTGAAATATTTTCATAAGACCCAAAATTTGACCGTGGATATTTTGTACAAGATCTGACACCTTTCCTAAGAGCAATGGGAAGATCTAGTTGACTAGAAGAGTTATACTCGGAGTTATCGGGAAGATCAAGGCCTTGTGAATCATGAATTTCATGATTGAACCTATGATTAGATTCTTGGTGATGCTGGGGACTAGAGCCTTCCTTTTTCTTTGCACAGACAAGACCTTTATATTGTTTCACATCCATTTATGTTGTTTTAGCTTGTTCATTTTGAGATGACATTATCACATAGTGTTCTTGTTTGTCGGTAGCTTCAATATTCTTCATATTTTCTATCTCATTTACTTTTAGTGATTGGGCATCATAGATTTATCAACACATGCATCTTTATTAGTTTGGTTCTCCTCCTGAAGATGAGAATTCTGGTATGACCTTCCTTCAAGGAAGGTGACATCCATAGAGACAAATATCTTTTTCGAAACTGGATCAAAGCATTTGCAACCCTTTTGCTTGGTGGGGTATCCCATAAAAATGCATTTATGTGCCTTTGGATCAAGTTTTGATTTTCTAGCATCAAAATTATGAACAAATGCAACACTTTTAAAGATTTTCAAAGGGATGTTTGTCACTAAATGAGAATCGGGAAAGTATTATGTGAAAACCTGGATTGGAGTTTTAAATGCTAAATTTCGGGTTGACATTTGATTAATCAATTAGGTTGCTGTTAGAATTTCTTCCCCCAAAGATACTTAAGAACCTTAGTTGTAAAACTCAAGGCTCTAGCAACTTCAAGAAGATTTTTTCTTTCAGCAACTTCATTTTGTTGGGTTGTATAATTACATAAACTTTGATGCACAATTTCTTAGCAAAAAAATTCCCCAACACATTGTTAAAGAATTCCGTTCCATTATCACTTTGAAAATTTTTAATTTGAGTCTGAAATTGAGTTTGAACCATGTTATAGAAAATTTTAAACATCATTGCAGCCTCAGCAAGAAAACCCATGTGACCCTAATATGATCATCAATGAAAGTAGAAATGTACCAACGTTTTCCAAAAAGGGTGATCACTCTAGAAGGACTCCAAATATCACTTTAAATCATAGCAAAAGGTGTTGATTTTTTGTACGGCTGGGATTGAAAAACAAATCGATGATGTTTTGCTAATTCACATGACTCATATTGAAAAATTAACTGCTCTTTATTAATAAACAACTTGGGAAATAATAGCTTTAAATATTGAAAACTAGGATGCCCCAATCCATAATGCCTCAACAAAATTTCACTATTATTTGGAACAAATAGAGCTGAAACAAGTTTTATGGTCTTGCCTTCCAATAATTGATCCTTCATTAAGGAGGTAAAGCCCACCATCCTATTTAGCATCCCCAATCATCTTTCCCGAGGTTAAATCTTGAAATTCACAGCACGAAGAACAAAAATTAGCTCTACAATTATGATCATGGGTGAAGTTATTGATGGATAGAAGATTGTATGAAAGGGTAGGAACATGTAGAACATCTTTCAAAGTTATAGTTTGAGAAATAGGTAGCAAAGGAACCATCTGCAATTTTGACATTTTTATTCCTTGCTCTTGGTGTATATGAAGAGAAATATTGCAAAATACTAGTCATATGATCAATGTCACTTGAATCTAAGATCCAGACGCCATTAGATTTGGTACATGCAATGGTACCGACAAGAACAATACCTGATCTAGCAAGGGAACATAAAGAGTTAGAATTTCCTAAGGATTGGGACTGGAATAGTTTATGTAAGTGCTCCATTTGTTCCTTAGTGAAGGGAAAATATTCTGAGGGAGATTGCTCCTTCGGATTTGAATGATTCACATGAAGGGCACAACTTTCTCATTTACTGGTTGCCACCGGCCATGCTCGCGGCCACAGGCGCCCGTGGCTTGTTCGGTTGCTTGAGCTATTGAGCACGACCCGTGCTGGCTAGCATGGGCCCTCCGGTTGAATGCGCCGATTAGAACACGGTCTGTGCCAGCTAGCACAGGCACTCGTGGCAAGACAACTGAATGAAACACGACCCATGTCAGGGCAAGGAGTTTTCAAACTTGATCTTCAACTTTTGTTTTCTATCCTTTTCATGCCCTATCATAAAAAATACACGAAAGTAGCATTTCGAAATAGGAAAATATCAAAACGAAGCATAAAGATACAATATCGTGAAATATATGCATGCAAAGTAGGTCAAAAGGTGCGTCAAATCGTATAAAAAAACCCTATGTAAAATATGCACATCAGTAACCAATTCTCTATGTAAGCTCCTCTACTATAAATACTCTGAAATATGCTAAAAACCCATCTTCTATTGTAGGGTTCTCTATTTATAATTCTCATTATTCCCCAAGTTTTTTCTATCTTAAAGTTTGTATATTGGCATATTGATATTCTCTATATCGATATCAGATTCTCACTTTTAATCATGACTTACGACTAATTTGAATACTGAATTTTCTTTAGTTCCTATTGATTTTGACATTTTTCTCATGATCTGTCACCTTGATATTAATTATTGATTTTATTTCTGCAATCTTGTTTATTAGAAAACCTGCACAAGCATTTCCAATTTCCAAAGTCTTTTCTTGCCAATTTGTCAAGTTACAGTCCTTTATAACTTCATTCTTCTGCTTAATTTGCTTTATATAACTCAAAAGTTGCTTATTCATGTCAACTATATGATGTACTTTAACATATGCTTAACTCATTCAAGAACTGATGTCATTGTGCTATTGGTCATCCAGTGTGTATATTCTATAGTACAGCTTCTGTTTCATGCATTTGACTATCTTTCAATCAGTTTCGGTAAGGTTGCTTATCCTTATAGACTAATTGTCACGTTGTCACCAAGTCAAATAAGATCTACTCAGTTCTTCACCTGCTGAAACTTGTCAAAAAAGCATATTGGCACTGCTGATATAAGTCTTCTTTTTGCTACATATTTTTCTTTTGCCTTGCCCTTGTAAGCTCATAAATGCCGTGTCTACTGTCATTAAATTATCGTTCCAATTACTTTTAAACTCCTTCATGGTATAAGTTGAACTGAGAATTTTTATTTCTCTTTCTGTTGGCAAATCACATTTTTGTTAGAGACATGGTTTGTGTGGAAAGAGTTATAGTGAAGCTTGCTAATCCCAAACTACCTCTGTAATCAGTTGTGTTCAGATTGTAGATGTATCAGATTTTTTTGGTTCTGTAGATCTTTATGATTTTTCATGAGTATGCAATCATAATCCTTGAGCTATTGTCAGTATATTCAAGAATCATCAAGTTACTATATTAATTGTCACACTTGATGTTATCCAAAAGGCTAAGAAAGATGCAGGCTGGGTTTCCCCTTCCTTTCCTTCCAACAAATTATACATTTTGTCACTGATTTATCATTCTTACTCAAAGACCTGTTTTCAGTGCAGTCAACAGCATGCCTATGGGGTATCCAGTTCTTCAGCAAACTGCAATGCCAGCTATAGGTCAGCCACATTTTGATGCTACCGGTTGTGCATTGACCAGCTGCCATGTGGTTCATGGAATTCCTGCACCAGTCAGATTCCTACCTATTTCAATAAATTCTGGCAAAGAGTATGTGCACTTTTTATGATTTAAGAAGTGGTCAAATCAGGCAACCTGAACCTGTTCTTTACTTGTAATCCTACTTCCATTCATGTGGTTTTTGAATGTCTTTGTATTTTGCAGCATTTTGATGAATGGTGGTACACCTGAAGAAGCTGTGTCAGCTGTGCCATGTAGTATATCAGAGATTAATGGAAGTCCTGCATCAGTTGCGTCAAACAATCACTTTCCATTCACTCCATCTGAGATATCTGGTATGGCCCTGGATGCATCAGGACTTGATGCAACCTTAACATCTGCTGTGGCAAGTTCGGAAGAATTTCATCTAGGTCAAGATTGTCACATTGGTTCATCCAAAGCTTCATTAGGATCACTTGGACAGCTTTGGAATTTAAACCTTTCAGAATTAACAACCGATTTGGCTAATTTCGGAGGTAAGCTATATCTCTGATGGTATACCAGTTCATAATAATTAGTATGTAAATCTAGAGGGATACTAATACTTTAAATTTCATGTCTTGGAACTTTCAGTTTGCTTAAACTAGTGTGGATTTCTTGCTGAGGATCTATATAAGCCTAATTAGAACATTAATAAGGGAATCTGTGCAACTAAATGATCCATTGCTAGATGATCAACATGTATCGATTTGTCATTTTGAATATACAGAAACGAAATATAATTAAATCAACTGAATAAGTAGATTAAAATATTGAAATTAAATAAAAATAGCCCCCCCTAGTTTTATCATATAACTGAAACACTGGAGGCTTGAGTCAGGGAAGCAGAAGCTGCAAGCCTGACCTGATCCTAGAGCAGATTATTCCAAGGTTTCCTTTTTCTCTCTAAATAATTCAAATAATGTTGATAGCTTATTCCTCACTCATTTGGTAACACCCCAAGTGGGTCTCCGTGGCCATTGATATGTCATGGCTCTCACTACAGCGACATGACAATCTCTTTGGCACCTGCTAAGTTGAAAACAACCATACCACCAGAATGAAGAAATATTTTTAATATTTGCACCCATATATACTGATTTAATATACCATTAATCTGTAAAGCAAAAAAATTTCACTACTTATAAGTATCCACAGTGCTCACACAATTAAAAATATGATAAAGCAACCAAGGAATCCTAAATTCACAAAAGTCACAAATTGTTTATGGAGCAACATCCTAGAAAGTCTGACCTCAACCCCACTGGAGAGTTTAACACCCTCAATCCTACTTAAGAGAAGGGGACTTAAGTAGGGCAAGTAACATAAATGAGATTAAAGATAAAGTGCAAAATTATAAACTAGAAACATGCCAATTTAAACTGCAATTCACATTGTGAATCAATATTGATCAAGCAGAAGAGTCCTCAATGAAACTTAGGATCTCCATGAGAATTAGTACAAGGAACTTAAATCTATCTCCGCACTAGCTACCTGCAACCTAAATCAATCTCCAACTCGACTTCCAAGATACAACCATTGAATAGCAACTTTCACAACCTCATCTACAATTTAGAACCTCCATCTTCTAAAACTCTTGACACCCACCCCAACAACCATCTCATGTTTCTATTTTAGCTTGAATGACACACCCAATGTTAGCCCTCAATGCACTGTCATCACTCATCAACAATCTCTTTGAACTCCCACGTTGCCTCAAATTGACTAAATCTTCATCCACATCCCATCTAGTCCTGTTGAACTCAGCCCATTTCAGTTAATATAGCTTGACCATCTTAACTTGGCTGAACTCAACTCACCTTGATGTTCTAACAAACTTTCCAAACTGACGTTTTTACTTAACTGAGTAGCGATGCCATATTGAAGTGGAGCCATGATCGCGATTTGTTGTGTGCTGGAGTCATGATCACAACATGTCATGTGGCAGACTCATGGTAGTGACTCATGGATTAGGTATAACGACATTAGTAATGACTTGTATATATGTATATAGAAGTGGCTACATAACATTAATGGTAATGAAATTAATCGAGATTAATAAACTAAGACGTTTTATTAGATAAAGCATGGATAAAATTTGGAGAATTGGGGAAGTGGATGAGAAGATGCATTGTTAGGTTCTGTTCCATTGGTGGGAGAATTTGATAAATGGGAGCAGGGGAGATGGATGGAATCACAGCAAGCAGGGAAGGTTCAGGTGGTATGAGGGAAATGGTGGATCTATGGGTGATGTCCTTCAGGATGCATTGACAGATATATGACTTTGAGGAACTAGGAAGCTGATGCCAAAACTGTTCGAAGGGAGTATTACTGATGTCAAAGAAGAATAAGAGAGAAAATCTGCCATTTCCACGTGCAGGTTAGGGGGACAACAGTAGAACAGATCTCCACTTTTGGGTCAAAAAGGAGGGAACGTGTTTGTTCAACAATACTGTGCTCTTAACAGTCATCTGAGACAATACACTGCTTCCACCAAAAGAGGAACAAGGCAGGCTGATGCTTGATACTATTTGCCCGTTATGAGGCATAAGATATAGTTGTTAGGGTCACTTCGGTAGTGGTGTATGGTGTTGGATCAGCCAAAGGAAAGGGGTGGTGCTAACATGGTCATCATTGGTGGTGGATAATTGTGAACAGCGGTGTTATGAGCTAGAGATCACATGTGTGGAAAGGGCTACAAAAGATATTTTGTTCTTTCAAGTTGTCTGAACGTGTGAAAATGAAGAAGATGCCACAGAGGTTTGATCACCAACCAGAACATCTGTAGTGGACGGAGGAAGAGAGGATGATGATCAAGTTGATACCCAATTAAAAAAATGCGTCAGAATATTATCACACCATGATTTAGAGTACTTCTGAAAAGAGATCAGATTCAAAGTCCTATAATCTATTTTTCTGTAAATGCATAGCGTTAAGAAAATCAGTAACTAGAGCAATTATAAAGTTATAATTAGGATTCAGCATGCTAAAGTAAGAGAATTTATCCGTTACCTTAAGCTATTGCTACTTATTTGTTGGAAGCACATATGTATAAGCCTTCAATCAACAAACTTGAGTATATCCTGCTTTTTATTTACCCTGTCGCTTCTCCTGATTATTATATCTTCCTATTTGTTGGTTGAAGATCTTGGAGCTCTGGAAGACTATACTGGCTCTCCTTTCCTCCCATCAGACTCTGATATCCTACTCAACTCCCCAGAACGGGACGACCAAGGTAGATGCTCTATGCTCAAACATTTGCACGCAACACAATCGTAATTTGATTAGTTCATCAAAGTTTTTAATTTGTGCGCTGTTTGAAACTTAAGAAATACTTTGTCAAGTAGTGATTTACAGAATCAAACTTTCTCAGTCAAGCGGTTCCTTTCTTCAATCGGACTTTTTGATGCACACTCTATTTATTGTGTATCAGTTGAGGAATACTTTGCCGACCCAGTGACTGTGCCATCTGCGCAACCAGATGAGGAGAAACTTTGAGAAATTGAGGCATCAACAAGCGTTATTCAGGCTTGAAGGCTGTGCGACGCTGGCCAATCTGAGAACATGCAATCAATCAACTGCTGTGTTATCACTAGCAGCACTAAGATTCTCTTTAATTGGATTTATTTTGCAATCTGAAACACAGACAAATTTCATGTTTTTGGATGATTGTTGACTTCCGAAACTTCTCTATGGTTAAGTGTAGGGCATGGAGGAGAGCTTGAATTTCAAAGTTCAAGGGCTTTCCATTTACCTGCACTGAAATCCAAGTCTGATGATTTTTTAAGTCCCTCTTTGCAGCTCTTTGTTTTTTCCCCCTAAATTTGTAATTCGTGGACGTCCAATTCCTCTTTTGGATATATTTTGTTTTTTTTTTAATTTTTATAATCTAGGAGCCCAGATCTTCTGATATATAAAAAAATTCAATAAGATGGACTCCTTATAATTATGATCGGATCGTGACTGCGATCCAAATGTAATTAATTGTGATATGTTTTTGGGTTCATTGTCCTCACAAGTTATAGTTTGGGTCGTGATAAGTGGTTAGAGGATATCCGGAGGCCGTCCCTCGTTCGGCGCTAGGTTACCTGACCATTTGTCCATCGTTGGCGATTTTCGATCAGTTTTTGATCATTTGTCTTGATCCAAATTATAACTTGAGGGGATGATAAATCCAGAGAGGAATCAGAATCAATTCTGATCATATCGCGGTCACGATATGATCTTTAATTGCAAGTGATCAATTTCTTGATTTACCTTTTTTGTTTGTTTGTTTGTTTGTTTGTTTGTTTGTTTGTTGTGGTGATAAGAGGATTTGTCCTCGTAATCTAAGTCTTTTAAGCTTTGTCTAACTGATTTTCAAGATGGATAGACTTTTCTCTTAGTTTGTGTGCATTGAGTAAATTTAGAGTAAATTGATATAATAAAAAAATTTAAAATAAACTATCTATTTTATTAAATTTAAACAATCGTTACATACTAAATCAGTTATTTTAAATTTTTTATTTTTTATATTATTTTTTATCTCCTGAGATAATATCTATTTTGATTATTTCTTTTATTTTTTTTCATCTCAAATTAAATAATATTTAATGAACCTTTTTAAAATATTCTTCCCTTTTGATTTTTTTTTTTTTTTTTTATGTTTTTGTTTTACGTTTGATGTATAATAAAATGACTGAATTGGTTATGAAATTGCGGCTAGGCGGTTGCTTAAGCAGGTAACTATGATTTTGTCATCGTAGGCTGGTTGAATCGTTGCTTGGCTACCTCCATCGTGATATAATTTTTATAATCCAAGTTTTTAGTTTTTTACCTAATTAATTCTAGAGGGGCGAGCCCCCGTGTAAAATATATATAACTGTGTTTGAGCGGTCGTTTGGATGTGATTTCATAGCCATCTGAGCCGTGCGATCTCTTCATAACTCTGGGTCGTTTGATGTAGGGAGGAGTGAGACAATCAACGGGACGAACATAGCTCAGGAGATTATTCGTGCGGTCATCGATTTGACTAAAGGTGAAGAAAGACAATGCAAAGAGTTGAGAAATGTTTTAGAAAAATTATTATGTGATTTAGTTATTAAAAAATTAGTGATATAACACCGGGTATCAAAAACTTGTTAACATCCAAAAAGGAAAAAATGTTGCAGTAATCTACATGCCTCAATCGAACACAATAATGTTTAAATGATTGGGAGTAAAGAAAGTTCATGAGTTCACCACGTGAAAAGTTTTTTTTTTTTTTTTTTTTGTAGATCGTTTTAGAGAAAGAAAGTGAATATGAATTGAAACAAGTTTAAATGGTCGTCTTCTCAGAAGATGTGAAGTTCACGTCGAGATTGTCGTTGTGAAACCTCACGACAATGCAGGTAATGTTGTCGGTGCTGCCGCGAGAAAAAGCCGTCTGTGTCAATGTCCGTGCTGCAGCCTCCGGTTCTTCCTCCATTCTAGCAAGAGCAATGGCCTCCTGCCTCAGCAAGATACAAAGATACATAAGAATGATATGAATCGATGATCATTAGCAGTAAGGAAATAGGCATGGTTTTTAGTCGAGACTAATTATGAATTTCAGCATCTAAAAAGGATTTACGAGATCCTTGAAATATCAACTTCTGTTTCTGAAATTCCTGTTGCATCTCTACTACCATCACAGCGAGGAATTGGGAGAAGCGACAATCATGATTCTTTGAAAACAAGAACAATTCAATCGCAAGTATAAGGTCCGTATCAACCTACATCGTTATGTTTTTATGTAGGTGCTGATCGACATGCCAATGAGCTAGGTCAGACAGTATAAGATGTTCTACGATTTTTTAACCAAGTGTTTATAATAAGAGGGATGAACCGACCTCGTTGGGGATAACGTCCCACAGCCCATCGCTTGCGAGAACCAACAACTCCACTTGCTCGTTAACATCTTCTTCCTGCCATGAATGTAACGAGTTAGCGATATTGGTAAACATTCACCATAGCTACAAAGATTGCATTTCCAGTTCAAAAATTGCATTTCCAGTTCTTCTGTTTTTCTGTTTACACAAAATTTAAGCATAAAATATTAGGGTTTAGGGTTGTGAGCCTTAGTAAGGATGACATGTGTGAAGAAAAGGAAGTAACATCTCGGTACACAACCTGTCTCAAATAGCGGCACATAAAAACCTTCAACATTTGCAGGAGGAGGACAATGTAAAGAACAAGTGAAAATAAAGCACTCACTCACTTTGCATGAAGAAATTTACAAGTCCCTAGGGTAGAACTTCTATAATTGTAAAACTCGGGTACAAAATGGCCTAACGATAATCCTATATATAGCAAAAAACTGACCTTCGACTTTGAGACATAACTCTCAGATAGACATATCGTTTGAGTTAAGTAGATGTCTCTTTACCATGAAGCACGACCATTCCGACATCAAATGACCTAAAATGCACTTTAGCAAGAAATGTACTTCTTATTCATTTGCTAGGTAGTGTACCATTTGAAAGATGCAAAAGGGCTCGTACTATCAAAATTCTGGCATCATGATCAAGCAATGGCAAGTAGAAACAATAAGTGACACTAACCAAAGCTTTCGTTGACATGTTTATAAAGGTAACGAACATTTCTGATGCATCGTTATTATATCTGATTACTAGCATCCGAACATAAGATTGTCAATAGGCTAAAATGAACACACATTAATATATGGCAAGGAAATAGATATTCTCATGTATAAAATCAGAACCAGCCCTCCGAAAGGCATTTGTAGCGGACACTTTCAGGCATTTGAAAATAAACACATAAAGCTACCAATGGCGCACAGATAAGATCTACAATAACCAGTGAAATCAGTTGTGACTTGAACATGGTTAGCTTACGATATCTAGTAGATTACTGAAAATTGAAGAGCGCTATCCTTGGTGTGCGAAGTATAGAGGGTGAGAGAGGTAAAACCACTAGAAAGCAACATTTAGGTTCTACAGCTCTACACAATGTGCGAGAGGTTCTGATGTAGTAAATTACCTGAATATCAGGTACTGCCATTACATATGGTTTCAAAAGGCGATTACCAAATGCCCTTGACATTGCAAGTATGCCACCTACCCTCCATGTACCTGCAAACTCAAACTGCTTACAATTTACAGTCATTTGTCATAATTTTATAATAAAATTTTGATGTAGCACCAGGAACGATCTATGACTTCCAAAACCCACAAAGAGGAAACTATCAGCAATTGTAAATTGTAGAATATCCATTATATGGGGCTCCAGACTCCTTTTTATATACCATGATAAAGACCAAGTTTCCTAAAGACAAGGCCTTACTTATCCTAAAAAATTATAACTATTAAAAAA
The DNA here is from genome assembly GCF_018446385.1 of Zingiber officinale. Taxonomy (NCBI): domain Eukaryota; kingdom Viridiplantae; phylum Streptophyta; class Magnoliopsida; order Zingiberales; family Zingiberaceae; genus Zingiber; species Zingiber officinale. The sequence goes on along the minus strand of NC_055989.1, from coordinate 61,701,456 downwards.
TTAAGAAAAAAATCAGTAAATTACGACTATAAAATAATTTTAACCCTAAATTTTAAACTACACTCAGATGGTATTGCTTGTTGCTTGAGGATGAAAATTTTACAGATGCATGAACTATGTGCATAGGAATCATACCGAATAACCAAAAGATTAAAAAAATAGTAGGTGGACTAAATATTGTATCAGTCAGAATGCAGGTAACCAATACTTTTGAAAGAACACATACCAGCCCACATAACAAATCCTCCGGCATCTTCAATCCTTTTACGCTCATCACCTCTGTTTGGCTTGTGATCATCAGAAAGAGCAATTGCTTTCAGAACGAAAGAACACAAAAGATAATCAGTTGCCGACCATAAATTGCAACAAATAGAGCAGCAAACATAATAAGAGCTTTCAAGAATAAATATGATTTATGTAATAAACTTGCATCACATCAATGTAAAGATCATGATCGTCCTAGAGTTAGTAAGCTTTCAATACTGAAGTGAATATGATGGAACAGGCTTTGGTGTTCCAAGAAGAGGATTTATATGAAGGTGAAATTGTTGTCAGAATTGTATGATTTACAATTTGTACTATGCTCTATGTTGCATTTTAGATGTCAGAACTGATGCTATCAGACTCTAAGTTGACAATGATTTTTCTATCTCAACAAACATTTGATGACGAAATTTACTATTGATCATTCCTTTCAATTCCTGGAATGAGATAAACAATAAATTGCACATTGAAATTCACTAAGACATTTCATGATACAAACCTTGATTTGACAATCTTACAAACCTCCACTAGACCTGTCTATTATTATCTTACATGGTACTCATCACTTATCCTTCTGATGCTCAATGACAATAGCTCATGTCATCACATCCATATCTCCATATCTTATATAATATAACTATTTAATACATACTTCTAAAATCCTAGTTCATAAATCAGAATATCTCAATAGTTACTTTTCTCTAACAAGAGACTTGTGACCAAGTCATTTTCCTTTAACAAATTAGTCATGAGATGTATATAACTATTAGTTGAATAGTAAATTTGTTGAGCCATTAGCTGAGACTTGTGGTGATTGATAGAAAAAATCACAACAATGAAAAATTAACATAGCAATAGCAACTTGGATAACCAAGTTCAGACTTCCTTAAACTCAATACATCCTGTACCTGAATGTTGAAATCTAGGATTTCAGTAGAATTGAATGCCATGAAAAAGAATAAAACATTTGCAACCACTTAAAGAACTTTAATTGGAGAAATTGTTGATAGTAGTATAATCAAGTGAAAACACCTATTCATCGATGCAAAATTAGATCATGCAGACCACACAAATAAGATAAGAACTAACTAATTGAGAATTGGGTTTGCCTTGTACCTATGCCTGCCTTTGACATCACAACTCGTGAATCCCCAACATTGGCTACATATAGATGTTTTCCAATCAAAATTGCTGTTGAAGCTGTAGAACCATCATCTCTGAAAGTGTTTCTTTCAGTTTCTAAAAATTCAGAGTCAGTTTTTTGGTATGTTTCACCTGTAGGGTGCCCCAAACATAAGACAAAGCCAAAGGCAAATTAGAATAAAAGTCCAACGATCATGTTTATATGCAGTATCAGATTGAACAATAAACCTACTAATAGCCAGTTTTGTGTCTGTCATGAACAGTGGATGTTTCATAAGGTTTACAAATAAGTGTTCCTTCAAATATTCAGCAGCCCGCGATCCACCATGACCTACACATAATATTTATAGAACATAATTTGCAAAGCAAGGAAAACAATATATTATAGCAGAGAATATCAAACCATCGAATATCCCGAAGAGACTAATAGTTTGCTCATCGATGCTAGAAAGTTTTGTATCGTAGAAGTCCTCCATGTTTGCTCTACGTCCTTGAAAGCTAGCATACCCAAAGCTCAGTTTACCATCCTCGCTGCCAATCAGCACAAGATCCATTAGTTTGCCCAACAAAACAATCTTCATGCATGCTCAATATAATAACCACATACCTTCTCCCTGCACCAGTCACTAAACCTCCGTCTCCGGAGTCATTTTTTTCCAGCAGGTTAGAAATTGGTTGAGGCCCAGCAGATGTGCTGAAGTCGACCATCATCTTCAAGGGAGTCTTCGACTTGCAGCGGTTCCAATTAGAGTTCAACGGCGGCTTCACGTCAATATCTATCCACCGTCTCCTGAGATGGCAATTCACACTCGAGGACAGCTCGATCAGATTTCTTGCTCGGACCGCACAACTTTTGGCAGCGCATATCATCTAAGCGGGTAGATATGCCGAACAACACTGCCGGATTACCGTCACAAGCGAAGAAAAGGGGGAATTTGTCACAAAGGCGGGACCTTTTCTGCTGGAAATCAGGGAAGACGCTACCTTTAAGATAAATAAAATAAATAAAAATAAAACTATAAGCAGTAGAACGGATCTTCCCACAAGGTAGGGAGTGTCGCTATAAACGATTTTTTTGTTTTTAAAAAAAACATCAATCTTTGTTAAATCTGAGAACCCATCGACCGAAACCAAGAGGAAAAAGCAACAAAACCTTGTAGCTAAATCTGAGTGGATCCTTGGCCGCCTGCGACGGAAGGGAAAGGAAAGGATGCGCGAAGGAAAGCAAAGAATGTCTTAAGGATAAAACTTCCAACCATTAGAAAGCCCTTCAAAGCTTTCATAAACGCCCCATTAATCTTTGCTGCCCCAAACCTTGTAGCTAAATCTGGCTGCCTATAAAAAGGCGATCGAAACGAAGACCAGTTTATGCCCTAATCATTACCGTATATTTTGGAAAACTAATTCTATTTTTGTTGCCTGTCAGCTTCATTGTCCATTATCGCTCACTAATTGTCGCACCTTCTATTTACGTTTGGGTAGACATATATGAATACTTCTTCAAACCAGATGTATTCTTATGATTTTGAAAATTTTTTTTCTGTCATCGCCAGGTATTCTTAGATTTTATGTTTTACATAGTTTTAAGAAAGAGATCCGGGTGCAACCATAAAATTATTGTCTATAAAGATGCATACAAGGGAGATCTAACACCATTAAAAAAAAATTAATCGGACTGAATAATGGATAATTAAATTGGCTCATGGAAATTTTCCACTTATCACTGATGGTATAAAAAATGAATATGCTCATCCCTAGCGCTCCCGTTAATCCATCTCAAGATCAACACGAAAGAATTAAATCACGGTTAGCTACTTGCCTTTAAAATAGTGACAAGAAGGGCTTAGAAAGCAACTTAGAAAACTCAAAGAACAACATAGAGAGCCCAAAGAATCAAACTGAGTGGAAAGCTCAGGAGACAAATCTAAGTAGAGAACAATAGATGCAAATTGACAATAGTAATGTATACGGGCCACTCTTGATGATCCTTTAATGAGTTTTGTTAAAGAAATTAAATTTAAATATAATTTTTTATGGTGTTGGATCTCTCCCCTTGGCCATGGTGCAATAGTAAGTAGAAAGAACACATGGATATATGACGACCTCATTTACCGTAACTTATCCCCCTCGTGTGGTCTTGGAGTAGGCTGATCGGGACACTAAGGGTGAGTGAATCACCTTTTGCATATTCATGTCTATAATGTAGGATCGATGCATGCTAGAAGGGGGGTGAATAGTATTTGTGACTTTTTCACTTTTCGAAAAACAAACAAAATAAAACGCAGCGGAAATAAGTAAACAGATAAAGCAAGCGCTAACACTTTTAGTTACTTGGTTCGGAGCCTGTGACGACTCCTACTCTAAGGTCCACGATCATCAATCGCTTTCGTTGGGCAATCCACTATCAGTTCGGAAACACTTTACAAGGACTAGTACAAGTATAATAATAATTAAAATAAGATTTATCGATAACAAAGAATAAGTAGTTGATTGTCGATTGTCGGAGCAGCGTTTGGACGTTGGCCAATTGTCTTGGAGTAGCGCAGAAGAGAGTAGAAGTTGTTCTTAATTCATTCTGAATGAATGTTTCGAAGCTGCTGGTCGAACCCCATTTTATAGCCGAGCTAGACCTGATTCAGATCCACTGATCTCGGGATCAATCTTTGACTCGACGATTATTGGTCGACCGATCCAGGTGTTTGATCGACCGAACCTTCTGAACCTGCCTAGCTTCCCGTCCAGATTCTGCCGCTTCGGATAGAGCCTTCGTTTAGTCGACTGCACCATGATCCTGCTTTCCTCGCTGACTTATCTAGTCCGATCAACTTGGTCTGATTGAGTCAGCGTATATCCACGGTTCGGTCGATTGAACCCAAGGTTCGGTCGACCGATCCCTTGGTCGAACCCGATCAACTCGTTGGAAATCTGATCCTTTTGTTTGGGGGTTCGGTCGATCGATCTGGACGTTCGATCGACCGAACAAGGTAAAATATGACCTTGTAAAAATGTTAGTCGTCCTATAAAATAGAGTTAGAATAATAGCAGATAATATGAAATTTAACTTTTGACCGTCTCCGGGCTGTCTGGTTATGATTTTCGTATTTCCCAAAATTTTTAGGTCGAACCGACACCTACTGTTCCCTCTTCGGGGAACACGTCATCACCTACTCCTCTCAGGAATAATTACCTTTTGTCAGACCAGTCCTCCAGACCATTTGGACTTTTACTCAGTGTCCGAGATTCCAAGACTTCATGTTGAACTTCTGCTTCACGACCCGTTCAGACTTCCACCTGGTTCGCAACCACCAAGATTTTCACCTAAAGTCCCTGACTTTAGGATTTTGCCCAAAGTGCTCGACTCGCCAAGACTTCCCCCAATCCCTCGGACCAGGACTTCGTTGCCTAACCACAGCTAGGACTTTTCATAACTTATGGTTACCACCCCCTAGGACCGAGAGTTACCTCCCCGTAGGGTTTTCCACCTACCAAGAATCCACAAGGACTTTTTACCTAAAAATACTTAGGACTTTTCTGCAAGCTCAATAATACTTGTTAGACAATAAGTAACCTTAACTTTCAACCCTTTGCCATAATCAAAATACAAGTTCGATCGTCTAGTGTTTTCTACACGAACAATCTCCTCCTTTTGATTATGGAAACCTAGTTGAAAGTTAAGTAAAGCATAATAAAAATTAATGTAATACAAGGAATTAGAGCATGAGCATAAGTAAAATATTTTGACATTTTTTTTTAAAAAAAATTCTCCCTTATGCTCCCCCTTAATAGAAAGTTATATGTTTAACTTAACTTAACTTTAACCTTTCTCTCTTCCTTTGACATACATAAAAAAAAAAAGGTACTAAGTTAGAGGGAAAATTAATTTGTAAAGATAGTTAAAAAAAAAATCTAACTTTTAATTTTAAATTTAAGCTCCCCTTGAATTCATCACTTTAAACAAATTTAGCTTAAAAAGGAGTTACTTAGCTTTGAAAATGATTTAAAACACTTAGTTGAGTACTTAACTTCAAAAATATTTTAATAAAAAAACTCAGTTAAATACTTAGCTTCAAAAAGATTTAAAAAAAACTAAGTTAAATACTTGGCGTTTGGTTTGCATTTTCCATGTTATTTTCTATTTTCATTTTTTGAGAAAATAGAAAACGCGTTCGGTTTGTATTTTCCACGTTCATTTTCAAGAAAAAGAGAGAGCATTTTCTAAGAAAATGAAAAACGCAGAAAAGTTTATTTTCTAAAAAATGAGAAAATGTAATTTTCTGAAAAATGAAATGAAAATGTAAACAAATCAAACACACATGCTTTTAAAAACTTAGGTGAGTATTTAGTTACAGATTTCTATAAAAAACTTAATTAAGTAGTTAACTGCTAGAAGAAATATTTAAACTTGCTTTTTCAAAAATATTTAAGTTTTCCTTTAAAAAAAATGGTTTAAACTTTCTTTTCAAAAATAGTTAACCAAAAAAATTTAACTTCATGTTTCAAAAATACTTAAAATTTTTTATTTTCTTAATGGAAAAAAATTTAACTTTGAAATTTTTAAAAAATGCTTTAATTTAAAAAGATATTTAATTTTGAGAATAATTAAAAAACTTTAACTTTGAGAAAATATTTAACTTAACTTAAGTCCTTTCACTCCCCATTAATTAATACCTTAAAAAATTTTAAGTAAATTATTTAAGTTTGAGGTAGAGTCCAAGCATGGAAAAAAATAAGATAAAAGCAATTATCTATTTTCCTGATTTTCCATCTCATACTTTCTAAATTATCAAACATGTTAAGCTAATAAGTTTATGTGAGATGGAGTTACTCTTAATTTTGATGTTGATTTTAGGTTTGAGAATTGAAAATATTTAAGTTTAACTTTTGAATTTTGATTTGAATTAAGATTGAATTTTAAAAAACATTTAAGTTTTAGATTTTAAAAGATATTTAAGTTTGAATTTTAAAAATATTTAAGTTTAGATTTCAAAAAAATTTAATTTTAAAATTTAAAATATTTAAGTTTAGATTTCAAAAAAATTTAATTTTACATTTTAAAATATTTAAGTTTGGAATTTAAAAATATTTAATTTTAAAATTTAAAATATTTAAGTTTTAAATTTAAAATTTAGAGATTAATTAAGATTTTAAATTTTGAAAAATATGATTTAAAAATTAATAATTAAGATTTTAAATTTTGGAAAATATGATTTAAAAATTAATAATTAAGATTTTAAATTTTGAAAAATATGATTTAAAAATTAATAATTAAGACTTTAAAATTTTAAAATTATGATAAAAACTAATAATTATAATTTTGAAAATTATGATTTAAAAATTAATTACTATTTAAAAATATTTAAATTAAAATTTAAAATTAATTACCATTTGAAAATATTTAAGATTTTGAAATTAAAATTTAAAATTAATTACCATTTGAAAATTAATTACCATTTGAAAATAATTAATATGAATGAGTAAATTTGAAGAATAAATAAATTTGAAGATTAAAATTTAGAATTAATAAAGTTTTAAAATGAATTAGTGTTTTAATATTAATTAAAATTAATTAAGATTTTGGTTGGTTTGAATTACACTAATTCTCAAATTAAACCTAAATCCATCTCACCCTTTCTATATTTTCAAATCAGGGAACCTTATTAGTTTTGTGAGATGGTTAATTTAATCTTTAATTTAAATTTAAATCTAAGAAATAATTTACATTTGAGTTAGACTAATGTTTAATAGTTAGTCCATTAAACATTCATTTCAATAATTGATTTTCAGGTTGTGGTAAGATACTAGACCTTTTTGGATATTGGAACAACAATCACTTCTAGACAAAGTCTTTTATATAAATTAAATATTTAATTTTCTTTCTGAGAATCCTTAGTCTAACTAAATAAGTGTTGATCAAGCCTAAGTCTTTATGTATCTTAATCTAAGCATGTATAAATAAATAAGTAAATCAAACATCAAACAAATTTATTTAATAATAAAGATGGTCTTTCTATTAGCTTCCCCTGGATCATATCCTCGATAAGGTCTATCAAGGTAGTGGATCTGATCCCTGGGGATTCAATATTAATCAAGTCTAACTTGATTAATCATGTTAAACTTGGAGATCCATGTTTGGACTAAGTTTCTGTTTGATAGATTTACAAGAGATAAGTAAGATCTAAATTTATGTTTAGCCTTATACCCAAGTCCAGGTTGACTGTATATGACTCTTTGTTTTCCAAGAATTAAATCAAGATTCTTAGAACCTAAGATAAACTGTTCCAATGTATCCTTCAATTCCTTGACTTGACTTTTCAAGATGGAATTTTCTTCCTCAAGTTGTTGGACTTGAGTTGAAGTTTTAGTCTGAACAGATTCAGTCAAGGAGCTTGGGTTAGTCACTTTTTTAAAAGTTGTTACGTCCTTTTGGAGTGACTTGACCTAGATATTGGATTTGACCAACTTCCTTAATAGATATAAAATTAAATTTTATAAATCATCAACTTGAGTACCAATAATCAGAGAACTTACAATATTATTTAGCTCTTCGGAAATAGATATGAATCTGTGGCTTTTTTTGGACTCTGTTTCTGATTTGGCTTCGGCTTTAGATTCTCAATCAATTTCGACAACGTATGCTTGTGCTGGTAGAACAACGAAGCTAACTTGCTCGTGTTCTTCATCTGAGTCTTCCGAGGATTGAGACCACATTGCTTTCAAGGCCTTCCTTCTTCTTTACTTCTGGTTTGGACACTTCGGCTTGTAGTGTCCCTTCTGGTTGCAGCCATAGCAGGTAACTTCAGACTTGGCCTTTGTGTTCGATTAAGTCACCTTCTTCTTCTTAAGTGCTTTTCGAACTAGTTTGACTAGTTTGGTGGTGATTTCATCTTTTCTGAGTCTGATTCATCTTCGGACTTGGGTTTGGTCCGACACTTGGCTTTTGGTTCCCTCATTCTATTTATACCTATGACTAAAGCAATACCTTTATCGACTGGCAGTGCATTAGTTTGTTCATGAAATTTGAATTCAAAAAATAATTCATCTAATTTAATTTGTGAAAGATCCTTAAACACTTTGTAAGCATCTACCATGGATGCCCATAGAGTATTTCTTAGAAAGTCGTTTAGCGTGTACCTGATTATGTCGAGATTTTTTACTTTTTGTCCGATCGCGTGGAGGCCGTTCAGAAGATCTTGGATGCGAGCATGTAATTGTCTTGCTGACTCACTTTCCTGCATCTTAATATTGTATAATTTATTAAGAATTAAGTCCTGTTTGCTTACCTTAGTGTCGGAAGTGTTGGTGCGGTTAGCACTAACGATCTAACTCAGGTTTTGATGAATGACAAATCAGGTTAAGTTAGGTTTGTCATTGTCTAACACTCTGATCGAGTGTACAGGCTAAGTCCAGACAAGTCGACGGGCTGACCGGATGTCTGGCACGAAGTCCAAGCGGGTCGACAGGCTGACCGGACGCTTGGCGAGAAGTCCAGCTAGGTCGACGGGCTGACCAGATAGCTGGCGAGAAGTCCAAGCGGGTCGACGGGCTGACCGGATGCTTGGTGAGAAGTCCAGCTAGGTCGACGGGTTGACCAGAGAGCTGGCGAGAAGTCTAGACGGGTCAAAGGGCTGACCGGACGTCTGGCAGGTGAGTAAAGGTAAGTCACTGGAAGGGAGTGACTGTGAGGACGCGTTCCCGGGAAGGGAACAGTAGGCGTCGGTCCGGCTTAGATCCATTTTGGATATCTAAGTGAAGATCGTAACTAGATTCCGGTCTCGGAAATATGGAATCTAAGTCATACTTCTTATATTGAACTTATAAACTGTGCTAACACTTTGTTTTGCAGGATATACATTATCTATTTGCCTCGGACTAACTTTGTTTTACAGGAAAGGTGTTCCCTGGAAAAAGGTGGTCCGGGCGCCCGGAAGGGATCCGGGCACCCGGGAGGCAAGTTGCATCTTGTCACATCGTCGCCACGTGGGGCTCGCTGGTTGGACCTGCCACGTCTCACCAGGGCGCCCGGAAGGGATCCAGGGCGTCCCGAGCCTCATATAAAAGGAGGGTCAGGGGTGAAGCTCAATACAACAACTCTGAATTGAAGAACTCGCTCTCCTATGCTCCTGCGACGCTGCAAAGCTCCGACAAAGCTCTGTCTGTTCGTTTCTTATTTCATAATTGTTGGTATTTCTTGTTCTAGATTTTCTGTACTTAAACTCTGTAATTAAATATTCGAATTGCTAGTGATTGCCCAACGAAAGTACTCAACGAGTACGGGCCTTGGAGTAGGAGTCAACAAAGGCTCCGAACCAAGTAAAAAGGTTCTGTGTTAGCATTGCTCTTTCTTTTCCGCTGCGCTTACTCTTATCAAAATTTTCGTAATCGATATTCACCCCCCCTCTATCGAAACATCATGGTCCAACAAGAAGTTCCTTCATATAGCTCCATCAACTTTTCCCACAGCTTCTTTACGCTTGAAAATGGGTCGACTCGATTCAATTCTTCTTTGGTTAGGCCATATTATAGAGTACATGTTGCTTTGGCATTGGTCTCAATCTTTTTTTACCAGACTTCTATCCCATTTCTCACATGATAATGGTTTTCCAGCACCATCGAGTGGAGGCGCTAGGCCAGTCTGGATGATCATCCACATCGAGACTTGCATCTTGAGGTGTTACTCCATTCGACCCTTCCAGTATCAGAAGTCTTCGCAGAGAATAATGGAGGGCATGCAGTGCTATAACCTTCTTGGTGGGACATTGAAAAAGAGCTCTTGCACAATAAAAAAAAAATAGAAACTTGTCCCAAGACTAGGTCTTGGCTTAGTAGTGCGGGATAAAGTATTAAACAAATAAATGAACTCAAGTGGTGTTGCACCAGCTTTGAGAAAGAAGAAACTCAATTGCTATAAAACTAATCGGAAAGAGGCAACTGTACTGGTTCCGATCGACTCTGAGAAATTTAAAAAACTAATACCACGAAAAATTTACTTGAATGTTGGTTTCACCGATTTGAAGCGGCTCCGCTCTGATACCAATTGTAGGATTGATATGTTGGTGTAGTTTTCACTAATAGTCTAATTTAGGTTTTGATGAATGACAAGTAAGTTAAGTTAGATGTTTTGTTGTCTAACCATTTCATCAATTATGCAGGAGTTAATAGTCTGACGAAGTCTAGATAGGTTAATGGCCCCACCAGATATTTGGCAGGAAGTTTAGATAGGTCGACGGGCTGATCGAATATCTGGCGGGAAGTCTAGATAGGTCAACGGGCTGACCGGATATCTGGCGAGAAGTCCAGATAGGCCGACAGATTGATCAAATATCTGGCAGGAAGTTTAGTTGGGTCTGTGGATCGGACAATTGGTAAGTAAAGGTAAGTCACAGGAGGAGAGTGACTTAGTGAGGACATATCCTGGTTGAGGGGACAGTAGTCGTCGGTCTAGTTTAGGTCCATTTGGGAACCCTAAACTGAGACCTTGACTAGTTCCTAGTCCTGGGAGGATAGGAACTAATTACTACTTCTTATTATGACTGTACTAACTTTGTTTTACAGGTTAAATGTTTTAGATTTAGACTAACAGAACTTGTAGGGTAAAAGGAGCAAAAAACTTTCGGATGAAGAGTTCCCGAAGGTGCCTTTAAGGTGAAGGAAGACACCTTCGTACTGTTCATGGAAGACGCCTTCTATGCCTTGAAGGCGCCTTTCGTAGGATGAAATTTGGATGTTATCGCAAATAAGGAGTGCGCTGTTCAGGATAGGATTTATCCCATTAGAGGCGCCTTCCACGCCTATGTAAGGCACCTTCCATGGCCTATATAAGTCAGTACACAACCTTCTATACGAGCTACTACGCGACCATTTGAGATTCCGACTGCTTCAAGGTCTTGCTGCGACTCTACTGCGCCCGACGACTACTCCAAGGACTTCTGATCGCGGCTGACAAAACAACATCGACACACAAAAGCTCTCACTTTGATCCCTACCTATCGGTAACAAAGTTTTATTGTACTTAGATTCTACAAATGGAAAGTGTAGTCTGTTACACTTCTCCGATCTTCTTTGTATTCAATTTCCTCTTCCAGAGGTACCGAAAGAGGCTTTTGGTGGATTACCCATCGATAAGTTGTGGGACCTGGGTCTTGGAGTAGGAGTCGTCGAAGACTTCGAACCAAGTAAATCGACCGTGTTTTCCTGAGTTCATTATTTTTAAATTCGTAAGTACTTTTTGCTGCGCGTACTCGTGTTATCATAAAACAAGTTTTTGAAAACCTTATGATTCACCCCCTCTCACATATGTATCGATCCAACAAGTGGTATCAGAGTTGGTTCTGCTATGAATTGGTGCAACCACCAATAAAGCCAAGGGGAATCGGTTTATTTACGGATTTTAATTTTTCTCGTTTGGTTTTAACTCAAAATTGGTGCAACACCACTTGAGTTCTTTGATATTTCATCTTATTTCTCAAACTCTATTAATCTAAAACCAAGTCTTGGTACATTCTTTAGTTATTCTTTTCAATTCTAAATGATCCAAAATGAAGGATACAACACCGTCCATCTACCACTTTTTAACAGAGACGATTTTTCATATTAGAAGAAATGCATGGAAGTGTACCTGAAGATTGACTTCGACCAATGGTTCAGCGCCACCAAAGGATACAAGGCGCCAGTCGACCATAGCACCGGAATTCCAATAGACCCGGAAAATTGGAATCTGGAAATGAAGAAGAAGGTCCAGATCGACTTCAAGGCCCTCAACACAATCCATTGCAGATTAACAAAAGAGGAGCTAAACCGCGTCAGCCTACATGAAAATACCAAAGAGCTATGGGACAAGCTCATTGAACTACACGAGGGAACCAACGACGCAAAGGTAACTAAAGGGGATTTATTTTTAAATAAACTATTTAATATTAAAATGTAGGAAAGAGAAACCGCCAGTCTGTTGCACGTGAGGATAAAAGATATCCTCAATGGACTTCACACAATCAACCATTAGATGAAAAATTGAAACTTGATCAGGTATGCCCTAAATGCCTTCCCTCGAAATACACTATGGGCATCCATCGTGGATGCCTATAAAATTTTGAGAAATTTATCTAAATTGAAATTAGAGAACTTTTTTGTGAATTAGAGTTACATGAACAAACTAACACCAAACCTGCGAAAGGTATTGCTCTTGTTGCAGGAACATCAAAAGAAACCAGAACTAAACCAGAACCTGAAGTCGAGTCTGACCTAGATTCAGATGATGAAGAATACCTGGTGAACCTGGTAAGAAAAATGTTCACCAGGAGAAAGAAGAGCTTCACCAAAATGGACCTGTAAAAGATAAACTCCTCTTCTAAATCCAACAACAAGACAAACATTATATGCTTTGAATGCAATAAGAAGGGGGCACTACAAGATCGACTACCCGAATATCAAGAAGAAGAAAGCCCTCAAGGCAACCTGGGATGAATTGTCCACCGAGGAATCGAACAACGACGAACCAAGGCACAACAACTACCTCGCACTAATGGCATACGGACCAAAATCAGAAAGCAAATCGAAAGACGGGTCTGAACCCGAATCAAGCCACGAGTCCGTACTCGTTTTCGAAGGTTCCGATGAGATAGAATTTAATTTAAGCAAAAAGTTTTTTAAAATCATTGCATGCTTAAATAGGAAATTAGCTATTTATGAAAATCAAATAAGTGAACTAAGTAAAGAAAACAAATCACTTAATGAACAACTAAACTTAACAACTAAGTCGATTCAATCTAAAATCTCGACTCAAGTTGCAAAACTTTAGGAGAACAATTCCAGGTTGAAAAGTGAAGTACTTAAACTAAAACAACTACTAGAGAAATTACAACCAGATCCAAGTATCTCGACATGATACTTGGATCACAAAGAGCCGTGTACAATAAGTATAGACTCGGATTCAACTCCATCTCAACTAACAAAACTTTTATATCTTTAGTTAATTAAAATAAAAATCAAATCAAGGCCTGGGTTCAGAAAGCATGCCTAACTATGCAAGTAAAACTCAATCAATACTATGCGCCCCAAAGCAAAATTCAATATATAAATAAATCAAATAACTTAATTTCAACCTTGAAAATTGAAATAAAATCAAACCAAAGAAATAAAATAAAATTGAATCAACCTAAAACAACCAAGGCTAAACTACACTCAAACTATAACCAAGTTTATTATAATTATAAAACAAATCAACACAAACCCAAAACTTAAAACCCAAGCTCAATAATTTAGGGGGAGACTCCAAATTAGTTGACACCTCCAAAATAAGAGTTTACCAGGTAGGGTAATCAGGACTAGCTTAAATAGGGACAACAGTTTAATTTGATAAATGGTACTGGAAAGGTTTTGGATGATAGTAGGTTAGGGAAGTTCTGCCTATGCATGTCTAAGAAGATATGACTTCGATCTGGTGCATTTGGTTTAGTGGAACTAACCAAAGCTACCTCTTACTAATCCTAACTGGTTAGACCAAAGTTTTATATTAAGTTCAGTGGATAGGACTATTTGAAAATTTTTGAAGACATGGTTACTCTAATGATGTCTAGGTGACTCACCATAGCTTAGAAATTTATCTAAAGAATGCCTACTTGTTGAACCCAAAGCTAAACTTAAATCTAACATAAAGTTAAACCAAACCCTAAAATTTAATTTAACTCATCTCATAAAACTATAGGATCCCTTTTTCTGAAAACTTAGACTAGTTGAGATGACTAAGGAATTAACAATAAAACTAAAAATTTAAAATTAAATTTAAAATAAAAATAAAATTAAAAATTAAAATTAAAATTAAATTAAAAATTAAATAAAATTTTTTAATTAAATTTAAAATAAAAATAAAATTATAAATTAAAATAAAAAATTTAATTAAAAATTAAATTAAAATTGAAATTAAAGTAAATTCAAATAAATTAAAAGAATTTTTAGATACCTAAAAGGAATGTCCAATGTAGGACTGTTGTATCCTAGAACAACTAATTTTATGCTGGCTATAAACTAGATAGAAAGAGTACAAGTGGTGGTTGTCAACTACTTGGACCATCACTTGTCAGCTGGTTTAGTAGGAGCAACACTGTGTGCTCTATCTACTACTGAGGCAGAATATATAACAATAGGAGAATGTGTTGCATAACTATTATGGATGATGCACACTCTAAAAGACTTTAATCTAAACTTTAAAAATAAAAAGTCTTAATTGACAATATCAGCTCAACCAACTTAACAAAAAATTAAGTGCATCATTCAAGAACTAAACATATCAAAATTAAGCACCATTTTATCAGGGATCATGTAACTAAAGGTGACATTGAACTCAATTATATTGAGTCTAAGTCAAATTTAGCTAACATATTTACCAAACCCCTCCCTGAAAGTGAATTTAGCAATTTACATTGATAATTAGAAATGTGCTTCATAGACTAGGCTTGCTACCTTTTAAAATAGTTTTCAAATGATTTACAAATTCTAAGGAAAAATCCTTACCTATACTTTTCTAAAAATTTCCCATTTCCTTAGTTTTTCAAAATAAATTTTAGCCTTAGTCTAGATTAAATCCATAGAAAGCATGTTTCTATAGATTTAGGACTTGAGTATCTCACAAACACAATAGGTCAACCTTGATTGTGTGTTTCCAAACTTAGAATGATGTGAGATGTATAGGCAGATTGCCTGGACTTGAGATACTTATATCAGTGCATCAACATAAGCCTGAGCGAAAAATACCAAACACTATAGTGATCAGGTTAAGTAATCCAACACTAACTAGATAAAATTACTTAACTTGACTAACCAAGTGAACACTACTATCCTTTGATAGTTAGTTAGTAACTATCGGTTAGATATGTAAGGACAATTTCTAGATGTTTATATTTTTTAAATAATATCAGGACCAGGGGGAGGATATTTGAAGAATAATTTTAACTCTATTTTTGAATTTACAATTATGTTCAAAATTAAACTCTTGTTTTAAAATATTTTAAAAATCTTAAGGTTTACAAAATCTAAATGTTTTGCATTATTTAAAAATTTTTATGAAACTTTAAAACTTTAAATCCCAAACTTTAAAACTTTGAAAATGTTTTAATATTGGTTTTTAAATACACTTTGAAATTTTTTAACATACTTTGCAAATATTTTTCAAAATGCTTTGGAAAGTTTTTTTAATATTTCACAAACCTTTTAAAACCGTGTTTGAAAATAATCTTATTCTTTTAAACTACTTTACAAACAATGTATTACAAATCTAGTTTTCCAAATAATTTGTGTTTGAAAAAGTTAAAAAATTCTTTATCTCTTTCCCCCAATATTCCTGAATGTTTTTTTTTTTTTTTTGCCAAAGTTCATTACTTTCACTAACTACTTTACTTAGCACATTTTTTGACGCATTTATCTACTCATATTTTTTGATGAATGTCAAAGGGGGAGAGTTAGAGTTTAAGTTAGAAAATAAGAATAACTTAACCCTAAAATAATTTTTCAAAGATTTCTCGACTTCGTTCATGTTTTTTGATGAATGTCAAAGGGGCAGGATTAGAGTTTAAGTTAGAAAATAAAAGAAAATAAGAATAACTTAACACTAAAATAATCAAGAGAACAAAATAAACTGTCTCAATTTTTTGCTTCTCTTAAAAATCATTTTCTATACTTATTTTGCATATCTTTTTCCTAACTTAACCCAGGTGGTTATTACATCAAAAATGGGGAGATTGTTAGTCTAGTTTACACTAACAGTCTAATTCAAGTTTGATGAATGATAAGTAATTTAAGTTAGGTATTTTGTTGGTGTAGTTTTCACCAACTGTGTAACGACCCGACCCTTTGGCCTTTTGGGCGGCCCTTGTGGCGACCCAATTGGTGGCCTTTATGTCGTCGGCCCATTTGGCGACCTCTCATGTCGTCGACCGACGACCCTTTGCCATGCCGTTACTCACTAGGTCTTTCCACCCCTGGCCAGTGGATTTTTGTCTCCCCCAGGATTTGAACTCTAAACCTCCAGACTTAAGTATTAGAGTTTATGAATCCTGGTAACAGAGCGAGTAAATCAGATTTTAGAAGATATGCTCAGAGCTTGTGCGCTGGATTTCAAGGGAAGTTGGTGCAAGTATCTATGCTTAGCTGAGTTTGCCTACAACAATAGTTATCAGGCGACCATCAAGATGACACCATATGAGACACTGTATGGCAGGAAGTGCAGATCACCCCTTTGCTGGAAAGAAGCAGGTGAGAGAAAAGAAATGGAAGTAGAGCTGGACATTCAGACAGAGCTGATAGATGAGACTACTCAGGCGATCCAGAAAATCAGACAGAGAATTGAGACTGCCCAGAGCAGACAGAAGAGTTATGCTGACACACGCCGTAGACCACTGGAATTCCAAGTAGGGGATTCAGTCTTCCTCAAGGTCGCTCCTATGAAGGGAGTGATGAGATTTGGCAAGAAGGGCAAGTTAAGCCCTCGCTATGTAGGACCTTACCTGATCATAGAGAGGATTGGGAAAGTAGCTTACAAGCTGGACTTACCACAAGACATGTCAGCAATACATAATGTATTTCATGTCTCCATGCTAAAGAAGCGTCTCCATGACCCGAGCCAAGTGATTCAACCTTAGTCAGTGCAGATCCAAGAGGATCTTAGTTATGAGAGCAGACCTATACAGATAGTGGACATAGCAGTTAAGAGATTAAGAAATAAAGAAGTACCACTAGTGAAGGTCATCTAGCAGAACCAGAAGCACGAGGAACTCACTTGGGAGCGGGAGGACAATATGAGACAGAAGTATCCAGAGCTATTCTAAGTTTGAGGACGAACTTTTTATAAGGTATGAGGGATTGTAACGACCCAATTTTCCTTATTTCAAGTTCTAAAAGTCCATAAAAATATTTAAAAATACTTTTAAAATATTCTAGAGATTTTTAGGAATTTTTAAAGTATTTTTACGTAATTTTTGGAGGTCGTTTAATATGTTTACAAAAAAATAGTTAGAGTTGAACATGACCTCGGGTCGAACATGACCTAACCGGGCGCAGCCAACCAGCTGAGCTACGCGGGTTTTTTTTAACCAAATAAGTAGAGATAGATATTTAAGGTATAGTTAGTAATAGGAAACCCTAGTTTTAAAAAGACCTAATTCCTTTTCTCCCGAGCCGAAACTCTCTTCCTCCCTCGCGTACGCGGCGGCTCTTCTCTCGGGCGAAAACGCAGCAGCAGCTAGGGCTTTGTTCTCCGGCGCCGACGAAGGCCTTTTTCCGACCGGTCTTCACATATTCGAGGTCCCCTCGTCGAAGAGAGCTTGTGGGCACGAGGAAGGGTTGAAATCTCGAGGTTTGAAGCTTCACCCGAACCCTAGACCTCCTTCCTCCTCACGGTTGTAAGCCCAAGCAAACAAGGAGTAAGTACTACTCACCTGTGGTAGGAGTAGCTTCCGGATTTGTGTTTCTTGGTGATTTTCGAAACATGTTGTATTGTGGATGTTAGGAGCTTAGTTTTTTTTCGTCCTTCTCTCGGCACATGCTAAATTGGGGTTGCTAGGGCTTAGTTCCACCTTTCTTGCATTCGGTTGCCCTTTGAAACCCTAGGATCTGCTTAAAATTTCCGAAATTTACTTGCTGCTTTGTGTTGCTGTGGTAGCCTGCTTAGAGGATTTGTCCCTGTGCATGTGCAGATTTGTCTATTTCGGTTGCTGCTAAATAATTTAGAGAGAATGCATTAGGAAATAATGTTTTTGAGAATTGCTCATTTATTGCTCGTTATGTATTAGAACACATGAAGAAAGGTTGTTGAGTATTGCTCTTAATTGCTAACTACGTGTTAGAATGCTTTTAGAAGGAATTCTGAATTATTCTAACAGTAATACGAGTATGATCAGTATTCACATAGCATGATTAGTAAGTTCAAATTTACTTTCTTTTGCTCTATTTTATAGCATGATTAGTAAGTTCAAAGTTGCTTTCTTTTGCTCTATTTTATAGCATGATTAGTAAGTTCAGATTTATTTTCCTTTGCTTTGTTTTATAACATGCTTAGAGAGTTCAGATCTGCTTCCCTTATGTTATTTTTATATAGCATGCTTGGTTAGTTGTAATCCTACACTTATTAGATATATCTACAGGATTCTAATAAGCTCTAATCAAGGAGTATGAGAAGTATGAGTAAAGAAAAGACTAGAGTTTAGTTAAAAAGAAATAACTAGTAAATTAAAGTAAGAGGCTAGTACCCGACTTCCAAGGTTGTCGTTAAATAAATCCAGGTGACCAATTCCAAGGTCTTGGCCCTGGTAAGACCAAGGTCTTTACCTCATAGGACTAGAGGCTCGCTACCACAGTCACTATTAGAGAGCGCGCAAAACAAAGATGGTACTAAGCCTGGGCCCAAAGAAGAAGAAAAGAAAGAAGAAAAGAAGAAGAAAGTGAAAGAGAAATTAAAAGATTAATTTCTGGTATAAAGATATAAGAAAATGAAACAAGTATTATGCTTAGAATCAATAGAAGTTAGTTTCTTTAATTCTGAGCCTACAGTAGTAGTTTCATTATTTTCCTATCAGTTAGTGAGCATGTTTAATATTCAGTTTTATTTCTGTATACCATGAGTACATGCATCTTTGCTTTTAGCATTTCAGTTTTAGTATTGTTGCATTCTTTTTATGCACTTCGAGTTTTTGTGAGATAGATTAGTACTTACTAAGCATTTCGCTTATAGTTTTATTTTCCTCCTACTGCAGATAAAGGAAAAGCTAAGATATGAGAGGGAGGCGACAGGGTGGTGGTGGTGATGAAGGTGTGTGATGACTGGACTATGGAGAGATCCAGAGTTTGCTAGCAAACCTTTAGGACCTATCTGTTTAGAGTTTATGTTTTAGTTCTCTTCTTAAATACTATTATGAGGTTTTGTGAGATTGTGATTGAGTTTGATTCGTATTTGTAGCTTATCATGTCCTACTCTTGGAGTTATGTTTAGTTCTTATTGCTAGACTAGTTTTCGTTGATTATAGTGTGATTTTATTACTGCGTAGTTGTGAAAAATGTGTTCAAGCCGCCTGTGGCTGCGTATATATTGTTTGTATTATGGATTCGGTCACCGGTACAGGGGAGATTTTGCCGGAATTTTTCGGTAGGAATTCCTCTGGGCCGTGATAAATCTAACTGATGTTAATAATAGCGTTAGTGACATTAGTAAGTAGAGTAGTAGTTAGGTAACGGTCGCCCTTAGAGAGTAGTAGTAAGAAGGGTGGTCGTTACAGTTGGTATCATCTCACTTGGTTACCAGGATTCATAAACTCTAATACTTAAGCCTGGAGGTTTAGAGTTCGAATCCTAGGGGAGGCAAAAATTCACTGCCAGGGGTGGAAAGTCCTAGTGAGTAACGACACGGCTAAAGGGTCGTCGGTCGACGACATGAGAGGTCATCAAATGGGCCGACGACATAAGGGTTGCCACAAGGGTTGCCCAAGAGGCCAAAAGGGCTGGGTCGTTACAATAAAAAAACCCTTAGTCAGTGGATTTTTGCCTCCCTCAGGATTCGAACTCTAAATCTCCAGGCTTAAGTATTAGAGTTTATGAATCCTGGTAACCAAGTGAGATCATGGTAACCAAGTGAGATGATCTCACTTGGTTACCAGGATTCATAAACTCTAATACTTAAGCCTAGAGATTTAGAGTTCGAATCCTCATCTCACTTGGTTACCAGGATTCATAAACTCTAATACTTAAGCCTGGAGGTTTAGGGTTCGAATCCTGGGGGAGGCAAAAATCCACTGGCCAGGGTTTTTTTTATTATAACGACCCGACCCTTTTGGCCTCTTGGGCAGCCCTTGTGGCGGCCCTTATGTCGTCAGCCCATTTGACGACCTCTCATGTCGTCGACCGACGACCCTTTGGCCGTGTCGTTACTCACTAGGACTTTCCACCCCTGGCAGTGGATTTTTGCCTCCCCTAGGATTCGAACTCTAAACCTCCAAGCTTAAGTATTAGAGTTTATGAATCCTGGTAACCAACTGAGATCTCACTTGGTTACCAGGATTCATAAACTCTAATACTTAAGCCTGGAGGTTTAGAGTTCGAATCCTGGGGGAGGTAAAAATTCACTGGCCAGGGGTGGAAAGACCTAGTGAGTAACGGCACGACAAAGGTCGCTAAATGGGCCGACGACATAAGGGCCGCCACAAGGGCTGCCCAAGAGGCCAAAAGGGCCGGGTCGTTACAAACTGTGTAGGAATTAACAGTCTGACGAAGTTCAAATGGGTCAACGAGCTGACCGGATATCTGGCAGGAAGTCCAGATAGATCGACGAGCCGATTGGAAATCTAGTGAGAAGTTCAGATAGGTCGACAGACTGATCGGATATCTGGCAAGAAGTCTAGATAGGTTGACGGGTTGACCGGATATCTGACAGGAAGTTCAGTTGGGTCTGCGGACCGGACAATTGGTAAGTAAAGGTAAGTCATTGGAGGAGAGTGACTTAGTGAGGACGTATCCCGGTTGAGGGGACAGTAGGCGTCGATCCAGTTTAGGTTCATTTGGAAACCCTAAACTGAGACCTTAACTAGTTTCTGGTCCTGAGAGGACAAGAACTAATTACTACTTCATATTATGATTGTGCTAACTTTGTTTTGCAAGTTAAATGTTTTAAATTTGGACTAACACAACTTGTAGGATAAAAGAAGTAAAAAGCCTTCGAATGAATAGTACCCGAAGGTGCTTTCAAGGTGAAGGAAGACACCTTCAAGGTGAAGGAAGACACTTTTACACTGTTCATGGAAGGCGCCTTCTATTCCTTGAAGGCGCCTTCCGTAGGATGAAATTTGGATGTCGTTGTAGATAAGGAGTACGTTGTTTGGGATAGGATTTATCCCATTGGAGGCGCCTTCTACGCCTATGGAAGGCACTTTCCATGGCCTATATTAGTCAGTCTCGACTAAGCATCAAACACAACCTTTTATACGAACTACTACGCGACCATTTGAGATTCTAACTGCTCCAGGCTCCTGCTGTGACTCTGCTGCAAAGCTGCTGTACCCGACGACGGATGTGCATATATCTTATGATCATTTATACATATTTTAACACACATTCATTTTACTTTATTCACATATATTCTATGCATGTTCACCTCTTTTAGTACATATTCATCATAAATACTTTTTTGTTCGGAGATCTGCTCTTTTGTGTGTTTTCTGATTGATAGGACGTGATTTGGAGTAAAAACGAAGCCTACATGAAGTCTAGAGCTTCCAGAGTGTCACGGACAGGTGAAGACTAAGTTTTCTTCATGTTCTGGCCGTGTAGAACCCACATGGCCGTGTGGGGTCGTGTGGGGGGGGGCGTGTGAGGCTGTGTGGAATTTCTAGCACTGCAAATCAAAAGTAAAATGATCATAACTTTCTGCTTAGTTGGATTTATGAGCCATTCCAAATATCAAAATGTAGATAACTTCAAGATCTACAACTCTTATGAAGACTTTAACTAGAGAAAACCAAGTATTGAAGGTCTAAAGTTCGTTTATATGAGACACAGCCTTGGCACACCGCCATGTCAAATCCTGCACTGCACATGAAGAGTAAAACAATCATAACTTTGTGGTTCGTTGGAGTTTTGGGTTGTTATTTATACCAAAATGTAGATAACTTCAAGATATATAACTTTCATGAAGACCACATCTCAAGAATACCACGCTAAGAGGCACTAAAATGGCTTACAAGAAGAGGCACGACCTTGATACATAACCAGAGCAGCAGGAGAGCATGGCCGTGCGGAATCGCACGGCCGTGCCACTTGACCAGTGCAGTGGAAGAGCATGGCCGTGTGGAATCTCACGACCATGCCACTTGACCAGTGCAGAAGGAAGACACGGCCGTGCGGCTTTGCCAGAAGAGAGGATGGGCGTGGCCGTGCCAACCTTGCACGGTCGTGCCATGGGCCGTGCGACGCCCATACCCTAGCTTATAAAAGGGTCAAGAAACCTATTTTTGGGGGGATCTTTGGTTCGGGACTTCGTCCCTCCCCTCGGGGAAAGCCGTCGAGCTTCATCCACCGTCGTGAATTTAGATGAAAAAAAAAAAATTAGTCAAAATAAAAGTGTCAAAGATTCTATTTTAATAAAATTAAAAAACCAAGAAAAAAACGAAGAAAAGACAAATCTTGTGTCAGATCCAAGCAAACAAAACAAAAAAAAACCTCTTCAAAAGGATTATGCGAGATCTGAAAGTAAAAAGAAAAAACGATGCAAGAAAAGCAAGGAATCAGAACTAGATTTATTCCTAAATAAATATTTAATTGTTCAATTAAGATGGATGTCACGCCCCGAGAGTATGGTTGTCCGACGAAAATCGGACAGCACCTCCCCTGTAGCAGTGACAAATAGAACCGGTATACAACACCACAGATAATACATATACAAATATATATCACAACCACGCAGATAATATACAGCCCACACGGCTGTAAAGTCAAACACAGCGGAAAACAAGAATAACAAAGATAAAATAACAAAAACTCACCGCGGGCTGGCCCGGCTTGACTCATCGGCAAAACAACCAAATACAAATAACAAGTCCACAGCTCAATTATTACAATGCTAAATTCAAAGGTTTAACTCACAATAAAATGAAAACCAAAACCGTAAAACCATCCTCGGAAGTGACATGGGACCGGCAGTCGGGATCCTCCTCCAAGCGTACTAGCATCGCTATCAGCTACCTGGTGAAATTACCAATGCGGGTGGTGAGTATAAAACTCAGCGGGTAATAGGATAGACAGTGCATGAGTATCATAAAGAACAGGAGTACAAAAGGATACAGTCTCGGAAAGATAAATAGCAGATACTACAGGGTAAACAAAGTATATATATATCCATACCTGAAACCATATCCTAGGCTAACAGTGTAAGGTCTGAGATAA
This sequence comes from Zingiber officinale, assembly GCF_018446385.1. Lineage (NCBI taxonomy): Eukaryota > Viridiplantae > Streptophyta > Magnoliopsida > Zingiberales > Zingiberaceae > Zingiber > Zingiber officinale. The sequence goes on along the minus strand of NC_055989.1, from coordinate 61,678,137 downwards.
AGGAAACTGCTACAGTACTGCTCATAACTACCAGAATCACATATAAAGTATACTGCAATAGTAATCAGTGTCCAAGCATATATAACAGGTATGTGATAACAGAACTGCATAAGTAAGCATAAACAGCATAAGCAGGTATATCAAAAAGTAGCGTATGCACGGATGGTCACTCCCGCCCACCCCTCAAGTCCATGACCCCAGTATGGACGAGAGGCCGGGACAATGACAAACTGTACACACTCCAGCTACCACTACTCTCGAGTGGCCGAGAGGACAGTTGCATAGTAGCTGAATAGCTACGTCTGCGACGGGGGTCCCTGCTGCCCGCGACTCCAGCAGACACTACCCATGAGTGAGCGAGTGGGGGGCACGACAGGACATGCGGCACGCTCCAAGCTACCACTACCCATGAGTGGCCGAGCGTGCGGCCCAGGCCAACGACCGTCTCAACCACAAGGGAGCCAAAGTCGTCGACTATGCATGCAATGACATGATGCGAATAATGCAACAGTCATTATATATATATAACAGGAAATCAGGTATGCTACATGAATCCGCATGCTCAATACTAAGCATAAATAAGCAGTAATCAAACAGGTAAGCATAAACAGGTAAGCATGGCATCTAGTATCTGCTAGGTATCAAGAATAACAACGGGAGACTGTATAGATAAGAAAGTGATCATCTCGAAGATTGAGTGGATAAAGTATCAAGCACAAGAAATACAATGAGTGGAGTCAAGATAAATACTGCATATATGAAACTAACTCATGCACTTAAATCGATATCTAAAGGAGCAAGTTAAGAAGTACCCGCCTCTAAATGTCGATCGTGCCAAATGACCTCACATCGAGACGCTCATCTCGAATCAAAGTCCTGCAAATCACAATATACAGTTTAGCTAACCGCATATGCAATAACTAGCTAAACCCTAAAACCCAAACTCCATAGTCCAACCAATTTAAACAACATAGATCAATGCTAACCAAATCACTACAAACCATGAAATCCGATCTCCATTTTCAACATTCCATCGAATCTCAAATCTGCTACATCACCAAATCAATCCCAACCAATTAAGTGTAAATTAACAACCTCAAACCACAATCAGATCCCAACAATCCACAATTTACCATACAAATCAATTTTATATCGATTAAGCCTCAACTATTACAATCATCCTTTAGATAACTAAATTCCAAACATAAATACTCATATCAGCTAATCAAGTCCATAATCCAATAATTAAATTCAACTAAACAATGAATCCATAATGTCACTATTTTATCCCTTAACCAAATGGACCAATTATCATCAAATCCTAATTAACCAAAACAATACCAATAGAATGGCTTCAACTCAATAAACATCCAATTCTAACCACAACTTACCTAATTCCATTGCACCCCACTGTTAGCTTACAATCGGAGCATCCCACTGCTGGAAATCACGATGTGATGCTTACTGCTACCCACACTTCCATCATCTACTAACCTAACAACCAAATCAATGAAATCCTTCACTTACCCTATAATAAAATACAAGATCAGTTCATAGCCTTACCTTAATCTGATCCACAGCGACTTAGTGAAAAATCCACAGGTTCCAGCGATGCACATTGGATCCATACCCAAATCTACAACCACCTGATGAAGATCCCGGATGCTGTTGTGAGAAAATCAAGACCTCTTGCGGGTTGCCCTCTTCTCTCAATCACGATCGGCAATGATGTCACCAAGCAAAGCAAAGATTGGCTGGAAATCAGGAACAAGAAGGGCTCTCGGTGATCGGGAGAAAGAAAGGGGAGCAGCGGTGGATCAGCATTTCTTGCGCTTGTGGCCAGAGGTGGAAGAGGATCGAGTTGCCGGCGATGGATTGGCTCTCCTCCGGTCATTTGGTACCCTTCCTAGCCTTGCTATCCCACTGCCGGCTACGTGATGGGAACGGAAATCCGGAGCTAGGGCACAGTGTCGGGTGGCGCTGGTGGTCGGCAACGAAGAGCTGATGGGAGAGGGAGGCTCTGCCGATGCGGGGTGAGCGTGGCCGACGATCGTCCGACGCTGTTGCGGGCTTCGGATGGTGGCGGGAGGAAGCGAAGGGGAGAAAGGGAATCGGCGAGATGGCGGTAGGCTGCGACGTCCGGCGTCAAGCTGTGGTGGCCGACGGTGGCACAGAGAGGAGGATGATCGGGAGACGGCGGCGCGTGAGGTCTCGGCGACAAAGAGCAAGAGGGAGAGAGATCAGCGGCGATGAGGAGGTTTAGGGGAAATCGGGAGAGGGAGAGGAGAATAAAGGAAAGAAATTAAATACCTAGGGTTAGTTTAATGAAACCTAAAGTTCATTTCTTAATCAACTCCCACTCAAGGGTATTCCAAACAGGCTTTCTCTAAACTCAATAATTGATCCCCTTAAAATACGTCATACGAGCTCCGATTAAATCCCAGAAAATTCCTAAAAATTCCTGAAAAATCTAATAAGATTATTTTTCCAATAACCTTATTATTTACTTATTATTTGGGCACCGTATTTTACAAGACACGGCCGTGCGGCTTTGCCAGAAGAGAGGATGGGCGTGGCCGTGCCAACCTTGCACGGTCGTGCCATGGGCCGTGCGACGCCCATACCCTAGCTTATAAAAGGGTCAAGAAACCTATTTTTGGGGGGATCTTTGGTTTGGGACTTCGTCCCTCCCCTCGGGGAAAGCCGTCGAGCTTCATCCACCGTCGTTTCTTCACGATCCGTCCATCTCCGGAGCAAGGAAGCATTCCCAAGACATCGGAATCATCAAGCATCTCTTCTTCCTTTTCTTCTAGGGTTGTAAGTATGCTTTTCTTTATGTTCTGGGGTTGTTCTTCCCCTACAATGGAGTAGACGCCCTCTTCTAGGATTAGGGAGTATTTGTAATGTGATGGAGATGTAGAACTATGTAGATTCACCTTATTTCTATTCGATGACTTGTCAATGTCTTTCTCATGCTTGTGTGACATGTTTATATTTCTATGCTTTGATTTGTTGATGTGGAGGATTGTTGATCCCGCAAAGGGGATACCTTAGAGCGTATTGACCAAGGTACCTTAGTGACAGGGGTAACCCTTTCCGGGCGTCTAAGATGTTCCCTCAAAAGGAGAAACAATCCCTTAGAAACTGCTGCTCTCATAAAGAGAGTGCTCTAGATCGTATACCCGAGGGGCCCTAGTGATAAGGATAACCCATTCACGGACGTCTAGGACATTCTCTTGAAAGGAGAGGTAATTCCTCCATAAGGAAGTAGGTAACCGTACCGAACCTCTACCCTTATCCTTATTGTTCTTTACTAGATATATATCCTAGTGATCTACCGAGACACCCTCATGACAGGGGGGGGTTAACTGTTACAGGATTTCACAGGGAATGTCTCTACGTGATACTTAGGGATACTGACCAATCTAACTTTCTACAAGAACATTGACATAGAGGATGGAAACTAAGCAATCTATGTAGTATCTCCTAGTATTATATTGAAATCGAAATCCTAGAATCCATCTCCCGAAGCTCATTCCATCCAAGATAAGTTCTTTCTCTTTCTCTCATCCTTCTCTTTCCCTTTTCAATCACCCTCGTTAGTTTGCAAATGCCAAAGCCAGCTTTCGACCGTCTAGATAACTTACCTTGCGACATCTCTAGTACTTAATCAACAGTCCCTGTGAATTCGATATTTTTATTACTGACGACGAAACTGTACACTTGCGGTTGCGTACAAAGTTTTTGGCGCCGTTGCCGGGGACTGTTCGCATTAATATTAGTAGATTAGCAATTTAGTTAGTCTAGACTTGTGAATAGTTTTTGTTTTTTGGCTTCATAATTAAAAAAAAGAATCTGCATTTTCTTTCTTGTCTTTAAAGTTTGCATTTATTTTTTGTTTTTTTGTTTTTCATATAGCAATTTATTTCTTGTCTTTCATTTTTTTATTTTAAATTCTTCTCATAAATTTTTTCTTAGATACCATGAGCACTAACATGTCAAGTAGGTCCTTAAGTGATTTTTCTGCACCCATTTCTGCAAGATTTTTATCTCCTATTGTGCAGCCTCATATTGAAGCGAAAAGTTTTCAACTAGACCCGGAGTTAATTTCCATGATACAAGGTCATAAATTTGGAGGAGAAGTATCAGAAAGTCCTTATCTACACCTTGAGAGATTTCTAGAGTTTTGTTATATGGAAGACTATGAAGGAGTGTCAGCGGATGCAGTTCGATTGATGACATTTCCTTTCAGCATCAAGGACAAAGCAAGGACTTGGTTATATTCTCTCCGTCCTCAAAGTATTACAAGTTGGGAACAATTGGAGCAGCAATTTCTGAATCATTTTTTCCCTCCAAGTAGAACAATCTACATGAGGAGTTGCATCACAAATTTTGTTCAAGCAAATCGAGAATCTTTATTTGAAGCATGAGACAGATTCAAGAGTCTACAAAGGCAGTGCCCTCACTATGGCTTGGAGAAATGGTTGATTCTACACATATTCTATAGGGGAATTTCTTTTTCAGATAAGTGTTTGTTAGATTCATCAGCTGGAGGTTCATTCATGGACAAGAGTATAGAAGAAGCTTATACATTAATTGATCAAGTGACATTGAACCTCCATGGATGGTCAAACAAAAGTTGGATGGAATCTCCCTCAGAAACTCAAGAAGTACAAGCCATATATGCTAGAGAGCCTGTCAAATGAGATACAATTCAACCACCCAAGAATGTCGAAATTCGGAAGTCACAGAATGAGGAGTTCAAACATTTGGGGACAAAGATTGAGAGCATAGTTTCAAAATGGTTCAAAGAAGCTCCCCCTCCTATACAAATAAGATCTAGTGAAAATTGTAATGATATTAAGTTGAGGAGCGGCAAGAATCATGAAGAACTTCTGAAAAATGACTTGCATAGAATTGATGAGAAGAACAATAGAAGACCACAAAAACTCAGCTTTATTACTCCTGGAAGTTCCCAAAGGCCACAAGTACCTTTCCCTCAACGATTGATCACACCTACACTAGATATGCAAATTGGATCTCCTCCGCAAGCTCAAAAGGAATATGGAAAAAAGGAAGTACCTTTCCCAGAACCTTCACTGAAGGTTCCCTTTCCACAAAGGCTAGTGAGGGTCAATGAAGATAAAGATCTTGGAAAATTCTGTGATACAAAAATGCTTGAGTGTAGATTTCTGGATGTATATGAAGATGAGGACTCTTCAGATGAGGATTGTGATAATAATGCAGTGGATAACAAGTTTTTAGATCTTCCTCCAGATTTTACAGGATGTTATAGTGACATTGAATTTTCAGATGATGAATGTATTGAGGTAGATCAACGTAAAAATGCAAACGAAGTCAATGATCCTCCTATAGTTGATTCTCTTGTTGAAGATATAGACGTTGGTTTATTTTTCGATGCTTGTGTTAATAATGATGATTTGGAAGGAAGTGTAGGGAGCTGTGGTGTGGAAACAACATCTCAAGAATCACCTCCTTCATCTACACAACCTTATGAGATTATGAGAGTTGGAAGAATTGAACATGTTGTGGACCAATGTGTAGGGACTTGTGCAACAAAAGCAAAGCCCCAAGAGTCACTACTTTTAGAGCCACTTCCACCTGAGCTAGAACCAGTACCGATTCCTAATTTTGAAGAAGTCACATCCCATTGTTTAGAACTTTCAGGTACATCTCAACAATGCAAGGTAAGTATTCTTAGTGATCTTTTAGAAAATTTCATAGATGTACCTATAATTGATTTTATTGGATGTGATTCAATTTTTGATACATACTTAATTCATATTAATAAGGTTCTAGTTCCATCTAATATACCATGCTTGGGAGAGGTATGTTTTTCTTTTGGGTGTAAAGATTTTCATGGGGCCTATAATTGGAAGCTCAATCTAAACCGTCTTCGACCTCCTGAAAGAATTTCCAAGAAGACGAAGATGGAGAGAGTGATTCTTCACTTTTTGATGAAAGCTCCCTCCAAAATAAGAGCCCTTGGTAAGAGGGTTCTAAAATATCTTACCCCTCCAAGAGTGAGATTTCGATGAATCTAATGAGGTGGTCGAGCTAATGACCTTAAACAAGCACTTCTTGGGAGGCAACCCAAGTTCATTTTCCTTGTTTTCTTTTATATCTTTAGTTCTTTCTTTATAATAAACATGTATCCTCTACTTAATTTTTGTTGTCTATCTTCTTTTATAGGACTCAAAGATTAGGAGGAGTGCAACTACATGATAGAGAAGTTAATGACATGGATATTTGACACACATCATTTGGTAACTTCTCTTACTTTTAATTTCCTCCACTTTATTTTTAGTTTTCATTGGGACAATGAAAAGTTTAAGTCTGGAGGGATGCATTAGATGCATTTGGTTTTTATTTTTGTTTTCTTCTTTTTGCATAATAAAATTTTTGCTAGTTGCATCTTACATCACATCATGATTGTTTGTTCCTTATTGTAAAATACTAGCATGTTTATTCTAGATTTTATGTATTACTTATGGTGCTAATATGTTTAGTGATATATCTTTTTCTATCTTTGATAGCATGAAGTGAGCAATGCTTTTACTATAAGAGTTTAAGTATTGGCTTTGTTTTAGGATCTCTATACACTATGCCTATTTTTGATGGTTGATAACTCTAAAATAGTCATGATTCATAGAATTGGACTAGTACTTGTGCTTCTATGGTGACCTCTCAACTATGTTTTGGTTACTGGATAAACTCAGATCATGTAAGCTCATTTGGAAAAAAAAATTAACCCCCCCCCCCCCCCCCCCAAAAAAAAATGAAAGATTGTTCAAGTTTGGTACTTTGCAAACATTCAAAAAGAAAAAAAATTTGATTGAAAAAAATAAGGGATAAAAAAATTGTTGTCGTGAGTGGAAACTAACAATTCACCCCTTTGAGACCGAGTTAGGTTACTGGGGAAATGAATGCTATGTTTCTCTTAATACTGAGTATTCCTTTGAGACCTTGTGTAGATGATGCATAGCATTTTTTTGAGGGGAATGAACCTTGCGTGTGGCAGGTAAGTGCATATCGCCGGAAGCATAAGGAACACAACTCTATAACCACTTGACTAGACTCAAGGATTGCAACTTAATAAATTTAGACCACTTTCACACTGAGCACAGAGGAATACTACTCTAAGGACTTCCGATCATGGCCTGCAGAACAACACCAACACACGAAAGCTCTCACTTCAATCCCTACCTATCGGTAATAAAGTTTTTATTGTACTTAAATTTTGTAAACGGAAAGTGTAGTCTATTACACTTCTCCAATCTTCTTTGTATTTGATTCCCTCTTATGGAGGTACCGAAAGAGACTTTTAGTTGATCACCCATCGATAGGTCTATTGGGATATGTCTGATACGGTGTGTGCTAAAACACGTTTCGTAAACATGTGCAGTGGAAAATAAAATAATAATAATTCCTAAATTATTACATCACATGCACCACATGCATACAAGGATATAACATGCCAAACATGATCACATAATTAAATTTTTATGGAAAGTAAATTTACGATAGGTGTACCTTACAGATGACTTGTAACGAGAAGAGCATCAACCGTAGCGACATTGTCGAACCTCAGCTCTATTCATATCCACGTCGAGCTCCTCAAGACAACTCCTTGAGTACAAGCCTCTCCTTCGGAAGTTACTAGCCATGAGCGAAGAAGAGGGATCAAGAGGAAGAGGAAGAGGAAGAGGAAGAGAAGAACGCAAGGAAGAGATTTCTTCCTTATGGTGGTCATGGCAACAAGGGGAAGGGCTTCCCCTTGTTGGCGGCGACAAAGAGAGAGGGGAGAGGAGAAGAGAAATTGGGTTAAGATTTTCCAAAAACCTTACAAGCCAATTAATGATCTCATGTGTATAATTTTCTCTCTACCATTTCAATATATTGCCCTTATTAATGAGTTGGATTAGAAAGTACAAATTCAACCCATTATCCCTTAACCAAAAATTAGCCCATTAACCCCTTGGTTTGGTTCACAACTAAACAAAGTTAGTTCATGACTAATTAATGATTAAACCAAATATGGTCCAACTCTTCCATAAGAGATGTGGCCCATCCGCACTTCCATTATGACAAATATTTTCATATTTGACTTATGTATGGTCTAACCAAACATTTATCTCTTGATTTAAGAATCCTATTCTTTAACTTATTTTACGTCTTTTAGAGACTCGTTAGTGCATGTGACTTAATAGGTTTCCAGTTTATCTTAGCCATCCATAATTAACTACTTAATTATAGAACAATCATGAGTGACATCTAATAGTACATCATGATCCCCAATTAGTCAGAAAATCAGAGTTGATTTTAGAATTAATTCTAAACCCTTCAGCAGCTACAGTAAGTCATGTCTCATTCCTTTCACTCATCTTATACCCACTTGGTTCAGGGCATGATCTATGTGTCTTATCTCCACTAGGATGACTACGTTACACCTAGACCAAGTAATAATTTCTCGTTTTATGGATTTAAATAACTCATACATGTGTACACGAGTCTCACACTCTTAACATGTGATACTTTGGCCAAAGACTTTAAGTAATAATCCTAATGAGTGGCCATAGGGTATACGTCTCCTTGCAAGGAGTGGTGAATCCTTTGTGGGTTATCCAAATACCTTCGGGCACTTCAACTTATACCCAATCATCCCGGGTCCACACCTCAATGAGATGCTTGCTTAAGATGCCAAAGCATAAGTCTCCATGACCAAGATGACTTGTATACTTGAAGTTGAAGGAAACTTACACTCGTGCTACAGTAAGAACTTCACAGACATATCTATATATATATGTAGAGACCATATGAAGTCTTACAGCAAGTCACTCCAATGAACTAGTTATCATAACCAACATCCACGTTTAACTCTTAACATACCAATGCCTCCAGCCAGTGAGAAAATAACTACTTAGCTGAACTAAGGAGTATAATCTGTGCTAATCTTATAGAATTGATGATGTCCGAATGCATCAATTCGACGACTAGTAAAATTTCAATATATTCATAATTGTACATGTAGAGATAATCACTAGTTATGATCCAATCACAAATTTTCTCATGCTATAAATTATATTACGGACATTTAGTAAATGAGTTTAAGACAATCAAACATATAATATGCACTCAAATAGTGAATCTACACTTATCAAATAAATAGAAAAAATCATAAGGCGATTGTCTTAGGATATCCCTCAAATTCTAACACTCCCATTTGGCCTAAAGCCAATCACCACGGTGTCTTAAACCATAAGCACAGACGTGACTCTCAAACTTGCTTTGTAGTAGAGCCTTTGTCAAAGAATCCGCTAGATTCCTTTCAATGGAAATTTTCTCGAGTTGTATTTCTTTCCTACTAACGATCTTCCTAATTAGATGATAATGGCAAAGCACATGTTTTGATTGCTAATAAGACCTTAGTTCCTTTGCTTGTGCAATGGCTTAAGTGTTATCACAGTAAACAGGTAATGCTTCAATAATAGATGGTGTAGAATCAGAAAGCGCTAGAGGGGGGGGGGTGAATAGCACTCGTGGCTTTCACTTTCGTTTTGAGTAAACACACAGTGGAATAATAAAGAAAGAACACAAAAACAAGTGCTAACACTTTTCTTTTACTTGGTTCGGAGCCTGTGATGACTCCTACTCCAAGGCCTACGATCGTTGATCACTTTCATTGGGCAATCACTAATCAATCGTAAAATCTTTACAAAGATAATTACAATAGATATATAATTTATGTGCAGAATTAAAAGTATACCAACAACTATGAATAAGGAACTTAGGGCTTCCAGTTGTCGGAGTTGCATTACAGCTTCGTTGGATTATTTTTAGAGTAGCATGCAAGAGAAGAAGTCACTCGGAATGATGATCTCTACCATCTGGTCGAGACAACCTTAAATAGCTTGCTAAAGGTGCCTTCAGCCTCCATGGAAGGCGCCTCTAGCAGGGATACTTATCCCTCGCCGATCGGAATTGATAACTCCCACTGCCTACGAAAGTTATCCAGCTAAAGGCGCTTTCAGCGTCTTTGGAAGGCGCCTTCCATCAGATGTCCAAGGTGTCTTCAGCATCCTTGGAAGGCACCTTCTGCCCTGCTTCTTGCGTAGCTATAGCCAAGGCACCCGAGGCGCCTCCAACAGCTCCAGAGGCGCCTCGACCACTATTCATCCAAGCCAAACATGCCCAATTCACTTTCTGCAAAATACGTTAGTCCAAGAAACCAACCATACCCTGCAAAATAAAGTTAGCAAAATATAGACATAAAAAATAAAGCATTTGACAATCTTCGAACTGTCTGATTATAACTTCGAGTTTCTTGGAAACCCTAGGTCGAACCGACACCTACTGTTCCCTCACCGGGGAACGCGTCATCACCTACTCCTCTCAGGAGAGTTTACCTGTTGCTAAATTAATCCTCTAGACCAACTGAAATTTTGCTCAGCGCCCGAAGCTTCCAGTCTTCATGCTGGACGTCCGCTCCATGACCCGTCCAAACTTCCACCCGGTTCGTGACACGAGGATTTCAACCTAGAGTCCTCGACTCTAGGATTTTACCCAAAGTTCTCGACCCGCCAAGACTTTTCACCTAGGGTTACCACCCTGGACCCCCTAGGATCTAAGGTTACCACCCCCCTAGGATTTTCCACCTGCTTAACTGCAGCTAGGACTTTCACCTAAGAACACTTAGGACTTTCCTGAATCTCATTCAAACTCGTTAGACCACAAATAACCATAACTTTGAACCCTTTTCCATTATCAAAATTCTGGTTAGATCATCTAATGCTTCCCGCACCAACAATCTCTCTCTTTTTGATTATGACAACAAAATTTAAAGTTAAGTAAAGCATAACTTGATTATAAAAAGAAAGGAAATTTGTTGAACATAAATGCACACAAGTTAAAAAGATGCAATATCATAAAAAGATGCAATATCAAGTGCAATTAAAAAAATACAATATTTAGAACAGCTTGTTATAGCTCCCCCTTAATCACTTAAGTTTTACTTTTTTTTAATTACTTAACTTTCACTTTTCTCTCCCCCTTTGCCATATATCAAAAAATAGTTGAAATAATTTAAACCAGATAAAAATTTAAGAAAACTCATAGTTAAAAATTTTGATTTCTGATAAAAAAAATTTAGTTTTAAACAAGTGTAGCGTAAGTACTTAGCTTAAAAAAGGATTGTGATAAAAGGTTAGGCTTTAAACAAATTTAGATTTAGTACTTAGCCTTTTCACCAAACAATTTAGCTTAGTTTTGAAAATAATTGCTTTGAAAAACACCTAGCTAAATTAGAAATACTTTGAAAATACTTAGCCTTTTTTTTTAAACTTAGTTAAAATTTAAGCTTTGAGAACACTTAGGTTTAGAATGATTTGATAAACACTTAGCTTTAAGATAATTTGTTTAAACACTTAGCTTAAAAGTAATTTTGCTTAAACGCTTAGCTTATAAATAATTTTGCTTAAACAAAAAAAACTGTCCCTTTAAAAAGAACTGAACTCTCTTTTTCAAAAATACTTTTAACTTTTAATGAAAAATATAGCTTTAAAATTTTGAAAAAGAATACTTTAACTTTCAAAGATATTTAACTTGGCTCCATTCACTCCCCCTTGATTAATGCCAAAAACTTTTTTTTAAGTTTTAGAGTCCTCGAGTCCAAGCATGAGTGTTAAAAAAATTCAACATAAATATATTTTTTAACAAAATATCTAACCTTTAGTTACTAGCTGTTTACCATTAGATAGTAACTTTCACTTGGTTAGTCAAATTAAGTAAATGATCCAGTTAGTTTGACTAAGCAGGGATAACTTAACTTGATTAATTTAACGTGGTATTTATTACTCAGGCTTATGTTGATGTACAGATATAAGTACTCTGAAGTCCAGGTAGTACCCTATGCATCTCACACCATTCTAAGTGTTTTTCATACATAAGCAAGGTAAACCTAGTGTGCTTGTGAAATGTTTTGGTTGAGACCTAGGGGAACATGCTTTCTAGGGGGTAAATACCTAGGCTAAGTCCAATTTTTTGAAAATCTAATAAAATTAGAATTTTGAAAATATTTTTCCTAGAATTTTAAAACCAAGAAAAATATAACTTTTGAAATAGTAAAGAGGAATATTTTGAAAGTAAACTCTATTCTACTAAACACATCCCTATTTGTCTTCTAAGTGCACTGAACTCAAGTTCAGGTACGGGTTTTGTGAAAATGTTAGCCAGGTTTAACTTAGACTCAACATAGTTAAGTACAATGTCACCCTTAGCTACATGATCCCTTACAAAGTGATGTTTCACTTCTATGTGTTTAGTCCTTGAGTGTTGGATTAGATTTTTGATTAAGTTAATTGAACTTATATTATTAATTAAAATTTTTGTATTTTTATATTCTAATTGATAGTCTTTTAAGGTATGTATCATCCATAATAGTTGAGATGCACATTCCCCCATGACTATGTACTCTGCTTCAGTAATGGATAAAGCAATATAATGTTGCTTTCTGCTTGACCAACTTACTAGGCACTGACTTAGAAATTGACAGCTTCCACTTGTGCTAGTCCTAAGTTAAAAATGCTAGTCCTAGGGTACCAAAGGCCTACATTTAGGGTTCTCTTAATGTATCTAAGTATTCTTTTAACATTTGTTAGGTGTGATTCTTTTACAAAAGATTGGTACCTTGCACATATACCTACTGCAAATAGAATATCACGTCAACTTACAATTAGGTATAATAGACTCCCTATTGCACTTTTATAATATTTTAAGTCTACTAGTTTTTCTTCTAAATCAAAATCAATTTAACATTAGTTGCCATTGGGGTATTTATATTTTTAGAATTCTCCATGCCAAACTTTTTAATTAATTCCTTAACATATTTTGTTTGAAAAATATATATTCCTTCTTTGGTTTGTTTAATTTGTAAGCCTAAGAAAAAGTTAAGTTCTCCTACTAAGCTCATTTCAAATTCACTTTCCATTAATTTAGTAAAGTCTTTCAAGAACTTAGTGTTGGTTGAGCCAAAAATTATGTCAACTACATAAATTTGGACTATAAAGATATCTTTTTCTAAGGTTTTTATAAATAAAGTTTGATCTATTTAACCTTGTTTAAACCCCTTAGATATTAGATAAGTTGATAGGTGTTCATACCAAGCCCTAGGTGCTAGTTTTAGTCCATATAGGGCTTTCTTTAACCTAAAGACATGGTTTGGGTGGTCCAAATCTTCAAATCCTGAGGGTTGACTTACATAAACTTCTTCCTTGATGAACCCATTTAATAGTGTAGATTTTACATCCATTTGGTATAGCTTAAATCCTTTATGTGCCGCATAGGCTAGCAGCATCCTTATGGATTCAAGTCTGGCTAGGGGTGTATAGGTCTCATTATAGTCTAACACTTCTACTTGGCTGAACCCTTTTGCTACTAGTCTAGCTTTATTATCATCCAATTTATTTCTAAATACCCATTTAGTGTCAACTATGGTTTTACTTATGGGTTTATGTACAAGTTCCCAGACTTGGTTTCTTTCAAATTGGGCTAACTCCTCTTGCATTGCTAAGATCCAGTCTGGGTCAGGTAAGGCTTCTTCTATAGTCTTGGGTTCAATTTTAGAAATAAGGGCTATCTGACTCAAATTTTTATAGGATGATCTAGTTCGGACTCCTAGGGTTGGGTCACCCAAAATTTGGTCGGAAGGGTGGTTGAAACTTATTCTTGAAGGTCTTATGTTAGGATCAACAACTAGTTCTTGTGATTTTCTAGGTTTAATTTGAATTTCTTCATCATATTTTATGTTTCTTGTATTTGTTGGGGCAGCGGGGGCCGACAAGAGGGGGGTGAATTGTCTGTAAAATTAAAGATACCCTCCTCAAGACTTTCAACTCAAAATAAATAGCAATAATAATAAAGTAATAAGAAAAAAGAATCAGAGAAGACCAGAAGTTGACTTGGTTACAACCAAGATGGTTGTTAATCCAAGATGATGAAAAGCAACTAACGATCTCCTTCTCTGAAGGCGGAGAAGCCTTTTACACACTAAAAACTCAGAACTATTGCTAGAAATGAATACAAAGTTGATTGCTTGAATTCATCAAAAGAGCTAGAAATGGGTTTCGGGCACCCTGGGGGGATAAAATTTTATCCCCCAACGTTCATATCGAGTTTTGACTTGATTTGGTCAAAATCCAACCCCGGGCGCCCGGGATTGATCCGGGCGCCCGAACATGAAAGTCAACTCAGGTTTGACTTTTGGTCCGGGCCTTCTGCCCCATTTTCAGCTCTCCTCGGTCCGGGTCTTTTCCTCTTCAGCTCCATTTGCTTGGGTGATCTCTGCTATCCGAAATAGGGCTTACCCGAACCCATCTTCCGGTCTTTTCCTCGAGCATGCTTCCATCCTGACTTCTCGTCACTCGAACGCCGCGCACGTTCTTCTCGTCCACCGGAGTACTCTTCCTCAGCTCTCTCGTCCTTTGGACGCACCGAGCCTGTCAGCTCCCTTCCCGTGCCATCCTTTGTAACGACCCAACTCCTGGGTACTAGGCTGTGAGCTAGATCGCTACATTAACTACTGAAACTACTGTGCGAAAAACTGAGCAAATTTGAAATTTGCTAAACTAATTACTGTAAAGTCTTAACCTGACATTCTAAGAGTACCTGAGTGTTGTACACATGCTAGGAGAGACAATCTATGCCTCTTGGATGTCCTGCTAGCTGTAATCAGACATTTCAACCGATCCGTGAGTCGATTGAGGCGTCGGAACGATTCACAGATCGTTCCAGCTGATACTGGCACGGTGGCACCCTCTAGATCGGTCGGCTGACCGATCCACAAGCTTACCTCGCTTCTGTACGTAGCTGGATCGGTCTACCGACCGATCCAGGAACACCCTGATCGATCGGGAGACCGATCAGTGAGCCTCCGTGCTTCTGCTGCGTTCTGTACGCAGCTGGATCGGTCTGACCGATCCAGAGTACCCTGACGGTCGGTAGACCGATCAGTTCACTTTCTACTTCTGTTCGCCTCGGATCGGTCGGTGACCGATCCATAACCCTTGCTAACTCTCTGTTCGTGCCTGGGTCGGTCGGTGACCGATCCCCAATCTCGAGCTCATGATCGAACTAGATCGGTCGGTGGCCGATCGAGGAGGATCTGATAGCATCTTATCTCATTGGATCGGTCGGTGGCCGACCGATCCAGGCTTCAGACCGATCGATGCGGAGACCGATCGATGTCTCGATTCACTCGAGTTCGATTTCAGACTTTGGCGTGCCAAAACATTACACAACAGTTCTAAAACAATGGAAATACATTCCAGCATGTAAGTACTAATATTCTAAACATGATGACTAAACAAGATATAGTTTACTAAGCTGTAACAAGACTAATTCATAAAACTAGACATGTTAAGTACTAAACTGAAATAAAAGCGTGTAGATCCCAAGGATCTTTATTCCAGACCCCTTGCACACACACATCATCGTAGCATCGCCCTCCAGCCTCCGCTAGTCCACTTTTCTTTTACCTGTATCTGCAGTATAAGAAAAGTAGTACCTGTAAGCTTAAAGCTTAGTAAGAAACCATCTACCTCACTAAATCATGCATACGATGCGAATATGATTTTAAATCATTTTGTTTGAAAAACATACTGAACATGCAAGCATGGCATGGCATATCAAACAAAGCATAAACTGGAACTGAAACATGGCATAACATATAAACTGAGCATGAAACTGAACTAGTCATACATATATCTAAATCTGTACATGAACTCAAATCATGTAAACTGAACCTGAACTGAACTGAAAGCTAAATTAGTGTTCTCATCACTAGTTTCAAATTTGAAAACTATACATATAATAGATGAAAATACTAAACATACTGTTGGGCCCTGGCAACTGTACTTACTGTGCGCGCATCCCCACGAGACCCGGGATTGCAAGTTCTGAATCCAGCAGGGTTACTAGGTTATCTGAACCTAGGGACGACTATGGGAGTCCAGCCCATGGATATCTGATCCAAGTACAGTGCCAACTGAATAAAAGTAAAATACTGAATACTGTTTTATTTTACTTTGCTGTTCTAGGTTATCTGAACCTAGAGCTAGGTTATCTGAACCTAGAGGCTACTGTGGGAGCCCACCCAATGGATATCTGATCCATATAGCTGTAATAACTAATAATAAACTGAATAAAATGTTTCTATTACATTTTATATGCTGTTAGGACGCCTATTGGTACATCCTTCTGAACTGGGCATTCTACCGAATGCTTGGTGTGCACTAAAAGCATGCCCTAAAACTGAAAACTATAAAATTACTGAACTAACGCCAAAACTAACAAGCGAGAGCAATTATACTGCAGGTGAGGGGTTTCTTACCTCAATCGTAAGGTTTTCTTACGATTCTATTCGCTAGGTGTTTCCGGAAAACTGTCCGCTCGACGAACCGCTTACGTCTTCGCGTTCCTCTCGCGGAGAAGAACCCCTTTCGTGTTGGAGTCGTCGCCGGAAGATGATCCTATGGACCCTTGCCTTGGTGTGCCGTGCGTGAGGAAGAGGAGAAGAAGGGAGAGGCGGCGGTGAGGGTTTGGAAGAGAAAGTGGCGTGAGGTGAAGAGGTGCCGAACCAAAATAAACCAAACCCCACTTAAGTTTATTATTTATATTAAGTGGTTTAATGAACCCAACTCTAATATAAATATATTTGGTTCTCCTTCCTTTCAGCACGGCCCTGCTGGGTTTAACTGGTTACTAACATTATCCCTTACACCATAGGTCTCGGGTTCGATTCCCGCCTAAGCTATTTTGCGACCTATTTGTTTTTGCTACTTCCGCTACTCGGAAAATTCCGGAAAAATATCTAATAATTCTAGAAAAATCATAGAATAATTCTAAAATAAATTTGGGAATTTTTCGGGCTTTACAATCCCCCATACCTTATAAAAAGTTCGTCCCCGAACTTAAAACAATTCTGGGTACTTCTGTCTCATGCTGGCCTCTGTCTCCCAAGTCGCCTCTGCTGCTGTGTGATTTTGCCAGCTGACTTTAACTAATGGTACTTCCTTGTTCCGTAATTTCTTTACTGCTCGGTCTATTATCTGAATAGGCCGACTGTCATAGCTGAGATCATCACGGACCTGTACCAACTGGGGCTCAATCACCTGGGTGGCGTCTGGAATATGCTTCTTCAGCATGGAAACATGAAATACGTTGTGGACTGCTGACATCTCCTGAGGTAGCTCTAGCTCATATGCTACCTTGCCCACTCTCTTCGTGATAAGGTATGGTCCCACATATCTGGGAGCTAGCTTGCCCTTCTTCCCGAAACGCATGACTCCCTTCATGGGAGCTACTCGAGGCTGTATCCCCAACTGAAAACTCTAGGGGTCTGCGTCGTGTATCAGCATAGCTCTTCTGACGGCTCTGTGCTGTCTCTATCCTCTGGCGAATCTGCTGTATGGCGGATGTGGTATCTACTACTAGATCTGTCTGAAGCTCTAGCTCCTTCTGTTCACCACTCTCATACCAGCAGATTGGTGATCTGCACCTCCGCCCATAGAGTGCCTCATAAGGTGCCATGCCGATAGTGGCCTGATAACTGTTGTTGTATGCAAATTCTGCTAGACTCAGATATTTGCACCAACTTCCCTTGAAATCTAGGGCACAAGCTCGGAGCATATCTTCGAGTACCTGATTCACTCGCTCCGTCTGACCATCTGTCTGAGGATGAAAGGCTGTGCTGAATTTTAACTGGGTGCCCATAGCTGATTGCACACACTTCCAGAAGTGTGATGTAAATCTGCTGTCTCTGTCTGATATAATGGTTCGTGGGACTCCATGCAGCCTGACTATCTCCTTGAGATACAACTGAGCTAGTTGCTCCATGGAATAGGATATTCTGATAGCTAAGAAGTGGGCTGATTTAGTCAACCTGTCGACTATTACCCAAATGGCATCAAAACCATTCGTGGTTCTGGGTAACCCCACTATGAAGTCCATAGAGATATCCTCCCACTTCCATTCTGGAATCTGGATCGGCTGCAGAACTCCTCCTGGTCGCTGATGTTCTGCCTTAACCCTTTGACAGGTTAGACAGATGCTGACGTATCTGGCGATATCTCGCTTCATCCCAGGCCACCAAAATCGTTTCTTTAGATCCTGATACATTTTGGTGGAACCAGGATGCATCGCATAGGGAGTCCTGTGAGCCTCGTCTAGAATCTGCTTTCGTAGTTCCTCCTGATCTGGAACACAAAGTCTGTCACCACAGTACACTACCCCACTGGCGGACACTCTGAACTCTCCACTTTCTGATTCTGCTAACCCTTGCTTGATTTTCTGGATTTCAGGATCCTGCTCCTGAGCTGTCTGGATATCATCAAGCAAGGTAGATGCTAAGGACATTGTGGAAAGCTGCCCGACTATAATTTCGAGACTAAAAGTTGTAATCTCCTTCCTCAGGGGTGGTGACATAGCTGCTAAAGATAATAAGGTAGCACTAGACTTCCTGCTGAGTGCGTCTGCTACCTTATTAGCTTTCCCTGGATGGTAGAGGATATCTATGTCATAATCTTTGACCAGTTCTAACCATCTGCGCTGTCGCATATTCAGATCCTTCTGAGTAAAGAAATACTTCAGACTTTGATGATCTGTATACACTCTGCACTGAGCTCCGTACAGATAATGTCTCCAAATCTTGAGAGCGAACACCACTGCTGCAAGCTCAAGGTCGTGAGTAGGATAGTTCCTCTCATAATCCTTGAGTTGTCTGGAGGCATAGGCGATCACCTTGCCCTGCTGCATCAGTACTGCTCCTAATCCCAATTTAGAGGCGTCGCTGTAGATGTCGAAGTTGTCTGTGTTTTCTGGTATAGCTAAAATAGGAGCACTGGTCAATTTCGCTGAAGCTGTTTTCGCAGTCCTCTGTCCACTGAAATTTCTTGTTCTTCCTGGTGAGAGCTGTCAGTGGGGAGGCTATCCTGGAGAAGTCCTCTACGAATTTCCTGTAGTAGCCTGCCAATCCCAGAAAGCTTCTGATTTCACTGACGTTCCTGGGTCTCTTCCAGTTACTTACCGCTTCTATCTTGCTGGGATCTACCATAACACCATCCTTGGAGATGATGTGACCTAGAAAGGCTACCTGGTCTAGCCAAAATTCACATTTCGTGAATTTGGCGTACAGCTGGTTTTGCTGAAGGATCTGCAAAACTGTCTTCAGATGCTCTGCATGGTCCTCCTGAGTGCCTGAATAGATAAGAATGTCATCGATGAACACGATGACAAACTTGTCTAAGTATTCTCTGAATACTCTATTCATGAGGTCCATGAATGTAGCTGGGGCATTTGTCACGCCGAAAGGCATGACTACGAACTCATAATGTCCGTATCTAGTCCTGAAGGCTGTTTTAGGTATATCACCTTCCTTGACTTTAACCTGGTGATATCCTGATCTGAGGTCGATTTTAGAGAACACTGTGGCTCCCTTTAGCTGGTCAAACAGGTCATCTATCCTGGGAAGAGGGTACCTGTTTTTAATTGTGACCTGGTTCAAAGCACGGTAGTCTATGCATAAGCGCATGCTTCCATCCTTCTTCTTCACGAACAACACAGGTGCTCCCCATGGTGAGTGACTAGGGCGTATGAAACCCTTGTCAAGAAGCTCCTGTAATTGCTCCTGAAGTTCCTTCAGTTCTGCTGGAGCCATGCGGTACGGTGCCTTGGAAATTGGATTTGTGCCGGGAATGAGCTCTATCTCAAATTCAATCTCCATGTCTGGTGCTAAGCCTGGTAGCTCTTCACAAACGACTCGAACCTCAGATAGTGTTGGTTCTTGTCCTGGCCGGTGTTGACTACATTTGCTAAAAATCCCATGCATCCCGAATCCAATAGCTGTTGTGCTTTCAATCCGAGAGAAACTTCCGGCTTTCCTCTTTGGCTTTCCCGTGTACTCAAACTGTACTTCTGCTTCAGGTTGGAATATGACTTTCTGTTTACGGCACTCTATAGAAGCGCCGTATCTGATCAGAAAATCCATTCCAAAGATGACATCGTAGTCAGTCATTTCTAGCACTATCAGATCACCAAAAAGCTCCCTGTCTGCTATAATGACTGGTACTGCCCTGAGCCAGTGCGTAGACGCCATAATGTCTCCTGAGGGTAGCGTTGTCAGAAACTGACTATTAAGTACTTCTGGAGGTGTTGCTAGTTTCTCGGCAAATGCCCTGGATACATAAGAGTGGGTTGCCCCAGTATCGAATAAGACAGTTGCATTATGCTGAAAAATACTGATCTGACCTGTGACAACTGTCGAGGCATTTGCTACGTCCTCTCTGGTCAGTGAGAAAATCCTGGCATTCGTGGTAGCTGTGGGGGCTTCTAATCTGCCCTGACTGATCTGTGGACCATCTAAGACAGCATACATCTGGTGTAGCTGGGCTGGTTGAGCTCCATACTGTATCGGCTGAGGCTGAGGAAGACTGTTCTTGTTCGGGCACTGCTTAGCCATGTGCCCTTCCTGTCCACATTCGAAACAACCTCGCGTACCCTTGCGGCAAACTCCTGGATGATGTTTCCCACAAGTAGCACACTTGGGATGTCTGGAATGTTTTCCAGCTGGTCCTCCTTTTGGGTCACTGCTTGCCTTGCGTTTCCCCTTCCAGTTGGAGCTATGCCCTTGTTGTTTCTGCTGAGTACCTGAGCCAGCTTGTCCCTTGGGTTCTGTGGAAACCTGCTTCTGCTGGGTGATGCTGTGCTGATAGTGCTCGGTGATCAGAGCACTACTCACCAGCTCCTCTGTGGTTTGTGGCCTATGAACACCACCAGCCACATTCATTGCGATCTCTGGTCTGAGCATCTTCAGCATCAAGCGTACTCGTTCCTTCTCTGAGCTGACTAGTTCTGGACACAGACGGGCCAACCTGTTGAATTTCTTCACGGCCTCCTGAACTGATAGGTTGCCCTGACGAAACTCTGTGAACTCGTCATAGTGTCGGTTCGTGACTTGCATGTGAAAGAATTCCTCGAAGAATTCTTTCTCAAAGTTGGCCCATGTCATCTGGTTTACTGGCCACTTCGGTTTAATCCGCTCCCACCACATCCGTGCGTCTCCTGTTAAACAGAAGGAGGCACACTTCACCTTTTCGTGCTCTGGCCAATCTAGAAGCTCCATCGTGCTCTCCAGTGTTTTAAACCATGCCCGAGCATCCCATGGTTCGCCGGTGCCTGAGAAGTTCTCGGAATTCTCCGCCACTGGATAAGGTAAGCTTCTCTCTTAGCCCCCTCGCCATCGCTACTGGACCGGTATCGCAGTCGAGTTGGTACTACCTCGTGATTCGGAGTCGTGAGGTTCTGATCGGAGTGATGGGGAGTAGTCTGGTTAGCCTTTAAGGAGGCTATCTCTCTTCATTGCTCAGCTAATCTTGTTGTGGTGAGCCACTAATGTAAGGTGGGAGGCACCGCCTCATCGGGCTCACTCGGCCTTTGCTTTCTTAGCCGGACGTCCTCGTCATTTTCTAAATAGCAAAGAACATATATATATAACTAGGCTATCATGTTATAGTTAACTACTGTAACATGTTAAATACTATCATTGTAAACATGAATTAATTAACTACCAACATGCGAGCAAACATGAAAGCACATATAACTGATATGAAAGCTGAAAACAAAACTGAGTGAGAGATGTTCTTACTTGGAAGCTGCAGGTACAATGCTGATGTGTGTGTAGGAAGTATGGAACACTGCTCTGATACCACTCTGTAACGACCCAACTCCTGGGTACTAGGCTGTGAGCCAGATCGCTACATTAACTACTGAAACTACTGTGCGGAAAACTGAGCAAATTTGAAATTTGCTAAACTAATTACTGTAAAGTCTTAACCTGACATTCTAAGAGTACCTGAGTGTTGTACACATGCTAGGAGAGACAATCTATGCCTCTTGGATGTCCTGCTAGCTGTAATCAGACATTTCAACCGATCCGTGAGTCGATTGAGGCGTCGGAACGATTCACAGATCGTTCCAGCTGATACTGGCACGGTGGCACCTTCTGGATCGGTCGGCTGACCGATCCACAAGCTTACCTCGCTTCTGTACGCAGCTGGATCGGTCTACCGACCGATCCAGGAACACCCTGATCGATCGGGAGACCGATCAGTGAGCCTCCGTGCTTCTGCTGCGTTCATGCGCGGTGGATCGGTCTGCACCGATCCAGAGTACCTGACCGGTCGAGACCGATCACTTTCTATGCTTCGTTGCGGATCGGTCGGTGGCCGATCCATAACCTTGCTAACTCTGTTCGTGCGGTCGGTGGCCGACCGATCCAGAACTAAATCTCCTCCGAGGCTATCAGATCGAACTAGATCGGCCGTGGCCGATCGAGGAGGATCTGATGGCATATCAGATCGCTCACCGGATCGGCCGACCGACCGATCCAACAGGCCAGACTCGATCGGTGCGAGACCGATCGATGTCGATTTCACTCGAGAGTTACGATTTGTACAAAACATTACACAACAGTTCTAAAACAATGGAAATACATTCCAGCATGTAAGTACTAATATTCTAAACATGATGACTAAACAAGATATAGTTTACTAAGCTGTAACAAGACTAATTCATAAAACTAGACATGTTAAGTACTAAAACTGAAATAAAAGCGTGTAGATCCCAAGGATCTTTATTCCAGACCCCTTGCACACACACATCATCGTAGCATCGCCCTCCAGCCTCCGCTAGTCCACTTTTCTTTTACCTGTATCTGCAGTATAAGAAAAGTAGTACCTGTAAGCTTAAAGCTTAGTAAGAAACCATCTACCTCACTAAATCATGCATACGATGCGAATATGATTTTAAATCATGTTGTTTGAAAAACATACTGAACATGCAAGCATGGCATGGCATATCAAACCAAGCATAAACTGGAACTGAAACATGGCATAACATATAAACCGAGCATGAAACCGAACTAGTCATGCATATGTCTAAAAACATGCAAACATCAAATCATGAATAAAACTGCCAGCTAAAATATATTATGTTCTCAATCGAAATCAAAACTGACTTATAATAGATGAAAATACTAAACATGGCATAACATTAAACTAGGCATGACAACAAGTTCTAATCATAACTATTGTATTGTATCAACAAGAAACTAAACTGATCCAAAAGCTGAGCCAAGCTAATAAAAGTAAAACTAAATCTGTTTTATTTTACTTTGCTATTCTGTTATCTGAACCTAGAGCTAGGTTATCTGAACCTAGAGGCTACTGTGGGAGCCCACCCAATGGATATCTGATCCATATAGCTGTAATAACTAATAATAAACTGAATAAAATGTTTCTATTACATTTTATATGTTGTTAGGACGCCTACTGGTACATCCTTAACTGGGCATTCTACCGAATGCTTGGTGTGCACTAAAAGCATGCCCTAAAACTGAAAACTATAAAATTACTGAACTAACGCCAAAACTAACAAGCGAGAGCAATTATACTGCAGGTGAGGGGTTTCTTACCTCAATCGTAAGGTTTTCTTACGATTCTATTCGCTAGGTGTTTCCGGAAAACTGTCCGCTCGACGAACTGCTTACGTCTTCGCGTTCCTCTCGCGGAGAAGAACCCCTTTCGTGTTGGAGTCGTCGCCGGAAGATGATCCTATGGACCCTTGCCTTGGTGTGCCGTGCGTGAGGAAGAGGAGAAGAAGGGAGAGGCGGCGGTGAGGTTTTGGAAGAGAAAGTGGCGTGAGGTGAAGAGGTGCCGAACCAAAATAAACCAAACCCCACTTAAGTTTATTATTTATATTAAGTGGTTTAATGAACCCAACTCTAATATAAATATATTTGGTTCTCCTTCCTTTCAGCACGGCCCTGCTGGGTTCAACTGGTTACTAACATTATCCCTTACACCATAGGTCTCGGGTTCGATTCCCGCCTAAGCTATTTTGCGACCTATTTGTTTTTGCTACTTCCGCTACTCGGAAAATTCCGGAAAAATATCTAATAATTCTAGAAAAATCATAGAATAATTCTAAAATAAATTTGGGAATTTTTCGGGCTTTACATCCTTCTCGCTAGATGCATCTTCCGCTCGACTTCCTGCGCTCCTAAGTTCCTGCACACTTAGACACAGGGATCAAATAACAAGCAAGACCTAACCTAACTTGGTTGATTACATCAAAACGACCATGGGGTTCAACAATTTCCCCCTTTTTGATGTGTATCAACCCAAGTTCAAGTTAGGGTATAAAAATAAATACTAATTTAAAAGAAATTACTAACTAACAGTTTAAGTATAAAAATTGCAAAAAGAAATTTGCAATAAAAAAAAATTTTAATTTGTCAATTTTCCTAACTCCCCCTTAACTTGTATATGTTGGATCGAAAGCACTAGAGGGGGGGGGTGAATAGTGCTCGTGGCTTTCATTCGTTTCGGAATCACAAAACTTGAGAAATAAACGGAGCGGAAATAAAACAGTTAACAAGCGAATACAAGTGATTTACTTGGTTCAGAGCCTGTGGCGACTCCTACTCCAAGGCCCACGCTCATTGAGCGTTTACGTTGGGCAACAACTATAATCTCGTAAAATTAAGTACAAGTATAGAATGAGTACACAAGAACTTTAAAGTAATACCAACAACTAAATTATAGAAAACGGAGCGCCGGGTTGTCGGGAACTTGTCGCAGCTGGATCGGAAGCTTTCATTAGCAGCACGTTGGAGATGGATCACTTTTTAATTGTTGTTGTTGGCTGCTGCTTGAATCCCTCTTTTATACAGTGCTGAAGGCGCCTCCAAGCCTGTCCAAGGCGCCTCTAAGCCACCGAGTCGCACGCGTGGATCAACACAGACCTGGTCGCACCTTATCTGGTTTAAGGCACCTTCAAGCCTCTTCAAGGCACCTTCAAGCCTTGGTCCAAGGCACCTTCAGTCCCAATGAAGGCGCCTCCAGCTCCTTTGGATAGTTGTCTTCGGCTTGCACCCGAGGCGCCTCCAAGCTCCATGGAGGCGCCTCGGACACTGTTCATCTGAGGCTTAACTTGTTCCTTTTGTACCTGCAAGATATGTTAGTCCCAAAATAATACGGTACCCTGCAAGAAAAAGTTAGAACTGATATAAACATGATAAATTAAGAGTTTGGTAGTCATCGGATTGTCCGGGTCTGACTTCGGATTTCCGACCGGAAATCCTAGGTCGACCCGATGCCTACTGTTCCCTCTACGGGGAATGCGCCCTCACCTACTCTCCTCAGGAGAGATTACCTGGTGCCAGTCCGGTCCTCCAGACCGACTGAACTTTCCGCCTAGGGTTACCACCCCCTAAGACCTAGGGTTACCGCCCCCTAGGGGTTTTCTCCACCTAGGGTTACCACCCCCTAGGACCTAAGGTTACCCCCCTAGGTTTTTTCCTTCACCTAGGATTACCACCCCCTAGGACCTAAGGTTACCACCCCCTAGGGTTTTCACCTTGCCTAACCGCAGCTAGAACTTTTGCCTAAGTATCACTTAGGACTTTCCTGCAAGCTCCATGAACATATTAGATAACAAATAATCTTAACTTTGAATCCCTTTGCCATTATCAAAACTAAAGTTTGATCGTCGGATGCTTCCCGCACCAATAATCTCCCCCTTTTTGATTATGGCAACCAAAATTGAAATTAAAGTTAAGAAAAAAGATGCAATAAAGAAAGGCATAACTAGCATAAATTTAGCACAAGGGAAAAAATAAGTTAGTCCAAGAGTTTTATAAATTTTGTAGAATGCTCCCCCTTAATAAAAGCTCTCCTTAAATTTATAAATTTTCAAACTTTCTTTAATTTCCTTTTGAATTTCTTCTACTCTCCCCCTTTGCCATATATCAAAAATAAATAAGGAAGAATGATCAATGGCCTTAGCTTTTTTTGAGAAACTTAACTTTTCAAAAAGGTTTAGAGAAGGAAAAATAGAGGGTTAACTAAAATTTGATAAGCACTTAGCTTTTTTAGAATTAATAATCATTGTAGAACCTTTAGCTATGTGAGAAATTTTTTTTTGAAAACATAACTTTTTCATTTAAAACTAGCTAAGATAAAATTATTGACTTTGAAAAGTAACTTAGCTAATTTTTGATATCAAAACATTTAGTTAAACTTTGAACAAATACTTAGCAAATCTTGAAAAAGCTTTTTGGAGAGATATTTAGTTAGATTTGAAAGCTCTTTGAAAAATATTTAGCTGCTAAAACTTGAAATACTTTTAAAAATACTTGGTTTTGAAAGGTACTTAGCCAAAATTTGTGGAAACTTAGGTTAAGTTTTGAAAGATTGAAACAAACAATTTTCGAAAGGCAAGTTTCGAAAATAGTAGGCTAAATTTTGCAATTGGAGAGGCCTTTTTGGAAAAATATTTCATAAAATTTTTTAAAGCCTTTTAAAAACCATTAATTCCGAATAGCCTTTTTAAAAGCTTTTAAAAAGTTGGGTTAACTTAATTTTTGAAATAAAATTCAAAAAGTCCTTTAGTTAATTTTGAAGATGGCTATAGAGGTTAAAAGAAATTTTTAAGAATTTGAAAATCCTTAAAGGCAATGGAGGAGCAATAAGCTTAAGACCCTAATGTCCAAGCATGAGCTGGGTTAAATAGATTGTAAATTATTCAATTTTCTTTTGCAAGGTATCAGAGCCCTAAAGCGCTAGCTGAGTCAATTTATAGTGTTAATATTCTTAACCAACTGTCTAACCTTTAGCTACTGACTGAATGCTAGAGGGCAACAGTTTTCACTTGGTTAGTCAAGTTAAGTTAGTAATCTAGTTAGTTTTGACTAATGCTGGATCATTTAACTTGATTAATGTAAAGTTGGTTTTTAATGCCCAGACTCACTATGATGCACAGAAATAAGCATTCTGGAGTCCAAGTTGAACCCTTGCATCTCACACCGTTCTAAGTTTTGCAAACACAAGCAAGTTAAGCCTAGTGTGCTTGTGAGATGCTCTGGTTAAAACTAGGGGACCATGATTTCTAGGGAGAAGTTCCTAGTCTAAGTCCAAATTTTTAAAAACTAATAAGATTGGGATTTTGAAAACATTATTTTTCCTAGAATTTTAAAAGATAAAAATAAATTTGAAGATCAACAATTTTTTTTTAAAATTTGATGTAGGAAATTTGAAAATCAAGATCTATTCTACCCAACACATTCCTATTTGTCTTCTAAGTGTACTGAACTCGAGTTCAGGTAAGGGTTTTGTGAAAATGTCAGCTAGGTTTGATTTGGACTCAACATGGTTAAGTCCAATTTCACCTCTAGCTACATGATCCCTTACAAAATGATGTTTTACCTCTATGTGTTTAGTTCTAGAGTGGTGAATCAGATTCTTGGTTAGATTAATTGAACTTATATTACCAATAAAATTTTTTGTATTTTGATATTCTAGTTGATAGTTTTTTAGCATATGCATCTTTCACAAAAGTTGAGAAGCACATTCTCCTAGGGCTATGTATTCAGCTTCAGTAGTGGATAGAGCAACGCAGTGTTGCTTTCTGCTTGACCAACTTACTAGGCACTGACCTAGAATTTGGCAGCTACCACTTGTGCTTTTTCTATCTAGTTTGCACCCGACATAGTCTGAATCAGAATAGCTAAAAAGATCAAAGGTGCATGTTCTAGGGTACCAGAGTCCTACATTTAGGGTGCCCTTAATGTACCTAAGTATTCTTTTAGCACATGTTAGATGTGACTCTTTTGTACAGGATTGGTATCTTGCACACATACCTATTGCAAATAATATGTCGGGTCAACTTGCAGTTAGGTAGAGTAAGCTGCTTATTATGCTTCTATAGTGTTTTAGATTATAATGTCCGAAAATTCTCAAATAAATTTTAGAAATATTCTATTATTTTTTTGAAATTTTAGAATATTTTTGTGGAATTTTTAGAGTAGCAGAAGTAGCAAAATTAAATAAAAAATGTAAAATAGCCTAAGCAAGAATTGAACCCGCGACCTATCAGACCCTACAACTTATAGCATAACTTTAGTAACCAAGTGACCCCAAAAAGAGTGTGCTGAAAGAAGAGAGGAGAAATTATATTTATGATTGAGTTGGGTCATATTAATCACTTAATATAAATAGGGAATTTAAGTGAGGGTTTATTATTTTGGATCGGTAACTCTTCCTCACCCTCACCTGCCGACCTCTCCCTCTTCCTCACCCTCTCGGCACACCAAGCCCCCAAGAGACCTAGGGTTCCATCCCTAGGGTCGTAGGAGCACCTTCCGGCGATGACTCCGATACGAGGACGCTCCTCTCTGCGAGAAGAACGCGTAGACGCAAGAAGATCGCCGAAGAGATCCTCTTCTCCAGAAATCTAGCGATCAGAATTATAAGAAACCTAGCGCAGGAAGTAAGTAACCCCTCACCTGTAGTATAAGTAGCTAATCGTACGTTTTTATATTTTTAGTTCAGCCATATGCAGATTTTTCGGCACGTAGGGTGTATTTGACCCTCCTCGCAGGTTTAGGGTCTATTCGAGCACCTCTAGATGGGCTATACATGTTTTCCCCCTCCAGTTTTGAGGTTTTAGATGCTGTCGGGTGCCTAGAGGTGGTCCCCTAATAGAGAGGAGAGTCAGAGCACACCAAGTGTTTGATAAAATGACTAGTACAGTTAAATGCTACAGTAGACATTTTAATAGCTCAGTTAAATGCCATAGAAGCATTTTAAATAGCATGCTTAGCCTTGCTTCAGTTTATATGGGACTACGGTCCAATGGGTGGGCTCCCATAGTCACCCCTAGGTTCAGATAACCTAGCTCTAGGTTCAGATAACTTAGTAAGAGCAAGATAAGATAAATCAGCTTATGAATCAGTATTTTACTTTTATTAGTGGCACTGTGCTGGACTCTTAGTTGTCCTTGGGTTGGGCTCCCATAATCGTCCCTAGGTTTAGATAACCTAGTAAACCCTACTAGATTCGGGACTAGCTACCTCAGGTCTAGTTAGGGATGCGCGCATAGCAAGTACAGTTGCCGGGCCCATCAGCAGCATGATTATTATTTTTATCTATTATGAAAATAGTTTTCAAACTTCACAAATCAGTTATGTGAATACAGTTCAGATTCAGCATTAGCCTAACATTAGTTTAGCTCTGCTTATGTATCAATTCAGTTTTTCTTATTGATACAACAAGATAGTTCCATGATCAGTATTTGATTGCCATGACTCATATATCAGTATGTCATGTTTTAGCATTTTCAGCATGAATATCAACATGTGTTCCAAATAACATCTTTTAAAAGCATGATTTCATCGAATGCATGTTTTGTGAGGTAGATGGTTCTTACTAAGCTCCCAAGCTTATAGTTTCCTTTTCCTTATACTGCAGATAAAGGTAAAGGGAAGATGGATTAGCGCAGGCTGGAGGGCAATGTGTCAAGATGTGTGTGAGAAGGAACTTGGAATAAAGACTCTTGGGGACTAGCAAGTTTAAAGAATTAGAATTTCTTATATTCTTATTATTTCGCATCTTTAGAATGTTTAAATGTCATGAATTATGAAAGTATGCACCATGCTATGCCTAGACTACTAGTTATTTTGATGTTAGTTAATAAACTATGAACAATGACAGTAATGGCATGCCTAGTAATGTTATGATGCTTTTCAGTTGACATATTTGAATTGTATACGAATTAGTTGAGGAATGCTTATCATGCACTTACATTGTCATATGGGATGTTGGGGTGTTGCTAGCGGCGTGTTTAGTTTGTATAAATGCTTAGTTTTAGTATGAAGTTGATACAAAGCCCATGGTTCCATTCGTATGCTTAGAAATTGCCAAAGCATGCTAAATTTGATAGAAACATGTATTAAATAGCTTAGAGTGGTAGTATGTGTTCTATTGTATGACAATTGCATGAAAAGTTTAGATTCCATCATTTAGCATATGTACAACAATGAAATAGTATTTTGAACATAAATTCCAGATTTTATAGCAATTAGCAGAGATTTTAATTAGTTCAGCTTTCCGCACATTATACTTCAGTGATAACCACAGAATAGTTTAGCAACCGTAACCCCCGACCTTATAGTTTAGTTAGTAGAAGGCGGGGCGTTACATGGATCTACTGGTTTTCCTTCTGGGTCAGCATCAATGTTGATATTAGTTGCCATTGGTGTATTTATAATTTTTGAATTTTCCATGCCAAATTTTTTAATTAATTCCTTGGCATATTTGGTTTGGTATATGTATATTCCATCCTTTGTTTGTTTAATTTGTAAACCTAAGAAAAAGTTAAAGTTCCCCTACTAAACTCATTTCAAGCTCACTTTCCATTAAGTTTGTAAATTCTTTTAAAAATTTTGAGTTTGTTGATCCAAATATTATATCATCTACATAAATTTGGGCTATGAAAATGTCTTTTTCTAAGGTTTTCACAAAAAGGGTTGGATCTACTTGTCCTTGGTGGAATCCTTTTTCTAAAATAAAATTAGACAACCATTCATACCAGGCCCTAGGTGCTTGTTTTAGTCCATATAGGGCCTTTTTTTAATCTAAGGACATGGTTTGGGTGCTCTAGGTCTTCAAATTCAGGGGGTTGGCTATCATACACTTCTTCTTTAATAAATTCGTTTAGGAAGGCAGATTTTACATCCATTTGGTAGAGCATGAATCCTTTGTGTGCTGCATAGGGCAGCAACATCCTAATAGATTCAAGTCTAGCTACAGGAGCGTAGGTCTCATCATAGTATAACCCTTCTACTTGATTAAACCCTTTAGCTACTAATCTTGCTTTGTTTCTAACTATTTCACCTTGATCATTTAGTTTGTTTATGAAAACCCATTTAGTATCAATTATAGTTTTATTAGTGGGTTTCGGTACTAAATCCCATTCCCGGTTTCTTTCAAATTGAGCTAATTCTTCTTGCATTTCTAGTGTCCAGTCTGGATTGGGTAGAGTTTCGTCTACAGTTTTGGGTTCAATTTCGGATATCAAGGCTATTTGGCTACTGTTTCTATAGGATGACCTAGTTCTAACTTCTAGAGATGGATCACCCAAGATTTGGTTAGATGGGTGATTTGTGTTTGTTCTTGTTGGTCTTAAGTTTGGGTTAGTGATTGGTTCTTCAGATTCATTGGGTTCAGGTTGAATTTCGTCATCTTCTGTGTTTAGTGGGTTAGTATTTTCTATATTATTTTCATTTGTTATAGTGGTTGTTTTATTATCTTCATCAAATATTACATTTATTGTTTCTTCAACTTTTAGGGTATGTTTATTATACACTCTATATGCTCTACTAGTTGTTGAATACCCTAAAAATATTCTTGTGGTAGTTTTTGATGAAAACTTTCCTAAATAGTCTTTAGTGTTTAAAATATATACTTTACATCCAAAAATTTTTAGATAATTTAAATTAGGGATTTTATTATAATATATTTCATAGGGTGTTTTGTCATGAGATTCGTTAATTAAAATTCTATTTTGTATATAACATGCTGTATTTATTGCTTCAACCCAGAATTGGTTGGATAGCTTGTATTCGTTTAACATAGTCCTAGCGGCTTCTTGTAGGGTTCGATTTTTACGCTCTACTAGGCCATTTTGTTGGGGGGTCCTGGGGCAAGAGTATTCATGTTTATACCCATTAATTTCATAAAATTTAGTAAAGTTGTGATTTTCAAATTCACCCCCGTGGTCACTTCTAATTCTTTTTATTTGAGTGTCTTTTTCATTTTCTATTAGTTTGTAGAAGATTTTAAATACTTCAAAGGTTTCATCTTTAGTTTTTATAAATTTTACCCAAGTAAATCTTGAGTAATCATCAATTATTACTAAGTAATATTGATTTTTGCTTAGTACGCCTTAGGTGTTGGATTTGCGTAGAGAACACATGGGAAACTTGTGGGAGTTTTCAGTAGAAAACGAACAGAATCGTTTCTGTTCATGGTAAAAATCTTAGTCGAAGGCGCCTTATACGCGTTATGAGGCGCCTTGGACCTTCTATTTGAGGCGCCTTGGAGATGATCCGAGGCGCCTTGGAGATGATCCGAGGCGACTTCGACAAAGTTGGCGGGATTATTCCCGCCGCTTGTGAGGGCGCCTCCCTTTTGTGGGAGGCGCCTCAGTTAGGCTACGCGTTTTTAAAAATTTTTTTTTTTAATTATTTTTGGTTAAAAATTAAGAGTAAGTTAATTTAAAAAAAATATAAAGTTAATTAAATTTTGAAAAAATATTAAGATTTACAAAATATTAAGATTTACAAAATATTAAGTTAATTAAATTTTGGAAAATTACTAGGATTTAATTTGATTTGGGAAAAAATAAGTTAATTAAATTTTGAAGTTAATTTAAATTTTGAAAAATATTTAAGTTAATTAAATTTTATAAAATATTAAGTTAATTAAATTTTGGAAAATGTTTAAGTTAATTTTTTTAAAAAATGTTTAAGTTAATTTTTTTAAAAAAATGTTTAAGTTAATTAAAAATTTTTAAAAAATGTTGAAGTTAATTAAATTTTGGAAAATGTTTAAGTTAATTAAATTTTTTTAAAAAATGTTTAAGTTAATTATTTTTTTTTAAAAAATGTTTAAGTAAAAGAATGTAAGTAAAAAAATGTTTATTTAATTTAATTTAATTTTTTTTATTTTAATTTGAATTTAATTTAATTTGAATTTATTTTTAATTTAATTTAATTTAATTTAATTTAATTTTAATTTAAATTTAAATTTAAATTTAACTTAATTTTAATTTAATTTTAATTTAATTTAATATTAATATTAATTTAATTTAAATTTAACTTTAGTCATCTCACCTGATGTAAGTTTTTAATCAGGAGATCATATAATTTTGTGAGATGAATTATGTTGAATTGTATGGTTTGTTTTAACTTTAGGTTAGATTCAGGTTTAGCTTTGGGCTCAACAAATGGATATTCTTTGGATAAACTTCTAGGCTATGGTGAGTCACTTGGACATCATTAAAGTAACCATGCCTTCTAGGTTTTTCAAATAGTCCTATCCACTGAACTTAGTACAGAACCTTGGTCTAACTAGTTAGGATCTATAACGCTTAGAATTCTCCTAACGTGAACTACCTTTAAGTAAATAGTTAAACCACTGGATTAATTTAATTAGGTGGATTATTTATTTTAATAAAAAACAAATGAACGAATTTAAATATATATATATAATAAATACTAAAGGTTACGTAATTGAAAATACATCAGAATGGGTGAGCTATATCTAATGGGTAATTAAAACTAAAGCCGATTTATACATATATATATATATATATATATATATATATATAAAAGGAGGGGGATTAGGTTAAAAAAAAAGGGGAGAGAAGAGGGAGGGGGAAAGGAGACAGAAAGGCAAGAAACGGCAGCCGCCGTGGACGTGCTGGAAAAAAAAAAAAACATAGCAAGAGAATAAAGGCGTGAAGTTTTTGGGAGAAGGGAGTTCCAACCAAAGGTTTCTCACTCGTGCCCCTTGTCTCCCTACAAAGGCACTCTTTTAATCCTTATTTTGTTCTTTTTGATTTGCACCACATAAATTATACTAAGCTTGTTTATAATGTGATGCATATGGAAGCCCGTAGCTCATGTATGTACCTATGTCATCTTCTCGAATTTTATTTCTCCACCCAAGCTCTTCCAGTTTTTAGCAAGGGGTTTGTTAGAAAGGATTGTTTTTTTTTACAACCATGCAATTTTAGGAATTTTCTTCTTATGATATATCATGCACAGGTTTGAAGAAAAGGGCATGGTATTAGTTGCTCCTAGGAAGTTATATAATGCAGGTTCACATTGTTATGCATGGTTAATCAGTAGTTTGGGTACTTTCTCATGTTTTTATGAATTTATATATAATTTAACTAAGTCTACCATATTCTTGAAGTGCTCATGATAAAAGGATTATTTTCAGTGATTATGGAATTTATGAAATTAGGATGATCTATCTTAAATATGAAGTTATTTAAATTAGATCATTCCAGGTTGGAAGGTAACAGGTGGCAAATTCTCTCCTTTGGTATGACATCTCTTTTCATGTTGGTTGCTTTAAAAAAAAAAACTTATGATGATTATGTTAGCTAATGGGAATGTTGTGAGGGAAAAGGCCCCAGAGGGAGCCTGTTTGCGGGAAAAGGCCCGGAGGGAGTCTGTTTACGGGAAAAGGTCCCGGAGGGAGCCCGTTTATGGGAAAAGGCCCCAGAGGGAGCCCGTTTACAGAAAAAAAAAAAAAACTTCAGAGGGAACCCGTTTACAGGAAAAGGCCCCAGAGGGAGCCCAATATCGGATTTCCCATAATAGGCCCCGGCCCAGCAACGAGGGTTGTTGACGCCTGCCGCTAGGTACCATGGTTCCATAGCTGAGATTGGTCACTCGACCAAATAAAGATAGCTAGCTGTTTCTAATGATTACACCTCACTCTAAAGGGATTATATATATATATATAGGATGATGATTAATGTTATGCAATGATATGGTGAATAGGGAGGAGAGGAGCTCACGAAATCTTTCCCTTAATATCTTATTCAAACTATCAAATTTCTAAATATATTTTCCTACTCTATGCTCTGCAAAGTTTATTTCTCTCCTATTACATGCTAACTTATTGTTACATATACACTTATCTCATTTAATATATGGAGTAGGTATTATATATTTGCATGAATAGCTGCTACTCTTATTTTAAATGCCTATTGTTAAATGTGACATTTTCTTTAGCAAGGCAGGTAATGGAATTAGTGCATAGATAATTGTTGACACCTACAGATATCTCTCATCCTTCTTTTGAACTTAGCGTCATTAACCTATTCATGTTGTATATGTAATATTGATTATCTCTAGTTAGGAAATGCTGAGCCTTAGTCTCACTCAGTTGTGTGGGTGCAGGTAATAACAGTCTTGAGGAGGAAGGCTCTGACACTTGACTGGTTCGGGCCACTGCAGTTCACACCCGAGGATCATGCTACTTATCGCATTAGGATGAAACATTATTTTTTTTCCATTTATGAGTAATTTGAGGAAATAATAATAAATAAAAAAAACAACTGATGCTTAAGTAATGTTGCTGAGCTCTAAGACGCCTCTGCTATCTTATCAGCTAAAATCTCCTTTAGTTTTCCTTTTGGCAATTCATGATCTGGGTATTTTGTTAATAAGAATCTGAAGCTAAATATTTATACTAATCAAGTGAAACTTTTAAGTGATGCTGCTAGAAGATTGTGTTTATCGTGTACAGTTTGTTTGGGATAAATTCACATTCAAATTGTTTGTTAGTGCCGCATGTATTCCTTGGAATTTAATTAGGTTGGTATATTTTTTTTTAAAAAAATTATGATAGAAGTTAGGGTCGTTACAGGATCCATAAAGGGTAGCTTCGGTCAGTTCCACTTAGCCAAATGCACTAGGTCGAAGCCATATCTTCCTAGACATGTATAGACTAAGCTTCCCTAACGTACTATCATCCAATACTTCACCAGTACCATGGGTCAAGTTAAACTTAGCCATTTTTATTCTAGTTCTAAGTACCCTGCCGGGTAGGTTGCGTTTAGTTATCCTGTCGGGTAGGTTCCTTTTTGGAGGTGCCACCTATTCTGGAGTCTCCATTATTGATTTTCCTATAAGATTAAAATAATTTTAATTTAATTGATTATTTATTAAAATAATTTTATTTATTTATTTTTAAAGATAATTTATTAGTTAAAATAACTTTTCTTTTTGCTCTCCCTGGATCATAGCCCCGATAAGGTCTATCAAGGTAATGTACTTGATCCTTGGGGACCCAGTATTGACCAAGTCCAATTTGATTGATCAGGTTGGACTTGGGTACCCATGCTTGGACTAGTTTACTATTTGGTTTGTTGACTAACGATAGGTAAGACCGATATTTCCTTCTAGATTTAAAACCTAGTCCAGTTCTATTGTAAACGACTCTTTGAGTCCCAAGAATTAGGTCCAGGTTCTTGGACCCCAATGAAAATCATTCTAGGGTAGTCTTCAAATCCTTGACTTGACTTTTCAGGTTAGAATTCTCTTCCTCAAGTTTTTGAACTTGAGTTGAGGTTCCAGTCTGAGCTGGATCAGTCAATGATTCGATATTAGTCACTTCTTTAAAGGGTGTTACCTCCTTTAGAAGCGACTTGATTCGAACTTTGGACTTAGCTACTTTATGCATTAAGTAATTGATTAAACTGTATAAATGACTTTTACTTACAGAGGAGTTTGGCCCTTCGGAAACGGATGCGGATCCGTGGCTTCTCTCAGACTTGGCTTCCGATTCATCCTCGCTTTTGGTGTAGTCCCGGCCTGTCAATGCGAGGAGGCTCGCCTGCTCGACTTCTTCATCGTCAGATTCCTCGGAAGAAGATTCGTCCCAAGTTGCCTTCAGAGCCTTCTTCCTTCTTGGTTTCTTTGGGTCCTTTTGATTCGGGCAGTTCGCCTTTATATGCCCCTTCTGATTGCACCCGTAGCAAGTCACCTCGAATTTGACCTTTGAACTTGTTTGGGCTTCTTTGGTCTGGATGACCTTTTTGACATCCTTTTTGTTGAAGCCCTTCTTTTTGTAGAGTTTCTTCATCAGGTTGACGAATTCGGTTGTGAGCTCATTGTCGTCTTTCGAATCTTGTTCCTCTTCTGATTCTTGTTCGGTTCTACGTTTTGATTTTGACTCGCGTGCTCTTCCTGTACCTGCAATCAAAGCCAACCCTTTCTCGGCTGGACGTGAGTTAGTCTGTTCATGAAGCTCAAACTCAGAAAACAACTCGTCTAATTTAATAGTAGAGAGATCCTTAGAAACCTTGTAGGCATCTACCATGGATGCCCACAAGGTGTTCCTTGGAAAGACGTTTAAGGAGTACCTTATGATGCCCTGGTTATCTACCTTCTCTCTAATCGCATGGAGACCATTGAGTAGTTCTTGAATTCGGGCGTGGAGTTGGCTAGCCGTCTCACCTTCCTGCATTTTTAAGTTATACAATTTATTGAACAACAAATCTCGCTTACTTACTTTGGTATCGAAGGTCCCTTCGTGAAGCTCGATCAGCTTCTCCCATAGCTCCTTTGTAACACCCATAGGATCCCTAATGATTTCATATGAATCGATGCATGAATTAGAATAGGCCTTATATGGATTTTTTTCCAAAATAAAAGAAAAATAGAACCAAAAAGAGGCATGACCAAGGTTTGAACCTTGGACCTCTTGTTAGATGCATGTATGTGTTAACCAATAGTCCCAGCAGGGGTGTGCTGTTAGGAAGGGAAGGAACATTGTAGTTAAAGGTAAGGAAAGACTCCCTTCACTTAGAAGGAAAAGTTGGAGTAGCCTTCTTCCTTCCTAATGAAAAGATGAATTTGCCATCTTCCTTCATTTAGCATAAATAAGAGAAAGGGAAAGAGAACTTCATTTTTTCTTCTCTCTTCTTCCTCCCTCCTTCTCTCCACCGAAAACCAAAGCCCTCACCTTCACCATTGCCGAAACCAAGCCAAAGGATTTCTCCTAGGGAAACTTCAAAAAGCAAGGGTACTTTTCATTAGTAAACCAAGCGAAAGGATGTAAGTATTCCCCTCACCTGCAGTACAAGTAGCTTCTACATGTTTCTACGCTTAAAGAATTCTTGAAAACCTAGGATCCTACCTTATAGATTTCGGTCAAGATGAGAAAATAAGGTTAAGAGGCCATCTATGATTTCTAGAGGTCTTCATGATTTATGTTGGTTAAAAACTTGGAACCATGTACCTAATAGGTTTTGGCCAAGAAGAGATAAAGGGCTTAGAGAAAATTTAAAACCTAAATCATGCTTGCTTATGATTCCTCATGATATGACATCCATTATATGATGTTAGTTTAAAGTCTTTCATGCTATATATTGCTTAGAAATTAGATCCATACTTTTAGGATTTCGGCCAAGAAGAGATAAAAAGGAATTAGAGAAAATTAGAAACCTAACTATGCTTGCTTATGATTCCTTATGATGTATAACCACTATAGGATGTTAGTGTGAAGTTTTCATATTTTATGTTGCTTAAAAATCTAGATCATGCTCCCTTAAAGTTTCGGCCATGAAAGAATAAAAAGGATTAAGGGAAATTTAGAAACCTAACTATGCTTGCTATGATTCCTTATGATGTGTAACCCATTATATGTTGTTAGTTTAAAGTTTTTCATGCTTTATATTGCTTAGAAACTAGCACCATGCTCTTAGGGTTTCGGCCAAGAAGAGATATAGGTATTAAGGGAAATTTAAGACCTAAACTATGCTAGCTTGTGATTCCTCATGATGTGCAATCCATAATATGATGTTAGTTTAAGGTCTTCATGCTTAAATGTTGCTTGAATAACCCATAATCATGTTTGTATGTTTCGGCCAAGGTTTAGAAATTAGGGTTAGGAGCTCATTTATGCTTTCTAAGAGTCTCACTTGCTATGTTATATATGGTGTGATCTTAGTTAAAGTTTCATGCTTAGATGTTGCTTGAAAAACCTAAAACCATGGCTTGTAAGTTTCGGCCAAACTAAGAAAGCTAGGGTTTATGTTATGTGCACTTCATGCCATCACGTTATGACTTTCTATGATATGCTATGTGTTAGGTGCACTTATGCCATCATGTTATGATTCCTATGATATGCTATATGTTGTGTGCACTTCATGCCATCATGTTATGATTCCTATGATATGCTATATGTCATGTGCACTTCATGCCATCATGTTATGACTCTACATGCTATGCTATATGCTTTGTGCACCTTATGACATCATGTTATGGTTATGCAAGGCTTATGTAAGATGAAAGGCCTAAGAGATGCTTCTCTTAAGTTGGGATTAAGAGCACTCTTCATGATAGCCTAAGAGATGCTTCCCTTAAGTTGGGACTAAGAGCACTCTTCATGATATGACAAGAAACATGATATACTATGATATGACAAGAAACATGATATGCTATGCTATGACAAGAAACATGTATGCTATTTTACTTTTGTATGGCTTGTACCAGGGATGGGCTCCTAAGTTGCCCCTAGGTCGATGGTCTATGAAACGGGCCTAGTAAAAGGGATGGACTCCTAAGTTGCCCCTAGGTCGATGGTCAATGAAACAGGCCTAGTTCCTAGTAGGTTCAAGATTAGCTACCTTGGATCTACTTAGGATGCGCACATTTATGTATATATGTGGTACAAAGCCGGACCCTCATGTTGAGATTATGTTTAAGTACTTATATGATATATGTTTTCAAAAGAACATCTCGCATATATTCATTTCATGCTACATGACACATGTTTTCAAAAGAACATCTTGCATCTACATATCTCATGCTATATGATTTCTTATGCTTCAGGTAGATGCTCTCTTGAGATGTTTCATGCTATATATGCTTATGCTTCTATATGATATGATTTATGCTCTTTTGAGATAAGTTTATGATGCCTAGATGAACATGCTATTACCTTATGCTTATGCTCTCTCATGTTATGTTATGATTGGAATAAGTGAGTATGCCACTACTTTATGCTAGCATGTAAATGTTCAAGTTATAGATTGAATAAATGAATATGTCACTACTATATGTTTAATTTATGATTCATGGTTTTTGTGAGTAGGAAAGGATCTTACTATTCCTATGTGCTTATAGTTTAATTTCCCTTGTACTGCAGAGAAGGGAAAAGAATGGATAAACTAAAGGGAGCAGCAGGAAGGCCAAAGATGTGTGTGGAAGTGGCATGGTGGAAAGAAGATCTATTTTATATTTCAAGACTTATTCATTTTCTAAGTTTTGCTTATGAACTATTTTTCCTACTAGATACTTTTGGACGGTTTATACTTGATGTGAACTTATGTTTCATGTTTTATGCTTTAGTAAGATGATCATGTTGCAAGTAGTGTCAAAAATTATATATGTTTTAAAATATGCATGTGAACTACTCTATGTTTTCTACCTTAGGTTTTGATGGTTGCTACAATATAATAACTTGAACATGTTTAACCTGTTTGGATACTTATGTTTCCACTTGTTCACATGCTACTTTCTAAGTCAAGTGATATGCATGAATGCTAGCATGCTCACATGATATGTTGAAAGGATTAGCAAGTTAGCATGATTAATAGGTTGCATGACTATCCTGTTCACATGTTTAGTTAAAAATGCTACTATGATAGTATGATCATGTAGTTCTCCATGGCATGTCATGTTAACATGTTTATATGAGTATGATGATATTATTAAAAATTTAAATTACTTCCGCTGCCATGATTTCATATTTATGCATGTATGAATGTTTTAAGTAACCCCGTCCTTCCTAAGGTAGTAGTGGAGGGGCGGGCGTTACAGTTTGGTATCAGAGCAGGTTTGCCTTTCCACTACACACACATCAAGCCTCCATCCTGCCGCTCCAAATAAGAATTTCTATGCCATCTTTATGCCTACTCTATTTCTTTTATGCATGATAAGGAATGCTTTAATCTAAGTATGCTTGCCTACTCTATTCTTTTAATTATGATAAGGAATGTTTTAGTCTAAGTATGCATGAAGGTAGGGTCAGAATGATGATAACTTATGCTAAGCGATGTTAAGAATGATAATGACCTTATGCTAGCCTGGTTAGGAATAATAATAACTTATGCTAGCCTTGTTGTCATTTATGAAGATAAGCATGGCTAGAAGACGCAATACTAGAGCCGATGAGGTGGTACCCCCACCTGATCTGATGCATGTAGTCACTGAACTTCAGCGTCAAGTTACAGAACAGCAGCAGGTGATTAATGCTCTGATGAATCAGCAGGGGAACCCTGCTACCCCACCAGTGAATCAGAATGCGATGCCATTTGTACCTACGGCTGTACCAGTACCACCGGCACCAGTACCACCCGTGGGCCCTGCTCCAGTGGTTTGACAGGAGGCGTACCTGATTCAGTGGCAGAGGCTGAAGCCAGAAGGTTTCTCTGGTAACTGCGAACCATGGGACGCTCAAGCCTGGTTCAAGACTGTGGAGAGCATAGTAGAACTTCTGGATTGGCCGGAACATGAGAAAGTCAAGTGTGCATCGTTCTGCCTTACGGGAGATGCCAGAATGTGGTGGGACAGAGTTAAAGCAAAGAGACAAGTGAATCAGATGAGATGGACGGACTTCGAAACTGAATTTTTCGAAGAATTCTTCCACATGCGTGTGACAAACAAGCACTACGATGAGTTCACCGAGTTCCGGCAAGGTGACCTATCAGTCAATGAAGCTGTGAAGAGGTTTAACTGATTAGCGCACCTATGCCCAGAGCTGGTCAGTATAGAAAGAGAAAGGGTCAGACTTATGCTGAAGATGCTCAGACCCGAGATAGCTCTGAATGTGGCCGGTGTAGTTAATAGACCGCAGACTGCAGAAGAGCTAATCAGTAGTGCCTTAATCACCGAACACTATCTGAAGGCGCTGAACGAGGGCAAGAGTCAAGCCCAGTCAAGAGGACAGAAATCTCAAAATACCAGAGCCAACTGGAAAGGAAACCACAGTGGCAAGAGGAAGCAATGGAACGACTCTAAGGGTAGTCCAGCGAGCAAGCAACCCATGTTCCCTCAGTGTACCACGTGTGGGAAGAAACATCCAGGGATATGCCGTATAGGCACAAATAGGTGCTACAATTGTGGATTGGAAGGACATATGGCCAGGAACTGCCCTACTCAGGTTCAGACACCTCCTCAGCAGTATGTCCAGAACCGAGGTGCTCCTCCACAGCTACATCAGATGCAGACTGCTATAGAAGGGACTTCGATAAGCCAAGGGAGATTGGAAGCCCCACCAATCACAACGAATGCTAGGATTTTCTCCCTCACCAAGGAAGACGTGGTGAATGCGTCTACGGTTGTCACAGGTCAAATATTTATTTTCAGTCAGCATGCTACTGTATTATTTGATACTGGGGCAACGCACTCGTTCATCTCTACACCTTTCACAAGGAAGATAGACATGCCACCACAAGCCTTAGATTACAAGTTCTTAACGACCTTGCCTTCGGGAGAAGTAATGCCATCTACTCATATGCTGCGAGCCGCACCCATCAGAATCACAGACATAGAACTCTACTATGATCTGATAGTGCTCGACATGTAAGATTATGACCTTATATTGGGCATGGATTTCCTGAGCAAGTACGGTGCTTCGATAGAGTGCCGTAAGAGAAAAGTGGTTTTCCGACCGGAAGCAGAACCGACGTTTGAATTTATCGGAGAGCCAAAGAAGGAAACTAAGAAATTCTTATCGGCCTTAAGGGCACAAAAGATGTTAAACAACGGATGCACTGGGTTTCTAGCACATGTGGTCGATACAAGTCAAGCAGAGGAACCGAAGCTGGAAGATGTCAGAGTTGCATGCAACTACCCAGAGGTATTTCCCGACGAACTACCAGGGTTAGCCCCAGATAGAGAAATTGAATTTGAGATCGAATTGATTTCGGGTACTAAACCGATCTCTAAAGCACCTTACCATATGACACCGGCTGAATTGAAGGAACTTCAGGAACAGCTACA
Source organism: Zingiber officinale (assembly GCF_018446385.1). NCBI lineage: Eukaryota > Viridiplantae > Streptophyta > Magnoliopsida > Zingiberales > Zingiberaceae > Zingiber > Zingiber officinale. Next base: position 61,635,635 of record NC_055989.1, on the reverse strand, counting down.
AGAGTTACTCGATAAGGGACTTATCCGCCCTAGTCACTCTCCATGGGGAGCTCTAGTACTGTTTGTGAAGAAGAAAGATGGGTCGATGCGAATGTGCATAGACTACCGAGCGCTAAATAAAGTGACGATAAAGAACTGGTACCCTCTACCACGGATTGACGACCTGTTTGACCAATTAAAGCGTGCCACCGTCTTCTCTAAGATTGACCTGAGGTCTGTCTATCATCAAGTAAAAGTGAAACAGGATGATATACCGAAGACAACTTTCCGAACAAGATACGGACACTATGAGTTCATAGTTATGCCCTTCGGAGTGACGAATGCTCCTGCCTTGTTTATGAACCTAATGAATCGGGTATTCTCAAAATTTCTCGACAAATTTGTGATCATCTTCATCGACGATATCCTCATCTATTCGAGAATCCAAGCGGAGCATGTTGAACACCTGAACATAGTTTTACGAATTCTTCAGGAGAAGCAGTTGTATGCAAAATTTTCCAAATGCGAGTTCTGGCTCGATCGAGTATCATTTTTGGGTCATGTTATCTCCAAAGACAGAGTGATGGTAGACCCAATCAAGATTGAAGCTGTGAGTAACTGGAATAGGCCAAAGAATGCCAGTGAGATCAGAAGTTTTCTCGGGCTAGTAGGCTATTACTGGAAGTTCGTAGAGGGTTTCTCCAGAATTACAGCCCCTATGACAGCTCTCACCAGGAAGAACAAGAGGTACGAATGGATAGACGATTACGAGAAGAGTTTCACAGAATTGAAAAGGAGACTGACCAATGCTCCAATTCTCACTCTTCCGGAAGGTAACGAAGGGTTCGATATGTACAGTGACGCTTCCAAATTAGGATTCGGAGCTGTACTCATGCAAAACGGCAAGGTCATTGCTTATGCCTCTAGGTAACTCAAAGAACATGAAAGAAATTACCCCACTCATGATTTAGAGCTAGCAGCCGTGGTCTTTGCTCTCAAGATATGGAGGCATTATCTATATGGAACACAGTGTAAGATTTATACAGATCACCAGAGTCTAAAATATTTCTTCACACAGAAGGACCTAAACATGAGACAACGTAGATGACTCGAACTCGTCAAGGACTATGACTGCGAGATCTTCTACCATCCGGGAAAGGCGAACAAAGTGGCCGATGCACTCAGCAGGAAGTCCTAAGCCACCCTAGTTACCAAGAGTTATTTTAAGTTTGAGGATGAACTTTTATGAGGTATGGGGGACTGTAACACCCATAGGATCCCTAATGATTTCATATGAATTGTTGCATGAATTAGAATAGGCCTTATATGGATTTTTTCCAAAATAAAAGAAAAATAGAACCAAAAAGAGTCATGACAAAGGTTTGAACCTTGGACCTCTTGTTAGATGCATGTATGTGTTAACCAGTAGCCCCAGCAGGGGTGTGCTGTTAGGAAGGGAAGGAACATTGTAGTTAAAGGTAAGGAAAGACTCCCTTCACTTAGAAGGAAAAGTTGGAGTTGCCTTCTTCCTTCCTAATGAAAAGATGAATTTGCCTTCTTCCTTCATTTAGCATAAATAAGAGAAAGGGAAAGAGAACTTCATTTTTTCTTCTCTCTTCTTCCTCCCTCCTTCTCTCCACCGAAAACCAAAGCCCTCACCTTCACCATTGCCGAAACCAAGCCAAAGGATTTCTCCTAGGGAAACTTCACAAAAGCAAGGGTACCTTTCATTAGTAAACCAAGCGAAAGGATGTAAGTATTCCCCTCACCAGCAGTACAAGTAGCTTCTACATGTTTCTACGCTTAAAGAATTCTTGAAAACCTAGGATCTTACCTTATAGATTTCGGCCAAGATGAGAAAATAAGGTTAAGAGGCCATCTATGATTTCTAGAGGTCTTCATGATTTATGTTGGTTAAAAACTTGGAACCATGTACCTAATAGGTTTCGGTCAAGAAGAGATAAAGGGCTTAGAGAAAATTTAAAACCTAAATCATGCTTGCTTATGATTCCTCATGATATGACATCCATTATATGATGTTAGTTTAAAGTCTTTCATGCTATATATTGCTTAGAAATTAGATCCATACTTTTAGGGTTTCGGCCAAGAAGAGATAAAAAGGAATTAGAGGAAATTAGAAACCTAACTATGCTTGCTTATGATTCCTTATGATGTATAACCACTATAGGATGTTAGTGTGAAGTTTTCATGTTTTATGTTGCTTAAAAATCTAGATCATGCTCCCTTAAAGTTTCGGCCATGAAAGAATAAAAAGGATTAAGGGAAATTTAGAAACCTAACTATGCTTGCTATGATTCCTTATGATGTGTAACCCATTATATGTTGTTAGTTTAAAGTTTTTCATGCTTTATATTGCTTAGAAACTAGCACCATACTCTTAGGGTTTCGACCAAGAAGAGATAAAGGGATTAAGGAAAATTTAAGACCTAAACTATGCTAGCTTGTGATTCCTCATGATGTGCAATCCATTATATGATGTTAGTTTAAGGTCTTCATGCTTAAATGTTGCTTGAATAACCCATAATCATGTTTGTATGTTTCGGCCAAGGTTTAGAAATTAGGATTAGGAGCTCATTTATGCTTGCTAAGAGTCTCACTTGCTATGTTATATATGGTGTGATCTTAGTTAAAGTTTCATGCTTAGATGTTGCTTGAAAAACCTAAAACCATGGCTTGTAAGTTTCGGCCAAACTAAGAAAGCTAGGGTTTATGTTATGTGCACTTCATGCCATCACGTTATGACTTTCTATGATATGCTATGTGTTAGGTGCACTTATGCCATCATGTTATGATTCCTATGATATGCTATATGTTGTGTGCACTTCATGCCATCATGTTATGATTCCTATGATATGCTATATGTTATGTGCACTTCATGCCATCATGTTATGATTCCTATGATATGCTATATGTCATGTGCACTTCATGCCATCATGTTATGACTCTACATGCTATGCTATATGCTCTGTGCACCTTATGACATCATGTTATGGTTATGCAAGGCTTATGTAAGATGAAAGGCCTAAGAGATGCTTCCCTTAAGTTGGGATTAAGAGCACTCTTCATGATAGCCTAAGAGATGCTTCCCTTAAGTTAGGACTAAGAGCACTCTTCATGATATGACAAGAAACATGATATGCTATGATATGACAAGAAACATGATATGCTATGCTATGACAAGAAACATGTATGCTATTTTACTTTTGTATGGCTTGTACCAGGGATGAGCTCCTAAGTTGCCCCTAGGTCGATGGTCAATGAAACGGGCCTAGTTCCTAGTAGGTTCAAGATTAGCTACCTTGGATCTACTTAGAATGCGCACATTCATGTATGTATGTGGTACAAATCCTGACCCTCATGTTGAGATTATGTTTAAGTACTTATATGATATATGTTTTAAAAAGAATATCTCACATATATTCATTTCATGCTACATGACACATGTTTTCAAAAGAACATCTTGCATCTACATATCTCATGCTATATGATTTCTTATGCTTCAGGTAGATGCTCTCTTGAGATGTTTCATGCTATATATGCTTATGCTTCTATATGATATGATTTATGCTCTTTTGAGATAAGTTTATGATGCCTAGATGAACATGCTATTACCTTATGCTTATGCTCTCACATGTTATGTTATTATTGGATTAAGTGAGTATGCCACTACTTTATGCTAGAATGTAAATGTTCAAGTTATAGATTGAATAAATGAATATGTCACTACTATATGTTTAATTTATGATTCATGGTTTTTGTGAGTAGGAAAGGATCTTACTAAGCCTATGTGCTTATAGTTTATTTTCCTTGTACTGCAGAGAAGGGAAAAGAATGGATAAACTAAAGGGAGCAGCAGGAAGGCCAAAGATGTGTGTGGAAGTGGCATGGTGGAAAGAAGATCTATTTTATATTTCAAGACTTATTCATTTTCTAAGTTTTGCTTATGAACTATTTTTCTTACTAGATACTTTTGGACGGTTTATACTTGATGTGAACTTATGTTTCTTGTTTTATGCTTTAGTAAGATGATCATGTTGCAAGTAGTGTAAAAAATTATATATGTTTTAAAATATGCATGTGAACTACTTTATGTTTTCTACCTTAGGTTTTAATGGTTGCTACAATATAATAACTTGAACATGTTTAACCTGTTTGGATACTTATGTTTCCACTTGTTCACATGCTACTTTCTAAGTCAAGTTATATGCACGAATGCTAGCATGCTCACATGATATGTTGAAAGGATTAGCAAGTTAACATGATTAATAGGTTGCATGACTATCCTGTTCACATGTTTAGTTAAAAATGCTACTATGATAGTATGATCATGTAGTTCTCCATGCCATGTCATGTTAACATGTTTATATGAGTATGATGATATTATTAAAAATTTAAATTACTTCCGCTGCCATGATTTCATATTTATGCATGTATGAATGTTTTAAGTAACCCCGTCCTTCCTAAGGTAGTAGTGGAGAGGCGGGCGTTACATCCTTGTCGCTCGAGAATTGACCGACGCGGTTTAGCTCCTCCTTTGTTTGTCCACACTGGAGGGTACAAGTTGCTCTGGCATTTGCCTCCACCTTTTTGATTAATTCTAGTTCCCAGTCCTCGCAGGGTGTAGGTTTACCGTCTTTATCAGTTGGTAGATCCAATCTAGTCTTGACGATCATCCACGTCTCGAACTGGATTTTGAGGAAATTCTCTATTCGTCCTTTCTAGTATCCGAAGTCTTCTCCGGTGAAGAGCGGGGGACGAACGGTGTTATATCCTTCTTGCTGAGCCATTTAGTTAATATGCAAAAACACAATAGAAGAGATGTCCCAAGACTAGGTCTTGGATTAGTAGTGCGGGAATGAGTTTAATAACAAACTCGAGTGGTGTTGCACCGACTTCGAGTTAAAACTGATTCGAAGGAAAAATAATTAGAATTTAGCTATTAAGCTAATTCTAATTGACTCCGTAAAACTGAAAATACCACGAAAAAATTGCTTGAACGGTGGTTGCACCGATTCAAATAGACCCCACTCTGATACCAATTGTTGGATCGAAAGCGCTAGAGAGGGGGGGGGTGAATAGCACTCGTGGCTTTCACTCATTTCGGAATCGCAAAACTTGAGTAATAAACACAGCGGAAGTAAAATGGTCAACAAGCGAACACAAGTGATTTACTTGGTTCGGAGCCTGTGGTGACTCCTACTCCAAGGCCCACACTCGTTGAACATTTACGTTAGGCAACAACTATAATCTCGTAAAATTCGGTACAAGTATAGAATGAATACACAAGAACTTTTAAGTAATACCGACAACTAAATTATAGAAAACAGAGCGCTGGGTTGTTGAGAACTTGTCGCAGCTTGATCGGAAGCTTTCGTTAGCAGCACGTTGGAGATGAATCGCTTTTTAATTGTTGTTGTTGGCTGCTGCTCGAATCCCTCTTTTATATAGTGCTGGAGGCGCCTCCAAGCCTGTCCAAGCTGCCTCCAGGCCACCGAGTCGCACGCGTGGATCAGCACAGACTTGGTTGCACCTTATCTGGTTTAAGGCACCTTCAAGCCTCTTCAAGGTGCCTTCAAGCCTTGGTCCAAGGCGCCTTCAGTCCCAATGAAGGCGCCTCCAGCTCCTCTGGATAGCTGGCTTCGGCTTGTACCCAAGGCGCCTTTAAGCTCCATGGAGGCGCCTCGGACACTGTTCATCCGAGGCTTAACTTGTTCCTTTTGTACCTGCAAGATATGTTAGTCCCAAAACAATATGGTACCATACAAGACAAATTTAGAACTGATATAAACATGATAAATTAAGAGTTTGACAGTCATCGAACTGTTTGGGTCTGATTTCGGATTTCCGAGCGAAAACCCTAGGTCGACCCGACGCCTATTGTTCCCTCTACGGGGAACGCATCCTCACCTACTATCCTCAGGAGAGATTACCTGGTGCCAATCCGGTCCTCCAGACCGACTGGACTTTCCGCCTAGGGTTACCACCCCCTAGGATTTTTCTCCACCTAGGGTTACCACCCCCTTAGGTTTTTTCCTTCACCTAGGGTTATCACCCCCTAGGACCTAGGGTTACCACCCCCTAGGGTTTTCACCTTGCCTAACCGCAGCTAGGACTTTTGCCTAAGTATCACTTAGGATTTTCCTGCAAGCTCCATGAACATATTAGATAACAAATAATCTTAACTTTGAATCCCTTTGCCATTATCAAAACTAAAGTTCGATCGTCGGATGCTTCCCGCACCAACAGTATACCTACCTCTCCCCCTTTGATCATAGCAAAAAGAATGGGGTAAAAAAGTATAAGGTAAGGGTTTTTTTTTTGAAAAATTTCAAGTAAAGTGTAAAACTAAAAAAAATCAGTTATTTGAATTTTTTTTTCAGAGATGATTTTGAAAATATAGATATGTTTGAGAAGATTTCAAAAAATTTCTCAATACAAAATCAGTTATTTTCAAAAAGATTTCTAGGAATTTCCTTAATATTTCGCAAAAATTCTAAGTTAATCCAAGATTTCAAGTATAAAAAATTCTAACTTTTAGAAGACTTTTTAACTTAGGCAAAAATAGTTTTAAAGATTTTTCAAAAAATTTTAAGTTTAAAAAATTCCACAGAAGAATTTCTCTATATATAGATTTTAAAATTTTTTTAACTTAAACAAAAATATTTTTTATATTTTCTCTAAAAAATATTTTTGAAGAAAAAAATGTTTGAAGAACTTTTACAAGCATTATTTAATTCTAATTTTAATGCTTTTCAAGAAAGTTAATTAAATATTTTATTTCTATATTTGGCTTCTAGGCAGTGGCGAGAAACTAGGCCTTTTTTGTTATTGGAGCAACAACCACTTTTTAGTCAAAGCCTCATAAGGAAATTCATTGTTTAATTTTCTCACTGAAAGCCTTTTAACTTTTTAAATTTAATCTAGCAATGGTTTTGGAACCCAATAAAGGTTCCTTCCTACTGGATTAATCAGAAACTTAGGGGGTATATAGTTTCTTGGAATTTTCCTAAGTTGTCCCTGATGTTTTCTAATATACCAATTTAACTTTTCAATAGTTCTTAGTTTTGATTTTGGAAATTTATTTAAGCATGCATGATTATTTTTCAACTTCTCAATTTCAATTTTTAATCTTTTATTTTCTAATTTTAAATTATCATACGTTTCTAGTAGGCATGTTTTTGTTAAGTTCAATTTCAATTCAGCATTTTATTTTTCTAATTTTGCTAGATCTTTCATAAGCACTTTGATAAATTTAAAGGACTGAGTAGGGGTGAGATCACGTACCTTACTTACCTCTCTTGGTGATGCTCCCCCTTCGTCACAACTTTCTTCTTCTTCTGAGGATCCTCCCCCTTCATTTATGCTCATCTCTGAGTTAGAGTCATCTTCAAAGAGATGGTTGACCATCAGTGCTACTCCTGAGAAGGCTTCGATTTCTGATTCGGATGATGAAGAATCATCCCAAGTGGCCTTCAGACTTTTGCGTTTAGTGGATATCGGTCTCTGAGACTTGTCCCTTTTCTTTAATTTGGGACAGTCATCCTTGATGTACCCTTCCTCGTTGCAATTATAGCATCGAACTATCTTTTTTATAGCGTTGATGCTTTTTCGACTGCGATCTAAATTTGTTAGTTTTAATAAATTTATTTAATTTTCTTACCAGAAGAGCCGCTTCAGTTTCGTCGATCAATGCTTTAGAATCGGGATCATCCTTTTCGGCTTGTAGGGCAATATTGAGGTTCGTCTTCTCCGTTTGTTTAGGCTCTGCGATTCAAGAATCGTGAAGTTCAAATGTAGAGAATAAATATTCTAAACTACTTACCTCAAGGTCCTTAGAGATGTAGTAAGCATCTACTAAGGACACCCACTCTGGAGTTCTTGGGAAGACATTGAGCACATACCGGATAGAGTCTTGGGTCGTTACCGGTTCTCCGAGGTTGGTCAGTTGAGTTATCAACTCCTTAATTCTTGCCTGGAGTTGCGTTACCTTCTCGCCGTTGTTCATTCGGAGGTTCGTTAACTGGGTCCGAAGGGTGTCGCGCCTCGCTAGCTTTGCTTCTGAGGTGCCTTCATGGAGCTCCAGGAATTTATCCCAGAGGTCTTTGGCAGAGTCGTAGCTTCCGATCTGAATTACCCCCTGGGGCGGTAGAACGCTGAGCAGGTGAAATTTCGCTTTTCCATTGGCCATGAAATTGGCCTACTCCTTCTTTGTCCAGTTGTATTCTTCTTTGTCTTTTGGTGTTGTATATCCATATTTCATTATTAAAAGGATATCAAATTCGGTCTTAAAAAATACCTCCATTTTTTGCTTCCAAGTAGCGAAGTCTCCGTCGAATTTCGGGGGATGAATGTTCACGCCGGCCATCGTCCTGATCTTTGTGCTTCAGTCGGTGGTTAGTCCTTCTGAGACTGTCGGGCTATGATACCACTTGTTGGCGCAGCGGGGGCCGACAAGAGGAGGATGAATTGCCTACAAAATTAAAGATACCCTCCTCAAGACTTTCAACTCAAAATAAATAACAATAATAATAAAGTAATAAGACAAAAATAATCAGAGAAGACTAGAAGTTGACTTGGTTACAACCAAGATGGTTGTTAATCTAAGACGATGAAAAGCGCACTAACGATATCCTTCTCTGAAGGCGGAGAAGCCTTTTACACACTAAAAGCTCAAAACTATTGCTAAAAATGAATACAGAGTTGATTGCTAGAATTCATCAAAAGATCTGGACCAAGGCTTTATTTATAGCCTTGGTCGGGGCACCCTGAAGGGTTTTGGGTGCCCTGGGGAGATAAAATTTAATCCTCCAACATTTAGATCGAGTTTTGACTCGATCTGGTTAAAATCCAACTCCGGGCGCCCCGGGCTGTTCTGGGCGCCCGGAGGCCAGGGCGCCTGGGATTGATCCGGGCGCTCGGACATGAAAGTCAACTCAGGTTTGACTTTTGGTCCGAGCCTTCTGCTCTGTTTTCGACTCGCCTCGGTCCAGGTCTTTTCCACTCCGACTCTGTTTGCTTGGGTGATCTCCGCTATCCGGAATAGGGCTCACCCGAACCCATCTTCCGGTCTTTTCCTCGAGCAGGCTTCCATCCCGGTTTCTCGTCCCTCTAATGCCGCGCACGTTCTTCTCGTCCACCGGAGTACTCTTCTGCAGCTCTCTCGTCCTTCGGACGCACCGAGCCCGTCGACTCCCTTCCCGTGCCGTCCTTCTCGGTAGTTGCATCTTCTGCTCGACTTCCTACATTCCTAAGTTCCTGCACACTTAGACACAGGGATCAAATAACAAGTAGGACTTAACCTAACTTGGTTGATCACATCAAAACAACCACGGGGTTCAACAGTATTAATATTTTCTGTATTGATATTTTCATTTGTTGGATTAGGTAAGTTATTTTCTTTATAAAAAATCACATTAGTTGTTTCTTCAACTTTTAGGGTATCTTTGTTATAGATTCTGTAAGCCTTACTGGTTGTGGAGTACCCTAAAAAGATTCTTGTTGTTGATTTTGATGTAAATTTTTCTAAGTAGTTCTTAGTATTTAGAATATGGACTTTACAACCAAACACCTTTAAATAATTTAAATTAGAGATTTTATTATAATATATTTCATATGGAGTTTTATTTTGAAATTTATTGATTAGTATTCTGTTTTGAATGTAACATGTCGTATTTATCGCTTCAGCCCAGAATTGATTATTTAGGTTGTATTCGTTTAATATGGTTCTAGTGGCTTCTTGTAGTGTTCTATTAGACCATTTTGTTTGGGGGGGGGGGGGGGGTTCTAGGACATGAAAATTCATGATTGTAGCCATTTGATTGGCAAAATTCATTAAACCTATGTTAAATTCCCCTCCATGGTCACTTCTAATTCTTTTAATTTTAGTAGCTTTTTCTTTAAATTAACTTGCAAAAAAGATTCAAACATTTTGTAAGTTTCATCTTTTATTTTCAAAAATTTTACCTAAGTAAATCTTGAGTAATCATCAATTATAACTAAGCAATATTAGTTTTTTCTTAGTAACTTGGCTCCATGTGAATCAAATAGGTCTAAATGTAGGAGCTCAAGTATTGAATTAGTTCTATTTAGGTTGGTTAACTTGTGGGTTGACTTGATTTGTTTACCCTATTGACAAGCATTATAGATTGTATTTTCTAAATTTATTAACTTGGGTAAACCTTTAATTATGTCATTTTGACTCATTTTTGAAATGAGTATGATATAACGCCTGCCCTACTTATTGTTGGATTTTTCGGGCCGCAAAAATCGCTTTTTGCGTTGCGGAAACCCAGAAATTCCCATGCCACCGATCCGTGCAAAGAATAAAATTTTGTAAAACTTTCACGTACGAGTTTCTAATCAAGATCTAAACTAGATCTATAAAGAAGAAGAGCGTTACCCTTGATGCGAAGCCCTTCGCGTAATCCCGCTCGTCCAAGGTTCGCCGGATCTCGAGAGTATCAAAGTAGATACTCCTCTATGTGTATCCACACAAGCAAGAGATGGAGAAGAAACCTTAGAGTGTGCTAGCACTCATGCAAGGTCTCGGCAATGGAGAGGAGAGGGAGAGAAGAAAAACCTTGAGAGGAAGAAGAAGAAATGATTTCACTTGAATGAAAAATGAATTCATTCCACACTAAAAGTGGCCGGCCACTTCATGAGGTTTGTAACCTCCATGGGATACCAAGAGTCACAACTCTTGGTAACTCCCATGAGGTGGCATCCCACTTAAGCAAACATGATGATGCGGAGCATCATCATTGTCCCACTCTTTGCCAACTCACCAATGAGGTGGCAAATGGTCAAGTCAAACTTGACCCTTTATCTTCCTCTCAAGTCAAGTCAAACTTGACCACTTCTCTCCCTTGGTTGATCTAATCTAACCATTGATTCAAGTCAATTTTTAATTTAATGAATCTCTATTCATTGAATTAAATTAATTAAATGAGTCTAAGTCCAAATTAGACTCACTTAACACATGAACCAAATTGAGTCCAACTCAATTAGCTCAATTTGGATTACTCTTAATCTAATTTGGTTCATCACATGAACCTAATCCTTTAGGTTCATCAAATGAACCTAATCTCCATCTAATTGCCCTTTGTGTGTGACCCTATAGGTTCTTGTAATGTTGGCAATGCTCCTAAACCTATTTAGAAGCATAAGTAATGAGCTGTATCTAGCAACACATCATTACTACCCAAGTTACAAGAATGTTGAGATCCAATATTACCTTGTGACTACTAATTGTGACTCCTCACAATATATGACATTATCCTTCTATCCTAGACATCTAAATTGATCAATATAAGGCATAGACCGTGTCATCCTCTAATCAATCTAAATCTTGAACTCCAAGTAGACTTAATCAAATGAGCTCAATATCTCATATTGACTCACTTGGGCATGACCATGCACTTAGTGGTCTCACTCTATCAAGAATATCGATGTCACTCCCATCATATAGGAGGGATAGATCCCATCTACATCACTCACATCCCCCACATAATTTGTTACATACCCAGTAATAGCCTTTATAGTCCACCCAGTTACGGGTGACGTTTGACGAAGCCAAAGTACGTAACTCCTTATGTAGGTAACCATGGTGACTTCAGGTCCAAGGACTAGTAGTCATACTAATAGCCACATGAGAAAGTATATGACACTCATATAACGATCTATGATACTTTCTCATGGCGGGTCATTCAGTATACATTCTCCAATGCATACCCATGTGTCAACTTGATATCTCTATATCCATGACTTGTGAGATCAAGTCATCGAGTTGACCTACATGCTAGTCTCGTCGCATTAACATTGTCCCTGAATGTTAATACTCGACTAGGAATGATTAAGAGTAGTGTTCCCTATATCATCTCACTATCGATTCAACCAATCGATTGATATAGGTAAGAATCTTCTACTCAAGGACGCTATTATACTTAGTTATTTGGCACCAATACAAGTAAGTATAATAACCAAAAACAAATGCCTTTATTTATATACAAGAATATGATACAACGAGTCCATACAACAATCATCAAATGATTGGCTCTAGGGCTCTAACTAACACTTATTGCCCTAACCTAAGGTATGGACGTTACACTTTTCATACCTTCTAAAGACTTCGTTATGTGCACACTACTCTGCCCAGAGATCTCCTCCGAACTTGTTTCGACTGCTAAGTCATGTTTTGGAGAGAAGCAAAGCTGAGATGAAGTCTAGATCTGCTAGAGGCCTGAGCCGTGTGGCCCTGACCGACCGTGTAGACTTACCCATGAGGAACCGAGACATGGACGTGTGAAGATGACCGACTGTGTAGCCTACCAGGCCCAAAATTGGGCACGACCGTGTGTGCCACACGACCGTGTAAGGCCTTCCCTGCTAGTGTAGAGCACAACCATGTAATGGACACGCGGTTGTGTCACCTTTGAAGCAAGACCCATCAAATGGTCGTGTGTGTCACACGACCGTGTGACATTTCTAGAGGCTAAGCCTTGCATGGTCGTGTGTAGCACACGACCGTGTAACCCCTTCTAGAGGCTAGGTTGGGCACGACCGTGTATACCACATGACCGTGTAGGTCCTCCAGAGAGAGAGAGCATGGCACAACCGTGTACATTCACACAGTCGTGTCAACTTGGTCGAGAGAAGGAAATTAGGGGCCGTGCGAGTCCACACGGCCGTGTGGGGATCACACACCCCACTCTGGTACGGCCGTGTGAATTCACACGGTTGTGTCACTTGGGTCGAGAGGGAGAGGTTTGGGGTCATGTGACTCCACACGACCGTGTCACGGGTCGTGTGGGGGTCACACCCAACCCTACAAAGGAAGTTGTTCTCCCCTTTGTACTCCTCCTTGGACTACCATTTTATCCCTCTTCTTGAGGAAGAGTCTGTGATGTCCCCAGGGCGTAGCACAGATGGGGAGTGCATGGTTCTGTGGCTGAAAGGTCCAGGGGTCGATCCCCGGGGTGTCACTGCCTGGGGTTAACGTCTCCTCTATGCACTTTCCACCTGTGTACCTGCATTTACCTCCCTCCATATCCGTGGGACCGGCTCTAGGGGGGCCGCTGATGTGGCGGTTCCACATTTTTTTTTTTTTGAGGAAGAGTCTGTGACACACTAATTACTACCAAACTGTAAATCATCCTAAGAAATTATTAACAGTGTGTGTTTCATGCATAGCCAAAAGATAGGAAAATACACTACACCAAGGTTTAACATGTTCCTTGCACTAGCAAGTTCCAGGATCTTCTTCCACGATTCTGACACACCCACCCACCAAGCACTGCTCCTGCTGCCCCCTCTGACTCGAGCTTTCCCTTACCTTTATCTGCAGTATAAGGAAATGCAAATCTATAAGCGGATACTTAATAAGTACCATCTACTCACAAAACGATACATTAAAAGAAGACATGCTTTTTGAAACTATTGGAGGAAAACACAAACATGCACTTGACAGTAACTCACACTAAAACCATACTTCAGAAATATGTACATGACATGCATTTTTAAAACCAGTTTATCATGCAAACCATCAACTTAAAAACCATGCTAGGAATGTAAGGAACACAGGATTCTTGGAATATTATAGAGTTCATCAATGCTACACAATATAACTCAAATTCTCAACTTGGGAAGCTTACACTAAAAGAAACCATGAAGTTTGAAAACATTATAGTACATAATTAGTGAAAATAATAATCATCTTGCTTTGGGCCCGATATTGTACCACTTTGCGCGCATCCTTAATAAGATCTGAGGTAGCTAATCTCGAACCTATCAAGGTACTACTAGGCGATCTAGGAGTCCACCTATGGACCTCGTGTCTGGCACATGCCTTTCTAAAGTAAAATACTTTCTTTTAACTATTACTTTCTTGTACTTGTACTTGCACTTGCTTGGCATTTAACCAAATAGCTTATGTGCGCTTAATTCCCCCGTACTTATAGGGAAGCAATTTAGGCACTTGATTATACTTCTTTGTCCCAAAACTTAATGGGAAGCAAATCAAGATGATCTAAACATACTCTTAATCCCAAAACTTTAGAGGGCATCATACATAACATGACATGCTTCTTCCTTAACACGTCTAAAGCATATCTCAACATGCATCTACTAAATCATGCATAAAGGACATTACAAAACGCATCTTTAAATTAACTTATACTGCAAGTGAGAGATACTTACATCCTTTCGCTATTCCTTACGATTATACCACTAGGGTTTTGGGAGAATAAGCCTCCCTTATATGCCTTGGTCTCCGGATTTCTCCTCCCATACATACTAATCCTCGTGGAGAAGCCTCCTCTTAGGTTCTTTTCTTGAAAAGCTTTGGAAATTTGGAACCCTAGGGTTCTTGGCCGAAAAATGACAAGAGGGGAGAGGGAATTCGGCTAGGGAGGAAGAAAGGGAATCAAGAGTTAGGTTTTTTGTATCTTCATTTTATTTTTATATTAAGTGGAAGTTGAAACATCTCTTCACACAAAATCTGCTTATAAGGAATTGTTTCCTATTGTCAATGTGATGCTTTACCACCACCCTAATGGCAACTTAAACTAATCTCAACTAAGAGGTCTCAGGTTCAAATCCTTGCCTGGGCTATTTATGAATATATTTTTATTTCTTTTCTCTTCTTCTATTTCTTTTTGCCCTTTTAGAATAGAGGAAATTTACGAGTGTTACATCTGATATAAGTGTGACCCAGTCTTCTGTGACACAATTTAGTTTCCTCTTGTTGTGTCAAGAGACACTTTAGTGAGGAAGTTGGTAGGTCAATTGTATAGATGTTCTTTTTCCTAATTCCCTTAAGTGTAATTTCAGGGTTTTTAACATTTTTAATTAAACACTCAAGTTTGAAAAATGTGACTAAGTGCCCAGAGTCACATAATTGACTAATGCTAAGCAAGTTGAAATTCAATTGATCAACCAATAAAACTTTTCGAATATAAAAATTGAAACTCAGTTTGATATTAGCTGTTCCGATTATCTTAAGTGTTCCGTCGTTGCCGAATGCAACTGACCCTAGATTTTTGAATTTTATCTTGGTGAACTTCAATCGGTCTCCAGTCATGTGTCTGGAGTATCCATTATCGAACATCCATTGGTCCAAATCATTATGTTTCTACACATAAAGTATTGATTTGGATCCAATTTTAAAGGATTGTAAGATAGATTGGATTGGGTCCAACCCCTTATTTTCCATCTCACCCAATCTAGATTTTCAAACATGTTATTTCTATGAGTGACTGTGAGATGGTTGATTGAGTTTTAAGTTTAATTTAACTTATTATAATTATTAAGTTAAGTTAAGTTATGAATTGGTTAAATTGATTAGATTTAATAAATTTATTTGATTTGAATAAGATTTATTAATTTATTTGAATAAGATTTATTAATTAAAGTTTATTCATTGATTAATTTATTAATATTTATTAATTAAGATTTATTCATTGATTTATTTATTAATTAAGATTTATTCATTAATTAAGATTTATTCATTGATTAATTAAGATTTATTAATTGATTTATTAATTATGATTTATTAATTTAGGTTTATTAATTTATTAATTTATTAATTAAGATTTATTCATTGATTAATTAAGATTTATTAATTAATTTATTAATTATGATTTATTCTAAATTTTGCTTAAGTCCATCTCATCATTTTCTAAATTATCAATCAGGGAACTTTATAGGTTTTTGTGAGATGGTTAATTTTATCTTTAATTTAGATTATCATCTAAGGATTGATTTACATTTGAATTAGACTCAAGTTTTACAATCAGTCAATTAAATATTCATTTCAATGTTTGACTTCCAGGCTGTGGTGAGGCACTAGGCCTTCTTGGATATGAGTTCATCCACCACTTCTACAAAAAGCCTTTCAAAGAAATTGGATATTTAATTTTCTTTCTGAAACCCCTAGGTCTAACTGTTCAAGTGTAAAGCAGGCCTAGGTCCTTATCTAGCCTAGTCCAAGTATGTATAATAAAGGTAGTAAAACAGGCATCAAACAAATTTATTTATCAATAAAGATGGTCTTTTTATTGGCCCCCCTAGATTATAACTTCGATAGGGTCTATCAAGGTAGTGGATTTGATCCTTGGGGATCCAATATTGACCAAGTCTAACTTGATTAACCAAGTTTGACTTGGGGACCCATGCTTGGACAATTTTTTCATTAGTTCTATTTACAAGCTATGAGTAAGATTTGTATTTTTGTTTAGCCTTAAATCCAAGTCCGGATCGGTTGGTGAACCGTTCCAACGTATCCTTAAGTTCTTTAACTTGAGTTTTCAAATTGAAATTTTCTTCCTCAAGTTGTTGGACTTGAGTTGAACTTCCATTTTGAATTGGCATAGTCAAAGGACTTAGTTTAGTCTCCTCCTTAAGGATTGTTATCTCCTTTTGGAGTGACTTGACTCAGAGGTTAGATTTGGCTAACTTACACATAAGATAATTAACTAATTTATGCAATTTATTTAATTGAGAGGTTCTTACAGTGGGGTTAGACCCTTTGGAAACAGATACAGATCTGTGGCTTCTCTCGGATTCTATTTCTGACTCGATCTCGGTTTCTGATTCATCGACTTGTTCCCAGACCGTAAGCGCAAGGAAGCTCGTCTGTTCGAGCTCTTCGTCAAAGTCTTCTGAAGAAGACTCATCCCATGTCGCCTGCAGTGCTTTTTTCTTCCTTTGCTTCTTTATTTCTTTTTGGTTCGAACAGTTGGCTTTGATGTGCCCCTTCTTGTTGCATCCGTAGCAGGTAACTTCGGACTTCAATTTTGGACTTGATTGCACCGTCTTGGACTGAATCACTTTCTTGATGTCTTTCTTGGTGAATCCATTCTTTTTCTTGTAGAGCTTTCGTACAAGGTTGATGAGTTCGGCTACTATCTTGTCGTCGTCGTCGTCTTTTGAGTCTGGTTCATCTTCGGGCTCGGGTTCAATCTGATACTTCTTTCTGGTCTCCTTTGTCTTGCTTGTACCTGCAACCAACACAATACTTTTCTCGGCCGAGCGTGCATTAATCTGTTCGTGTAACTCAAATTTAAAAATAGTTCATATAATTTAATTAATGAAAGGTCCTTGGATATTTTGTAAGCATCTACCATGGATGCCCACATAGTATTCCTCGGAAATGCATTGAGTGCATACCTGATTATATCGTGATTTTCTACTTTCTGACCGATTGCATGAAGACCGTTCAGTAGGTCCTAAATCCGCTCATGAAGTTGACTAGTTGACTCACCCTCCTGCATTTTTATGTTATAAAATTTATTTAAAATCAAATCACACTTGCTTACCTTCGTGTCAGAAGTTTCCTCGTGTAGCTCGATCAACTTCTCCCATAACTCTTTCACACTTGAGAATGGGCCGACTCGGTTTAGCTCTTCTTTTGTCAGGCCACATTGTAGAGTGCATGTTGCTTTGACGTCGACCTCAATTTTCTTCATCAAAGTTGTGCCCGAGTTCTGGCATGACACTAGCTTTCCAACACCGTTAAGTGGAAGTTCGAGACTCGTTTGGATGATTATCCACATCTTGACTTGCATCTTGAGGTGGTACTCCATTCGGCTCTTCCAGTAGCCAAAATCCTCGCCAGAGAAGAGGGGAGGGCGTGCAGTGCTATACCCTTCTTAGTGGGCCATTTAAAAAGAAATCTCGCACACAATGAAAAGACAACAAAGATTTCAAGACTTGGTCTTGGATTAGTAGTGCGAGAATATAATAAAAACTTGAGTGGTGTTTGCATCGACTTCGGCAAACGAAAGAACTCGATAGATAAAAAAGATCGGAAGGTGGCTATTTTACCGATTCCGATTAACTCCGAAAATTAAAAAAATTACCATGAAAAAATTATGGAATGGTGGTTTCACCGATTCGAAGCGACCCCACTCTGATACCAATTGTAGGATCATAAAGCGCTAGAGGGGGGGGGGGTGAATAGCGCTCGTGGTTTTCACTTTTGTTTTGAGTAAACACATAGCAGAATAATAAAGAAAGAACACAAAAACAAGTGCTAACACTTTTCTTTTACTTGGTTCGGAGCCTGTGACGACTCCTACTCCAAGGCCTATGATCGTTGATTATTTTCATTGGGTAATCACTAATCAATCGTAAAATCTTTACAAAGATAATTACAACAGATATATAATTTAAGTGCAGAATTAAAAGTATAACAACAACTATGAATAAGGAACTTCGGGCTTCTGATTGTCGGAGTTGCGTTACAGCTTTGTCGAATTATTTTTAGAGCAGCACGCAAGAGAAGAAGTCGCTCGGAATGATGATATCTATCATCTGGTCAAGACAACCTTAAATAGTCTGCTGAAGGCGCCTTCAACCTCCATGGAAGGAGCCTCCGACAGGGATACTTATCCCTCGCTGATCAAAATTGATAACTCCCGTTGCCTACGAAAGTTATCCAACCAAAGGTGCCTTTAGCGTCCTTGGAAGGTGCCTTTAGTGTCCTTGGAAGGCACCTTCCATCGGCTATCCAAGGCACCTTCTGCATCCTTATAAGGCGCCTTCTGCCGTGCTTCCTGTGCAGCTACAGCCAAGGTGCTTGAGGCGCCTCCAACAGCTCCGGAGGCACCTTAACTATTCATCTGAGCTAAACATGCCCAATTCACTTCCTGCAAAATACATTAGTCCAAGAAACCAGCCATATCCCGCAAAACAAAGTTAGCACAATATAGACATGAAAAATAAAGCATTTGACAATCTTCGGACTGTCCGATTTTGTAAAATATGGTACCCAAATAATATTTAAATAATAAGGTTATTTGAGTAATAATCTTATTGGATTTTTCAGGAATTTTTAGAAATTTTTTGGGATTTAAACGGAGTTCGTATGTCACGTAGGAAGAGGATGAATCTAATGGATTAGGAAAAGTCTGTTTGGAATACCCATTTAATTGGGAGTTGATTGTTTTAATTAACCTAAGGTTGAGATTAATTAACCTAATGTTATATATACATAACTAAGTTGTAATTACCGAGCCTTAACTCTCCCCTCCTGATTTCTCCCTCACCCGTGCTGATTCCTCTCCTTCGTCAAACCACTGCCGCCTCTCCATCTCGCTGCGATTTCCCCCGATCTCGTCCGAGCTCCTCTCCTGATTCTTCTTCTTCTACTCACCTCCACCGACCCTCTCTTTATCTGCCACCTCCTTCCTTTCCTCTCCAATCGCTCACCCACACCGACTGAGCCTTCCTCTTCCCCAACTTGTCACCGACACCAAATGCTGGCTGGCGACGTGCCCTAATGCCAACACAAATTTTTCATCTTCGACCTCGAGTAGCACCCTAGCATTGATCGATGTCGCTGAGCCCTAACCTCATGGCCTCCTCCAGATCCACCGCTGCCGATGGCCGAGCACCCGAGCTCCTTTTCGACCGCCCCCTAGATCTATCACAGACGTCGAGCCTTCACAATCTTCCCTCGCTGCACGCTGACGCCATGGTCGTCGACCATCTGCTCGAGATCCATCGACGCTGTGGAAAGGGGAGTAGTTTCCGATCTGTGCATCATTGATCGTCGATTGGTGTTGATCATTGTTCGTTATGCCCTAGATCCCTCCTGTCGATCGCTGGTGATTCACTTTGAGGAAACATACTACAGTTCACGGTGTGCTTGAGAATGCTAGCCGGATTCAGTCTTGGGGAGGAGTAAAGCATTGCAACATCAACACTCAATCTCTACATCTAATGGCTGCATATAGGAAATGAGGTGAGATTTCATGGTTTAAGAACTTGTTTGATCGAGAGATTAATTGGATGTGTTGGATTGTTAGTTCATGTCTTTCTTGGATTTAATTGAAGTATGTGAAGGAAGATGTTAGATCAGTTTGGATTGATTGATAGTTGATACATTGATTATAATCCTTAGTTTTGCCTTGTATCCTATATTTGTAGGATCCGAGTTGGATGTAATCTTTTAGACTTGTTGAAGACAGTTGACACGATCTATGTATAAAGGCGGGTATTTCTTACTTTGACTCTCTTTAGTTCTTTGGAACTTGGTGCATGGGCTATTTTTTGGATAAGGACTGCTTTACCTTGACTCCACTCGTAATATTTCCTGTGCTTGATACTTCCACTCAAACCTTTGAGATATTTATTTCTATATCCATACAGTCTCTTGATGTCATCCATGATATTTAGCAGATATTAGATACCAACTTTGTATGCTTTGATTGTTGTTTATTTATGTACCATATTGAACATGTTAGCTTCATGTAGCATACCTGATTCCTGTTTATATGTATATAATGACTGTTGTAGTTTGTGCATCATATCATTGCATGCATGTTAATGACAAATTCTCCCTTGCGGTCGAGAGAGTCATTGACCAGGGCTGCACGCTCTACCACTCGAGAGAGTGGTAGCTGGAGAAGATGCAGCTTGTCCTATCGTGCCCCCACTCACTCACTCATGAGTAGAGAAAGCTGGAGTTGTGAGCAGCAGGGACCCCATCGCAGATGTAGCTAGTTAGCTACTATGCAACTGTCCACTCGGCCACTCGAGAGAGTGGTAGCTGGAGTGTTGTACAGTTTGTCACTGACCCGACCTCTCAATCATACATGGGTCATGGAGCAGAGGGGTGGGCGGGAGTGACCATCAGTGCATACATTTTTATTATTGTTATACCTTCCTATGTTGTTGCTTTCTTATGTTTACAGTTGTTCATTTTGCTATGTGATACAATTATACTTGTTGAGCTATATATGTATTGATCGCATGTTGTTCGACTCCGGTTTACTTATTGATAGAATGTATTTACCTCACATGATACCTTCGTAGTGATGAACCATTTAGTAGTCGATCGGTATTACTCCTGATCTTCTACTACCTAGCTTAGGATATGGTTTCAGGTATGAGCATATATTACGGTTTTATTTTAGTATCTGCTATTTCCCTTATAAGACTATATACTGTTGGTGTTGGAACCCCAAGGTGTTTTGATGTGATCAAACAAGCTAAGTTAGGTCCTGCGTTTGTTTAACCCTTGTGTCTAAGTGTGCAGGAGCTTAGGAACACAGGAAGTCGAGCGAAAGACGCGGCTAGCGAGAAGGACGGCACGGGAGAGAGCCGACGGGCTCGGTGCGTCCGAGGGACGAGGTGTCCGCGGAAGAGTACACCGGTGGACGAGAAGAGCGTGCGCGGCGCTCGAGGGACGAGAAACCGGGAAGGAAGGCTGCTCGAGGAGAAGGCCGGAACATGGGTTCGGGTGAGCCCTATTCCGGAAGGTCGAGATCACCCAAGCTAGCGGAGCCAGAGCGAACAGACCTGGACCAAGACGAGCCGAACTGAGACGAGCTGAACCAGAGTCGAAAAGTCAACTTATGTTGACCTTAGGGCTCCGGGCGCCCGGAACCATTCCGGGCGCCTGGAACCGACCGGGGAGCCCGGAACACTTCCGGGCGCCCGGAATCGACTTTTCAACAGGATCGAGTTTTGACTCGATCCGACCGTTGGGGGATAAAATTTATCCCCCCCAGGGCGCCCGGAACTCTTCCAGGCGCCCGGACCAAGACTATAAATATAACCTTGGTCCAGAAGCTAAAATACAACGAACTACTTGTAATCCAGTGCTTTCATTTTTGTTATTTCTTTCTGTGCTTTCAACGCTATAAGAGGCTACTCCGCCCAGAGGAGAATCAATTAGTGCGCCTTCTTTGCCTTGGATTAGCAATCCTCTGATTTCAAACCAAGTAATTCCTCTGTGTCTACTTTCTGTCTTAATTAGTCTCTGCCGTTTTAATTACAAGTTCTTTTAAGTTAGTTGAATATCCGAGAAGGTTTTTTTTTTGGTTTCAATTTTATAGGGCAATTCACCCCTCCCTTCTTGCCGGCCTTCAAAGGGACCAACAAGTGGTATCAGAGCCAGGCGCTTCAGGAGGACTAACCGCCGATCGAAGCAACAAGATGGCCGGACCAAGCATCGTCCCACCAAAATTCGAGGGGAACTTCGCAGACTGGAAGCGACGTATGGAGGTATTCCTAAAAACAGATTTTGAAATTTGGTTTATTATGAAATATGGTTTTTTAGCTCCAATAGATAAAGATGGAAAAGAAAAAGAAGAGAGCGATTGGACAATGAAGGAACAGAATGAGTCGGTAGCAAACAGCCATGCAGAACATCACCTGCTGAGCGTGTTACCGCCTCAAGAGGTCAACCGCATCGGAAACTATGTATCTGCTAAAGAACTTTGGGAGAAGTTCTTGGAACTCCACGAAGGAACGTCTGAAGCAAAGCTCGCTAGAAGGGACATCCTCCATAACAAACTGATGAACATCCGTCTGGAGAAAGGTGAGAAAGTAGCCGGTCTACATGCAAAGGTAAAAGAACTAGTTACTGGTCTCGAAAACCTTGGTGAAACGGTAACAAACCGGGACACTATACGCTACGCGCTCAACGCGTTTCCAAGAACTCCGGAGTGGACATCAATCGTCGATGCTTACTACATCTCAAAAGACCTGGAGGTAAGTACTTTAGAAGAATTGTTTTCTACCCTTGAATTACACGAAACTAGATATGCAGAGATATCAAAGGACACAACCCAGACTATGGCGCTGAACGCAACCAACAAGGATGAACTCGAGTCAGACTCCGAAGACGATCAAGAAGCGTACATGGTAAGAAACTTTAAAAAGTTTTTTAGATCTAATAAATTTAAAATACAGAATAAAAAGAATCAAAAAGGTAGAAGAAAGGTACGGTGCTACCAGTGTCAGAAGGAGGGACACCTAAGGGAAGACTGCCCAGAACTCAAGAAGGTTAAAATGAAGACACCCAAGAAACACAACCTAAAAGCAACTTGGGATGACACTTCTTCATCTGAATCAGAAGCTAAAGAATATGCGGGGATTGCACTGATGGCAAGCCACGAAGGACAAAGTACATCAGAACCCAACATCGATGAAGGGGGAGCGACCTCAGATGGAAGTAGCGAAGCAGGGGGAGATTCAGGCTTCAAGTCTGATATGGTAAGTGAGGTATGCCTCTTACCCCCTGATGAACTTTACTTTGGTATCAAAGCTATGACTAAATCCATGTATAAATTAGAAAATAAAAATGCCAAATTAGAAAATGAAATCTTAGAAACAAAGAGAATTTTGGCAAAATCATGTCTTATAGAGGATTTTGAAAAATTGAAAATTGAAAATGAAAAACTAAAAGAAGAAATAGAAAGATTGAAAAAATCCAATGGTTCAAATATTTCAACTTTTAGAAATTATAGAGGTTTAAATTGGTATTATAGATTTCATCAAAGTCAAATTAGAAATATATCAAAAATCTATATACCTGGAAAATACTTGGTTAATCCTGTAGGTAGGAACCTCTACTGGGTTCCAAAAACCTATTTAATTTAAAATTAAAATCAGACTTAGCATTTTCAGCAAGGAAATTAAACAACTAATTTCTTTATGAGGCTTTGTCTAAGGAAGTGGTTGTTGCTCCAATAACCAAGAAGGCTTAGTGCCTCGCCACAACCTGGAAGCCAAGTATTGAAATGAAGAGTTTAATTGACTAACTGAAAAAGCATTAATTTAAATTACTTAATACTTTAAAAGAGTTATTCAATTTGTGTTTAATTTTTTTTTAACTTAGAAATTTTTTATTATCTTAGAAATTTTTATGAAAATTGACTTAGATTTTTTTTCTTAGAATTTGTTTTGCCTTATAATTTTTCTTAAAATTAACTTAGAATTGTTTCTTATGAATATTAACTTAGAATTTTTTTTAATTAGAAATTTTTTTTTTGAATGTTGAGATAAGTTTCAAAACTTAAAATTTTTTTTTGACTGTTTTATCTGAAAAATGCTTTACTTAAATATTTTTCTTTTGAAAGAAAAATTCTGAAGAGTGTCTTGAAATTGAATTTTACTTAGACATTATTAACTATTTTACACTTAAAGTTTTTTTTTAATTTACCTTAGACTTAGTTATAACCCCAATTTTTATGTGATCAAAGGGGGAGAAGTATGTTAAGTCTAGGGGGAGGTACTATAATTTTTCAATTGAATATTGGAATATAAATCGTTTTTATTGCATATGGTTACCCTAACTTAACTTGGGTTGCTCACATCAAAAAGGGGGATGGAACCCCAAGGTGTTTTGATGTGATCAAACAAGCTAAGTTAGGTCCTGCGTTTGTTTAACCCTTGTGTCTAAGTGTGCAGGAGCTTAGGAACACAGGAAGTCGAGCGGAAGACGCGGTTAGCGAGAAGGACGACACGGGAGAGAGCCGACGGGCTCGGTGCGTCCGAGGGACGAGGTGTCTGCGGAAGAGTACACCGGTGGATGAGAAGAGCGTGCGCGGCGCTCGAGGGACGAGAAACCGGGAAGGAAGGCTGCTCGAGGAGAAGGCCGGAACATGGGTTCGGGTGAGCCATATTCCGGAAGGTCGAGATCACCCAAGCTAGCGGAGCCGGAGCGAACAGACCCGGACCAAGATGAGCCGAACTGAGACGAGCTGAACCAGAGTCGAAAAGTCAACTTATGTTGACCTTAGGGCTCCGGGCGCCCGGAACCATTCCAGGCGCCCGGAACCGACCGGGGCGCCCGGAACCGACAGGGGCGCCCGGAACCGACCGGGGCGCCCGGAACCCTTCCGGGCGCCCGGAATCGACTTTTCAACAGGATCGAGTTTTGACTCGATCCGACCATTGGGGGATAAAATTTATCCCCCCAGGGCGCCCGGAACCCTTCCAGGCGCCCGGACCAAGACTATAAATATAGCCTTGGTCCAGAAGCTAAAATACAACGAACTACTTGTAATCCAGTGCTTTCATTTGTGTTATTTCTTTCTGTGCTTTCAACGCTGTAAGAGGCTACTCCGCCCAGAGGAGAATCAATTAGTGCGCCTTCTTTGCCTTGGATTAGCAATCCTCTGATTGCAAACCAAGTAATTCCTTTGTGTCTACTTTCTGTCTTAATTAGTCTCTGCCATTTTAATTACAAGTTCTTTTAAGTTAGTTGAATATCCGAGAAGAGTTTTTTTTTTGTTTCAATTTTATAGGGCAATTCACCCCTCCCCTCTTGCCGGCCTTCAAAGGGACCGACAGTTGGCACTCTCTATTTGTATATTATGTTCATGCACTATCTTTCCTTTACCTGCTGAGTCCCAGCACTCACGACCCAACAAACAGGTTTTTCTTTCGCCAGGTAGCAGGTAGATAAATCAAGGATGCTTGGAGAGTCCTAGCTGCCAGTCCCGCGTCACATTCGAGGATAATTTTTTTTTTTGGTCTTATTTTCTGTTTGGATGGTATAGTGTTTTCGTGAGTTTGCGTTGTAACTAGTTGATGTGGATTTTGGAGTCTAATTTGGTGATTTCAGGTATTTTGGGGTAATTGCTTTGTTGGTTTTACATTCGTATATTTTTTTTATGATTTCCACTGTGTTTACTTTCAGCTGTGTGTGCTGCTTATAAACTACGTGGTTATGTTTACGTTCAGCCGTGTGGGCTGCCAATAAACTACATGGTTGTACTTATATCCTGCCGTGTAGGCTGTTGAATATGTTTATATGTTAAGTGTGGATGTATATTGGTTCCAATTGCCATTATTACAGGGGAGGTGTTGTCCGATTTTCGATTGGACACCCTTACCCTTGGGGCGTGACAGATTCTGACTTTGAGTTTCTTGAAAACCCTAGGTCGAACTGACACCTACTGGTCCCTCACCGGGGAATGCACCCTCACCTACTCCTCTCAGGAGAGTTTACCTATTGCTAGATTGATCCTCCAGACCAACTGGACTTTTGCTCAACGTCCAAAGCTTCCGATCTTCATGCTAGATGTCTGCTCCACGACCTGTCCAGACTTCCACCTGATTCGCGACACCAGGATTTTAAGCTAGAGTCCCCGACTCTAGGATTTTGCTCAAAGCTCTCGACCCGCTAAGACTTTCTACCTAGGGTTACCACCCCCTAGGACCTAGGGTAACCGCCCCCTAGGGTTTTCCACCTGCCTAACCGTAACTAGGACTTTCGCCTAAGAACACTTAGGACTTTTCTGCTATCTCATTCAAACTTGTTAGACCATAAATAACCTTAACTTTGAACCCTTTGCCATTATCAAAACTCAGGTTCGATCGTCTAATGTTTCCTGCACCAACAGATGGAACCACTCTAAGTTCAGTAATGAACTTCTTGATTCAAACCTCTTCCTTTACTGCTTCCGAAGCTGCAATGTATTATGCCTCACAGGTAGAATCTGTAATAGTGTCTTGCTTGGAATTTTTTCAACTAACTGCACCTCCATTTAATACGAATATCAATCCAGATTGGGACTTGGAGTCATCCTTGTCCGTCTGGAAATAAGCATCTGTATATCTGCGTATGATCATATCACCAACTCCATAAACTAAGAACATATCCTTAGTTATTCATAAGTACTTAAGGATCATCTTGACAACCACCCAATGATCCATTCCTGGATTAGACTGGTATATGCTCAAAGCACTCAGAGCATATGATACATCGGGTCTTGTATATAACATAGCATACATGATAGATCCTATTGCGGATGGATAAGGTATCATATCCATGCAAATCATCTCGTCTTCTATGCATGGGTACATAGACTTCGAAAGTTGAATTCCATGCCTCATAGGTATGAAACCTTTCTTGGATTCAAACATGCTAAAATGTTTTAGCACTCTGTCTATATATGTCGATTGTGAAATACCAAGCAACATTTTCGATTTATCTCTATAGATTTTCATCTTGAGGATATAAGTTGCTTCTCCCATATCTTTCATGGAGAACGTATTGGACAACTAAAGTTTAACTGATTGTAGAACTGACATATCATTTCTATAAGTAATATGTCATCAACATATAATATTAGGAATACGACTATACTCCCACTAACCTTTTGATACACACAAGGTTTGTCTGGATTTTATGAGAAATCAAACTATTTGATTGCCTCATCAAAATGGATATTCCAACTCCTGGATGCTTGCTTTAGTCCATAAATTGACCGTTGAAGCTTGCATACTTTATTCTTGTTGATAGATATGAAGCCTTCGGGCAGTGTCATATAACGACCCAATTTTTCTCATTAGGAGTTCTAAAAGTTCTTAAAAATATTTAGAAATATTCTAGAGATTTTTTAGAAATTTTTAGAATATTTTTATGTAATTTTTGGAGGTCGTTTGGTATTTTTACTAAACGAAGAAAGTTTCGACAAAAAAATGTCCAAGCCGAAATTTGAACCCACGACCTTTGACTCGGTCAAAATCCAACTGACCAGGTGGGCAAACGGATTTTTCTGTTTAGAAAAGGTAGTGAATTTATTTAAGATAGTTAACAGAATATTGGATTATAAAAGGGATAAGTTGATCTTGAATTTGTCTGTTTAGAAAAGGTAGCGAATTTATTTAAGATAGTTAACAGAATATTATAAAAAGGGATAAGTTGATGTTGGATTTGTCGATTTAGAAAAGGTAGCGAATTTATTTAAGATAGTTAACAGAATATTATAAAAGGGATAAGTTGATGTTGGATTTGTCTGTTTAGAAAAGGTAGCGAATTTATTTAAGGAGTTAACAGAAATATTAAGTTATAAAAAGAGATAAGTTGATGCTCTGTTTTCTTGTGACTTAAACCATTCTCTCCTTCTCTTCTGCGTACGATGGCGGAGCTCGGGCAGAAAACGAAAGGGAGTTAGGGCATCATCTCCAGCGGTCGGCCAAGGTTCTAGAAGCCCTTTTTGTTCGGTTGTGAGTCCAAGAATCAAGGTAAGTGCTTCTCACCTGCAGTAGGAGTAGTTTCGGACCTTTGTTCTTCTCGAATTCGAAGCATGAGAAGCGCTTATAGTGCAGATTTTTAATTAAGCCTATAGTGCAGATTTTAATTAAGCTTATAGTGCATATTTTTATGTAGGCTTATAGTGCATATTTTAATTAAGCTTGTAGTGCAGATTTTTAATTAAGCCTATAGTGCAGATTTTAATTAAGCTTATAATGTAGATTTTTATGTAGAGCTTATATTGCAGATTTTAATTAAGCGCTTATAGTGCAGATTTTTAATTAAGCCTATAGTACAAATTTTAATTAAGCTTATAGTGCAGATTTTTATGTAGAGCTTATATTGTAGATTTTAATTAAGCGCTTATAGTGCAGATTTTTAATTAAGTCTATAGTACAAATTTTAATTAAGCTTATAGTGCAGATTTTTATGTAGGCTTATAGTGCAGATTTTAATTAAGCTTATAGTGTAGATCTTATATTTGCATAGTATGCAGAAATAGTGTAGCATAGAATGCAGAATCTTGATTAGAATAGTATGCAGAATTTTGATTAGCATAGTATGCAGATTTTTGTTTATGCATTTCAAAGTTATAATTTGTTTAAACATTTCAGTTTTTAAAGAAGCATTCTTTTATTAGAGGTATTAACAAGTATAAGAAAGATAAAGAAAAAAAAGAAAAAGGCCAAGGCCTTAAGTAGATCCCAAAGTCAAGACTTTAGGGATTTTGGCACACAAGGTGCTCGTTAAAATACCGAGGCATTATATATTAGAAGTATTAAAAGATAACAAGTATTTTACTTTTATTAGTGGCACTGTATTGGACTCTCAGTTGTCCTTGGGTTGGGCTCCCATAGTCGTCCCTAGGTTTAGATAACCTAGTATGCAGGACTCTCAGTTGTCCTTGGGCTGGGCTCCCATAGTCGTCCCTAGGTTTAGATAACCTAGTAAACCCTACTAGATTCCGGACCAGCTATCTCGGGTCTAGTTAGGGATGCGGGCATAGCAAGTATAGTTGCCGGGCCCAAGAAGAAAGTTGATCATTATTTTTAAGTATTAAAGTATAAGTTTTCAAACAAAAGAAATAAGCTTCACATAAGTTTAAAATTTAGCAAGTTTAGCTTTCTTATATGCTGACATGTTGTTTAGATTTGCTTACATGTTTAGTATTTCAGTATGTTATGTTTCGTTTGCTATTAGATGAGCATTTAGTTTCTAGATTTCTTTCAGCTTACATGCATATTCGAGTTTTGTTAGTTAGATAGCGCTTACTAAGCAATTTTACTTATAGATGCATTTCCTCTTACTGCAGATAAAGAAAAGGAAAAGCTATAGTAAAGGAAGGCGACAAGGAGGTGCGGATGGATGTGTGATGCCTGGACTATAGAAGCTTTGGGATTTAGCATAAGAATTTATTAACAAAGAGTTGAGTAGAATGTATTAGATGTGTCATTTAGTCTTCCGCTGCTAGTTAATTGTATGTTTTGAGTTCTCCGAGAGTTTTAGGAATTACTATCAATATGTGTGCAATGTTAGTTAAGTAAAGTTAGTAGTCTAGTAGCCCTCCGCCCTCACAGACCAGTAGTGAGGGGGGTGGGGTGTTACAAGTTGGTATCAGAGCAGTTCCTATTCTCCAACATCACACATCAACACCAACCTTGCCGTCTTCAAGTAAGAAAGTATTTAATTTTTAGTATGCTTTTCTTTATTCTTTACTGTAAAGAGAAATCCTTAGATGTATTAGATTATATGTACAGAATAGGGAGATGTTTAGAAGTGCTTATAAAGTTAAGAATTATGCTTAGTTTCTTTTACATAACAAGATGTGTTCTGGGATGGTGGTATGATCCGGGGGCCTAAGCTCGGTGAGCGTGCCAGAATCAAACAAGATGTGTTCTGGGATGGTGGTATGATCCGGGGACTTAAGCCCGATGAGTGCGCCAGAATCAAACAAGATATGTTCTGGAATGGTGGTATGATCTGGGGACCTAAGACCAGTGAGCGTGCCAGAATCAAACAAGATATGTTCTGGGATGGTGGTATGATCCGGGGACCTAAGCCCGGTGAGCGCGCCAGAATAAAGGGGAACTTCGGTCCTAAGTTCGGACCCCTATCAACCTAGCGCTAGGGTAGTTGTCTGATCAACAACTTATGTTACGGTACTACTAAGTGCAACTAGGCCACCACAATAGTATGTTTATAAGTATGCATGCAAGTATGTTCAAGTCATGTTATATTTATATTTACGTTTATGTTTAGGTCCACGTTATGTTCATGTTATGTTCTTGCCTATGCATATGGACATGCTTGTGATCGAGTCTATCATTATGTTTAGTTCATCTACCATGCTTACGTTTATGTTGTCATGCTTATGTCACTGCTTATGCTTATGTTCAATGAAAGTAGGTTAGGAGGTCCTAAGATACCTTTGATGTGGTTTTCCTTAGTACATTAGATTATGGACGCTAACTAATGCATGTACAAGGTAGAACATGCTATAGAATTATTCTAAGTTCGAGGATGAACTTTTTATAAGGTATGGGGGATTGTAACGACCCAATTTTCCTCATTAGGAGTTCTAAAAGTTCTTAAAAATATTTAGAAATATTCTAGAGATTTTTAGAAATTTTTAGAGTATTTTTATGTAATTTTTGGAGGTCGTTTGGTATTTTTACTAAACGAAGGAAGTTTCGACAAAAAAATGTCCAAGCCGAGAATTGAACCCACGACCTTTGACTCGGTCAAAACCCAACTGACCAGGTGGGCAAACGGATTTTTCTATTTAGAAAAGGTAGCGAATTTATTTAAGATAGTTAACAGAATATTGGATTATAAAAGGGATAAGTTGATCTTGGATTTGTCTGTTTAGAAAAGGTAGCGAATTTATTTAAGATAGTTAACAGAATATTATAAAAAGGGATAAGTTGATGTTGGATTTGTCGGTTTAGAAAAGGTAGCGAATTTATTTAAGATAGTTAACAGAAT
This sequence comes from Zingiber officinale, assembly GCF_018446385.1. Lineage (NCBI taxonomy): Eukaryota > Viridiplantae > Streptophyta > Magnoliopsida > Zingiberales > Zingiberaceae > Zingiber > Zingiber officinale. The sequence goes on along the minus strand of NC_055989.1, from coordinate 61,604,875 downwards.
ATTATAAAAGGGATAAGTTGATGTTGGATTTGTCTGTTTAGAAAAGGTAGCGAATTTATTTAAGGAGTTAACAGAAATATTAAGTTATAAAAAGGGATAAGTTGATGCTCTGTTTTCTCATGACTTAAACCATTCTCTCCTTCTCTTCTGCGTACGATGGCGGAGCTCGGGCAGAAAACGAAAGGGAGTTAGGGCATCATCTCCGGCGGTCGGCCAAGGTCCTAGAAGCCCTTTTTGTTCGGTTGTGAGTCCAAGAATCAAGGTAAGTGCTTCTCACCTGCAGTAGGAGTAGTTTTGGACCTTTGTTCTTCTCGAATTCGAAGCATGAGAAGCGCTTATAGTGCAGATTTTTAATTAAGCCTATAGTGCAGATTTTAATTAAGCTTATAGTGCAGATTTTTATGTAGGCTTATAGTGCAGATTTTAATTAAGCTTGTAGTGTAGATTTTTAATTAAGCCTATAGTGCATATTTTAATTAATCTTATAATGTAGATTTTTATGTAGAGCTTATATTGCAGATTTTAATTAAGCGCTTATAGTGCAGATTTTTAATTAAGCCTATAGTATAAATTTTAATTAAGCTTATAGTGCAGATTTTTATGTAGAGCTTATATTGTAGATTTTAGTTAAGCGCTTATAGTGCAGATTTTTAATTAAGTCTATAGTACAGATTTTAATTAAGCTTATAGTGCAGATTTTTATGTAGAGCTTATATTGTAGATTTTAATTAAGCGCTTATAGTGCAGATTTTTATGTAGGCTTATAGTGCAGATTTTAATTAAGCTTATAGTGCAGATCTTATGTTTGCATAGTATGCAGAAATAGTGTAGCATAGAATGCAGAATCTTGATTAGAAGAGTATGCAGAATTTTGATTAGCATAATATGCAGAATTTTGATTAGCAAGCATTTCAAAGTTAGAATTTGTTTAAACATTTCAGTTTTTAAAGAAGCATTCTTTTATTACAAGTATTAACAAGTATAAGAAAAATAAAGAAAAGAAAGAAAAAGGCCAAGGCCTTAAGTAGATCCCAAAGTCAAGACTTTAGGGATTTTGGCACACAAGGTGCTCGTTAAAATGCCGAGGCATTATATATTAGAAGTATTAAAATATAACAAGTATTTTACTTTTATCAGTGGTACTGTACTGGACTCTCAGTTGTCCTTGGGTTGGGCTCCCATAGTCATCCCTAGGTTTAGATAACCTAGTATGCAGGACTCTCAGTTGTCCTTGGGCTGGGCTCCCATAGTCGTCCCTAGGTTTAGATAACCTAGTAAACCCTACTAGATTCGGGACCAGCTATCTCGGGTCTAGTTAGGGATGCGCACATAGCAAGTACAGTTGCCGGGCCCAAGAAGAAAGTTGATTATTATTTTTAAGTATTAAAGTATAAGTTTTCAAACAAAAGAAATAAGCTTCACATAAGTTTAAAATTCAGCAAGTTTAGCTTTCTTATATGCTGACATGTTGTTTAGATTTGCTTACATGTTTAGTATTTTAGTATGCTATGTTTCGTTTGCTATTAGATGAGCATTTAGTTTCTAGATTTCTTTCAGCTTACATGCATACTCGAGTTTTGTGAGTTAAATAGCGCTTACTAAGCAATTTTGCTTATAGATGCATTTCCTCTTACTGCAGATAAAGGAAAGGAAAAGCTATAGTAAAGGAAGGCGACAAGAAGGTGCGGATGGATGTGTGATGCCTGGACTATAGAAGCCTTGGGATTTAGCATAAGAATTTATTAACAAAGAGTTGAGTAGAATGTATTAGATGAGTCATTTAGTCTTCCGCTGCTAGTTAATTGTATGTTTTGAGTTCTCCGAGAGTTTTAGGAATTACTATCAATATGTGTGCAATGTTAGTTAAGTAAAGTTAGTAGTCCAGTAGCCCTCCGCCCTCACAGACCAGTAGTGAGGAGGGTGGGGTGTTACAAGTCATATACACATCCTCGAGCAGATTTCCATTAAGGAAAACTGGTTTCACATCCATTTGCCATATCTCATAATCATGATGAGCTGATATGGCTATGAGTATTCAAATGGATTTAAGCATGACCACAGGTGAGAAAGTTTCATCATAGTCAATATCTTGCCTTTGACAATAACCTTTCACCATTAACCTTGCCTTGTAGGTAATAATATTACTATTCATTCGGTTTTCTTCTTGAAAACTCATTTGCACCTTATAGGCGTAATGCCTTCAGTGGGTCCACTAAGTTCCATACTTGATTTTTATACATGGAATCCATTTTTGACTTCATGGCTATAAACCACTTATCCTTTTATGAACTATTCAGAGCCTCTTCATAATTAGTAGGTTCCTCATCCTCAATGAGTAATACATCATTCGATTCTCTTACAAGAGATCCATATATCTCAGGAATATTACATGCCCTACCTGATCTATGAGGAGGTTGTGTCATAATCGATTGTGGTTCTTGACTAGGCATCTCATTAGTGTTTATTAGAGTCTCTTGAATTTCATCAAGTTTAACCATACTCCCACTTGCTTCCTGTAAGAGAAATTCTTTCTCTAGGAAGGTAGCATGCCTTGAAACAAACACTTTTGTTCCAAGGGGTGATAGAATTGGTAACCCTTAATTTCCTTAGGGTATCTAATAAATAAATATTTATCAGACTTGGCGTCCAACTTGTCTGATATAGTCCTCTTCACATAAGTAGGACATCCACATATCTTCAAATAAGATATAAGGGGTTTCTTACTAGTTCATACCTCATATGGAGTAGTTGAGATTACCTTCGTCGGGACTCTGTTTAGCAAGTAAATAGCTGTCATGAGTGCATAACCCCAAAAGGTCTTGGGAAGATCTACACGATTCATCATTGATCTAACCATGTCTAACAAGATTTGATTACACATTTCTGATACACCATTATGTTGTGGTGTATAAGGCGAAGTCCATTGAGACAATATACTATTATCCCTTAGATAATCTAGAAACTCTTGGCTTAAATATTCATCACCTCGATCAGATCAAAGTATCTTAATATTTTTACCAAGTTGTTTCTCTACTTCACTTCTGAATTCTCTAAACTTTTCAAAGGCTTCAGACTTATGTTTCATTAGATACACATACCCATAATGAGAGTAATCATCAATGAAAGTAATAAAGTAGCTATAACCTCCTAATGCATGAGTTGTCATTGGTCCACATACATCGGTATGCACGAGCCCAAGTAACTCATCAACTCATTCACCCTTACGAGAAAAAGGTAACTTTATCATCTTGCCTTTTAAACATGAATCACATGTTTTAAATGTATCTAATTCAAATAATTCGAGAACTGCAATCTTTTGCAATTCGAGCATGCGTTTCTTGCTTATATGGCCAAGGCGACAATGCCACAAGTAAGAGGTTAATTGATTATCTATTCGGGCACGTTTATTGCTCTTTTCAATATTGAGTACGTCACTAGATATATCTAATGTGTAGATACCAGTGCATAAAGTTCCAGTGCCATAAAGAATGTCATTTAAGGTTATATAATAACAATTGTTACTAAAAGTTAAATGGAAACATTTTCTATTTAAGAAAGAAATAGAAACAATGTTCTTTATTAATACTGAAATAAAATAACAATTATCTAGTTCTAAGACAAGTTCGCTAGAAACCTTTAACAAGTATGTTCTACCGACCAAACCTTCTAAACCTGCCTAGCTTCTTGTCTAGATTCTGCCGCTTCGGATAGAGCCTTCGTTCGATCGATCGAACGGCGACCGATCCCGCCATTCGGTCGACCAATCCTTCTTTCCTCACTGGCTTATCTAGTCTGATCAACCCGGTCTGATCGAGTAAGCACCTATCATGGTTTGGTCGACTGATCCCTTGGTCGAACCCAATCAACTCACTGAAAATCTGATCCTTTTGTTTGGCAGTTCGATCGACCAATCAGGATGTTTAGTCGACTTAACAAGGTAAAATATGACCCTGTAAAAATGTTAGTCCTCCTGCAAAATAGAGTTAGAATAATAGCAGATAATATGAAATTTAACTTTTGACAGTCTCCGAACTGTTCGATTCTGACTTTCAGATTTCTTAAAAACCCTAGGTCGAACCGACATCTACTGTTCCGTCTTCAGAGAATGCGTCCTCACCTACTCCTCTCAGGAAAAATTACCTTTTGCTAGACTGGTCCTCTAGACCATTTGGACTTTTGCTTAGCATCCGAGACTCTAGGACTTCATGCTGAACGCCCACTCTACGACCCATCCAGACTTCCACCTGGTCTGTGACCACCAGGATTTTCACTTAGAGTCCCCGACTCTAGGATTTTACCTAAAGTGCTCGACCCACCAAGACTTCGCCCAGTCCTTGGACCAAGAATTCATTGCCTAACCATAGCTAGGACTTTCCATAACCTAGGAATACCACCCCCTAGGACCTAGGGTTATCTCTCCCTAGGATTTTCCACCTGCCTAGAATCCACTAAGACTTTTTACCTAAGAACACTTAGGACTTTCTTGCAAGCTCAATCACATTTATTAGACAACAAGTAACCTTAACTTTGAACCCTTTGTTATAATCAAAGTACAGGTTCGATCGTTTGGTGTTCTCTGCACCAACATATAAACCTCTATAAACTATGATGGATGATGATGTCACCCTTCCTCATGAGTTTGAACCGATAGAGCTTTTGCTTTTGATGTAACCCGAAGTTCCTATCTTGGTCAAACTCGCTAGCCTACCTAGTATAAATCCATACTATGCTGCTAGCGACGTGATATAGATCATGACTTAGGCTTCCCCAAGCTGGGACGTTACATCTTGGGAATAACCTCATCGGGTACATCCCTAGAGAGATCAAGGTTTTCCCAGTCTCGAACTCGAAAAGATCCAGGCTTTCTTAGCCTCAAACGTTGTAGGCTGGCAAAAATCCCATTGGGTATATCCCCAAAAAGACCCAGACTTTCTCAGCCTCGGACGTTGCAACTTGGGAACAACCTCATTCGATACATGCCCAAAAAGACCTAGGCTTTCCCAGCCTCAGGTCATGTAGCATTGGGAAGAACTCCTTTGGGTACATCCTTGGTCAACTAATATGGCGTAGGAGCACCCATCCCAGGGAGTGTCCTCATTCTGTGTTCTATGTTACGAGATCCTCCCTGCTTATAGAGATCTTCCCTAGACCCAACTCTCCTAGGTTGCAAGTATTGCTCCCTTGCAGTCGACTAGAGGGGAGTGAATAGACTGAAATAAAAAAAATACAAACACCTTCTCGACTTATAGCTTTATCAACATAAGCACTTGTACAAAAAAAGAAATAACAAGTAAATTAACAAGAGAAAGAGGCACAGAAATTTTACTTGATTTGTAATTAGAAGATAACTAATCCAAGATGTTTGAAAGCCCACTAAAGTCTCCTTCAGGCGAAGAAACCTCTTACAGCAGGGAAAGCACCCAATTACAAAGCTAAATTGAAAGTAGAATGTTTACAAGTGTTCTTTTTAGCTACTTGGATTAGGGCTGTATTTATAGCTCTGATTGGGGCGCCTAAAAGAGTTTCAAGTGCCTAGACATGGATAAAACTTTATCCACGTCGCAACGGATCATGTCGTAATGAATCTAGATAAAATCTCTGGTCCAGGCACTCAGAATAGTTCCAGGCGCCCAGACTACTTTTGTACAGGGGTGCGTTGCCAAGGCACCATAGCTGGACCAAGCCGGTCTGGGTGCTCGGACTCCAGTCAACCTAGAGTTGACTTTTCATCCGGGTCTTCCACTCCGGCTCTGCTCGCTTGGGTGATTTCGGCCACTTGGAATAGGGCTCACCCAAACCTATTTTTTGGCCTTCTTGAGAAACCTTCCGCTCCAGCTTCTTATCCCTCAGAAATGCCACACGTTTCCTTCTCCTCCGCCGGCATACTCTTCCACAGTGCCTTGTCCCTTGGACGCACCGAGCCTATCGACTCTTTCCCATGCCATCCTTCTCGCTAGCTGCATCTTTCACTCGACCTCCTGTACTTCTAAGTTCCTGTATACTCAGACACAGGGCATCAAACCATAACAGGACCTAATTTGACTTGGTTGATTACATCAAAAATACCATGGGATACTTACAATCTCTCCTTTTTTGATGTAAGCAATCCTAATTAAGTTAGGGTAAACAAAAACCAATTAACAAAAAAAATTACAAGTACATGATTTTCAAAAAAATATACTCTCCCCCTAGACTTAATCTTTAAATCTCCCCTTTTGATCACATTAAAAATGGGGTATGCCATGAAAATAACTTGACATAAAATAAAAATTGAGTCTAAGGGATAAAAAAATAAGATGATTATCCAGAAAAAAATCATTAAGTTTAAAGTTCGAAAATCTATATTTTTATAATTTATAAACTATTTTTGGAAAGAATAATTTTGAAAAATATTTTTAATCATAGAAAAATTCTAAAATTTTTTATAGCGGTAAATGTAACGACCCAATTTTCCCTATTTCAAGTTCTAAAAGTCCATAAAAATATTTGGAAATGCTTTTAAAATATTCTAGAGATTTTTAGGAATTTTTAGAGTATTTTTACGTAATTTTTGGAGGTCGTTTGGTAGGGTTACAAAAAGAAAAGAAGTTGTGACAAAAATCGTTGAAGGTGAGACTCGAACCCAAGACCTCCGGCCGAAACCGACCTAATTGGACGCAGCCAACCAACTGGGCTACGCGTGGTTTGTTAATATGTATGAAGCGGATATATATATGAGTCATAGTAAAGGGCAAAGTTAAACCTAGGTTATAAAAGGGATAAGTTAAGGGGAGAAGGGAATTATTTTCCCGTGACCTAATCTCGCGATCCCTTCCTCTCCCGCGGCGTCGGCTTCCTCTCGGGCGAAATCGCAGCCGCCGCTCGGGCTTCGCCTCCGGCGGTCGGACAAGGACACTGCCCTGAGCTCCTCTTGGACCCGAGCTTCTCTCGTCGATGGGAGCACGCGGACACAAAGGAACGTCGAGATTTGAAGCGAGCCGAAACCCTAGAGGCCTCTTCTCCGATTGTAAGTTCAAGGAAGCAAGTAAGTACTACTCACCTGCGGTAGGAGTTGCTCCGATCTTTCGGTTTCGTTCCTTGTTTCCCGAGTTTCTGGAATCCGAACTATGCTATGAAGATTTTGGCTTTTGGGTGTTCTGCCGTGGGCTTCACAGAGATTCCAAGAACTAGTTTTTTTGTTTGATTGAGCATGTAGTATTGTTTGTGCCGAATCTAAGCTTGCCGGAGATCAAGTTTTTGTTTCTCCTTGTCCTTGTTGAACCTGCCGTGGACTTTAGGAAGGAAAAAGGGTGTAGTGGATTTAACCTTGATTAATGATGCCTTTGTTTCCTACCATTGGGATTGCAACTGGATCGTGTAGCTTGATAGTATGTCTAATTTGCATCAGATGGATTTCCATTGGGTTTCATTTTAGTTTCCAACCCTCTATGCTAGTTCAACGTCTTTTGAGATTCATATGGTTTCGGATTAGCAGGTTTTTAGAATTTCCTGCACCAAGAGACACTCTATGTTAGCTTTTCCTTAGAATTTGACATGCTCAGCTTCTTTGTTTGAATATGCATGCTAGTTACTGTACTGTGCAGAACAATATGCTAAGTTCCTTTAAAAGTTGCTGTGTAGGAATTTTATGCTGTTGCCATGCTATTTCTGTGTATTTCAGTTGAGATACCATGACTTAGGTTGCTGGAATTAGCTTCCCTTCCATGCTACTATCATGTTTTAGAATTTCTGAAGCTATGTTCTTTTGGAAATGGTTTAGGATTAAAAGCACACCAAAAGCTTAATTAAATGCCAAGGCATTTTTAATATCAGAATAAGAAAGATAACAAGAAAAAAAAAAACCAAGAGGCTAGTACCCGACATCCAAGAGCTTGTCGTTAAACAAATCCAGGTGACCATTTCCGAGGTCTTGGCCCTGGTAGACCGAGGTCTGCTCTTTTAGGATTGGTGGCTCGCAACCCCAACCTATTAGGGAACGCGCATGAGATGGTACTAAGCCTGGGCCCAAGAAAAGAAAACCAAAGAAAAGAAAAGTTAAGAAAGAAAGAAAGAAAGAAGAAGTGAGTAAAAGATAGAAATTAAAAGATTAATTTCTAACACAAGGATATAAGAAATGAAATAAGTTACATGCTTAGAATAGATAAAAAGTTAGTTGCTGAAATTCTGAGCTTATAGTATTAATTTCATGTTATCCTGCTAGTTAGTGAGTATGACTTGTATTCAGTTCATTTTCTGTATATCATGAGCACATGCAGATTGCTTTAGTATTCCAGTTTCAGTACTTTTGCATTATATTTATGCATTGCGAGTTTTGTGAGATATATTAGTACTTACTAAGCATTTTCGCTTATAGATCTCTTTTTCCTCCTACCGCAGATAAAGGAAAAACTAGAATATGAAAGGAAGGCGATAAGGAGGATGCATGAAGGATGTGCGTGATGTTTGGAACTATGGAAGCTTGGGACCTTGCTAGAGGATTTAAATGAGTTTTGTTAAGAATCTGATAAGAGTTTAATAGAAGCTTTCTTTAATTTGCTAAAGAGATTAGAGGACCGTACATGTTATTTTATATTGCTGGATTAGATTTAGTCCTATTTTTGTCTACTAGTAAATGCAGATTTAGTTCAATTTTCTTAAGCAGATACAGAATTGGATTTTTGCTCAGTTTTGTACCTCCCAATTGCACCTGTTAGTTTAATTCCTTCTTACATATTCCATAATCTGTTTAATACTCTAATTGGTGCCACGAATTGTGAAATTGATCTGTTTTTGGTTGCTGGATTTATAGTTTTCGATTCTGCTGGAATGTGCTATCTTCATTAATGTTGACATTATGCTAAATTGATGCTTTGGGAAAAAGACCAACAAAGGTGGTTTAATGTTTCCTTATTAATGGTTGAATGTTTGGTTGTTAGTGAATTGTTGTGCATGCAGTATTAGTAGGGACAACCATGACCGAATTATGCAAAAAGTATACACATGCATACAAGTTTAGTAGTAGGTGGTTTCTTTTGCTTATATGCTTTTGATATGGTTGAAGTTTTTCTCTTTGGTTGCTGGAAGCCGTAGCATGCCATGTCCATTATTCGGTTTAAATTCCTACACAAGTCCTTAGCTTGCAATTACAGTTAGTAATGTATGAATTTAGTAAGATGCCATGCTTCACTTGTGTCGTATACCGTGCATGTTTAGTAGGAAGTTACTTTAAATTCAGAATTCCTTTCCAGAAATTTCAAGTAGTGCTTTTATTGCTTTGAACAACCTTAGTATAGTTAGTAGTGAGGTAGCGGTCGCCCTTAGAATAGTAGTCACAGAAGGGTGTCCGTTACAGTTGGTATCAGTGCAGTTCCCATTCTTCAGCATCACACACTCATCAGCATCATCCTTGCCGTCTCCAAGTAAGAAAGTATTTAAATCCCTTTCTTATTTCTGCTTTCCTTATTTTTACTGCAGTATAGAGTACTTTCCTTTTTGAGTACTAAAGTAAGATAAAAGATTTAGTTTCCCCTTTTCTTTATTCATATTTAAGTATGATTAGAAGGGTTAAAGTAAGATATCAAGCCTTTACCTTGCATAATTAGATGGCAAGAAGAGGACGCCCCCGTGCTACTCTCACTGAGGAACCAGCTCAAGGGAACGAAGTGCCTGGGACAACTGAGCCCAACCTTTCTGAAGTAGTTGCTCAGCTCCAGAGGCAAGTAGCAGAGCAGCAGCAAGTGATTGCCAATCTGATGGCAAACCAGCCAGCAGCTCCTCCCCCTCCTCCAGCTGTCACTGCAGAGGCTTCAGTGGTAACTGAGACTCCACCAGCTACGCAGGGAGCCATCACAGCATCGCAGAGACCAGAAGCTTATCTTATACAGTGGCTGAAGCTGAAACCAGAGAGCTTCACAGGAACGACTGAGCCCTGGGATGCCCAGGCTTGGTTTAAAACACTAGAGAGCACTATGGAGCTTCTTGACTGGCCAGAAGTTGAGAAGGTCAAGTGCGCCTCTTTCTGTCTATCTGGAGATGCTCGTATGTGGTGGGAGAGGATAAAGACCAAGAGAGCAGCTGATCAGATGACTTGGGCAGATTTTCAGTCAGAGTTCTATGAAGAATTCTTCCACCTGCAGATTACCAACAAGCACTACGAGGAGTTTATAGAATTCAAACAAGGTGACCTGTCAGTGGAAGAAGCAGCCAAGAAGTTCAACAGACTAGCTCGCACTACTACAAATTGAGGCTAAGACATCACTCCTAAAGTATTGTTTTTGGTCATATAAATGTTGCATTATACCTAAGGTAACGCTTTTCATTCTATCTTATCAGGTCCTGTCATGTTAGATATAACGCAACACTTTTGTCATTTTATGCAACACTTTCTTAAACTGTCGCAATATATAGCAAAGGCAACACTTCTCTATATGCAACATTTTTTTCCTTCCAACAGCAACACTTATTCTTTTGTTACTCTTAAACAATTGCAACACTTTTGACTATTAATAGCAACACTTTTTATAATTTTTTTAACACAATAATTCAACACTTTTCTCCTTAAATGCATCACTTTTTATTAAAACTTTTACCTCTTAAACGCATCACTTATTGATACATATACCACACTTATATTTGTATTTTATTTTTTAAAATGTAACATGTTTGCCCATTAATAGTAATACTTATTTTTTTCATCAATATATTATTGATAATGCAATTTAATTATACAATCAAATACATTTGTATAAAATAGATTATTCAAAATATGATCATTGTATTGTAAAAATTGTACCACATTATATTCTGCTTAAGAATTTTATAAAATTCAATAAATGACATCTACAAATATATAGCCAACTAAAGCACTATACAAAAGCCACCAATTAATACCTTCTTGAATGCCCCAAAAAAGACAACTAACAATACATACTCTTTGTTTGCCTTAAAAAAAATCACATAGGTATATAAAATGTAACACTCATTCCCATTCCCAACTATAACAGCTGCTTAGCTATCCAAAATGCTTGCCACCTACAAGAAAAGCATCACAATGTGGACAACAAAAGTCAGAATAGAGATTTGATCATATAGCAAAAGTAATAATTTTTTTGCTCAACTGACAATATATCTAAGCACACCTTATCCAACCACCATCTTTCAGTTGGAAAATAACCTTTGTGCTCGATCAACTGCAAAGAAGTACCAAACCTCATAGCACAACTAGGAACCAACCATATAAAGAATGATAAACTAGTACTATTATATGAGAAAAATGTATGCGAAAGCACATTGATCTTAGAAATCCTGGAAAATAAAGGAAATAGTAGTGAAATGGGTGTTAGCGAAAAGCAAGAGGTAAAACATATACAAACATGAGGAAAGACTCACATGTTACTAGCTAGTCCAAGTAATCTCCTATTCTATAAATTTGCAATTGGATGCTAAACTTATCATAATTCAAAGCAAAAAATTATATAATTGAGCATCAAACTTGCAAAGTCAATAGCAATAATAAATAGCTATCAATAAAGCCACATAAGGAAGAACTAAACCTCAAGCATCAAATTGCAACAAGTGGGTAATTTCCATAGTCAAAATGAAATGCTTTTCTATGATTAATGGAAGTAAGGACTGGGGATTTAGTTAATTTAAACTTACATGGAAAACATTCATAAGCACTTCCAAATGAACATGCAAAGTTCAAAGTGTCTTTTAAAACACATGCTTTAAATTAAAGAGCTATTCTTGCTCGTTAAGGAAGTAGTAAACTTCAAATCTGCACTCTAAAGAAACTAAACCATATACTCGTGCATATCTAATAGCAAAGAAAACTGGTCATGCTCAACTCATAGCAAACATAACTAGAAAATATACTCTTATTGTCTGAAGATCAAATCAAATAATATCTTCAACTTCAAGTCAAACCATTAACTCCTTTGGAAACCGAATTTCTATCTACAAAAAAACAGAATCAATAACTTGCAACATGTAACTAAAACATGTAATTGAATGCCAACTAAATGCTTAACATATACTATCATATATGGATCAACAGCAAGGATAGGAACATAATTTAGAGATTCACTTCCGTGGCATTCAGATTTGACAACTGGACTTCTATATGGAAACAACTAAGCCACTGTTATCTAACTAAACACTTCCAGAACTAAACTAGAAATCTGCTACCGTTTAAATCCTATATAAAGGCTTGAAAAGAAATAAATCTGCATTGCCACTACAGACTGTTCTAAGCTCTAAATAGAGCTGTGCGTTTCTGCAGCAAACACAAAGAAAACTGGACTGGAATGAACTCCAAAAAGGGGTTGTTCTAAGCTCTAAACAAAGCTGATCACGCCTACAGAAATGCAAAAAGGAATGTGGCTGCTCTAAGCTCCAAATGAAGCTATTCGTGCCCCTATTGTAGCGTAAATCAACCCAAAACTTGCTGGAAAATTAGAACCTAAACCACATGCTCAAAAATCTAAACCATCACAAGTTCATTGCCTGGCAGCAACAATATCCGAATTGCACAGCAAGCCCCAAAGGGAACTGCTCGTGCCCCTTTCTCAGCACAACTGAACTCCACAGCACACTTCAAGAGAAGCTGCTTTTACCCTTTTCATTGCACAATACTAAGTTATGCTTGCTGGTTTGTTTTTAAAATAAAACCTATGCAAAACTTATTCAATCTTTGAGCATGCTACCGCAGAAACACAAAGGAGGAATCAATTCTCAGAACTACACTTAACCCTCTAGCAAAAACTCAATTCTGCACATCACTCCGGAAGCAAAGAAAGAGATCAAAATCCCTAGCAAATAGGAATTCGGCACAACACAATCCGAAACAAAAGAAAGAAACTAAAACCCGAAACTACTCTTACCGCAGGTGAGTAGCACTTACATTGAGTTTTCTTGGACTTACTGCCGGAGAAAGGAACTTCTAGGGTTCAGAGAAACTTCAAATCTCGCGGCTCCTTTGTGTTTCCGAGCTCCCCGCGTCGAGGTGGTCATGCACGGGTGAAGACCGGCCGGAAAAAGCCTTCGCCGGCCGCCGGAGGGAGGAAACCCTAGCTCCTTCGTGTTTCCGCCCGAGAGAAGAACGGCGTCGCGCCGCGAGAAGGAGGAAAAGGTTTCGGGTCGGGAGAAAATAAACCTAAGTTCTCTTTTATCTCTAGGGTTCTTATTATCTAACTACTGCTTAAGTATTATTCATCCCTTTTCTTAATTAACATCGGCCGCCAGCACAGCTGGTCAGGCGGGTTTTGCTCGGATCAAAGGTCTCGGCTTCGATCCCTCAGCCGCGCACTTTTATTCGAATTTATTTTAAACGTTCCAACTATAGCTTAAATATATTTCACTCCATACATGATTAACAAAACTCTCGCAGATCTGTTGGTTGGGCTGAGTTCGTTAAGACTCGGGTTTGGGTCCGTGATCTTGGGTTCAAAATCCGACTTCAACATATATTATTATTATTTTTTTTTACTTCTTCCTCTTGGTAAAAATACCAAACGAACTCCAAAAATTGTGTAAAAATACTCTAAAAATTCCTAAAAATCTCTAGAATTTTTCTATAGCATTTAAAAATATTTTTGAATTATTTTTGGAGCTCAAAATAAGGAAATTTGGGTCGTTACAACGACGACCGGAGACGGCGATCAGTGGCGCTGCAAGGGCAGCGACGTCGGCGATAGGGGCAGTGCGGTGAGTTTGCGAGAGGGGGAGGGACTGGTGGCGGCGTCAAGTGAGAAAGGGAAATCACGAGTGGAATTAGGGTATGGAACTTAAGTTTTCATTATATACATTATATTATATAGGTAGATTTAAATAATTTAATGAAATCAATTAATTCCAACTTAATTATTATTCAAATAAGATTTCTCTCAAAACACGTCTTATTAACTTTATTTAAATTTCTAAAAAAAATTACAAAAATTCTATAAATTTATTTCTCTAATAATAGTTATTATTTAATTATCGTATCTTGTAATAATTCATTAATATTTTTATGGATTCATGGAACGTCGTCATTTAAATTTTTTGTAGTTTTAAATGATAATGGATCCACTCCATGAAAAATTCACAAATCATAATTTTCCACAAACTCCTCACTTTTCACACGATTATACACCTGACGAAGATGTTCAATTCGCTAGAGACGTCCACGGAGAGGGCTTCGCCAGATATGTTCAACGAAGATAGAGTTTAGATTGGCTTGCAGCAGAGAAATTTTATTGAGGGAGCATGAGGAGGAGGTTGCGAGTTTAGGGTTAGAGCAGAGAAGTTCGGTGGAGGGAGGGGAGGAACACGCGATTCAAGGGTTTGCGTGAGGGAGATTGCGGGTTTAGGTTCGTGTGAGGGAGGTCGCAAGTTTAGGGAGGGAGTTCACGAGTTTTGTTCATGCACGGGAGCTCTGTTTGGTGAAAAATAGTTGCTGGTAGATTGCGAAAAATAAACATATCATTGATCCCGGTTGCGCCAAATATTACTACTACCGCAACATATTTAAAAAGTGTTACGTATTCCTGCACTATTGCAACACTTTTACAAAAGTGTTGCCATTTCTAATATCAACTGCAACACTTTTAAAAAATGTGTTGCATTTTAGTTATAATGCAACACTTATTTGAAAGTGTTGCATGTTTTTTCCAAAACTTGATATATGACAACAATTTACTAAAGTGTTGCTCCCAAAGTGATACCTTAGGCTCATTTTGTAGTAGTGTCGTCTCTGTCCAGAGCTAGTGAGTACAGAGAAGGAGCGAGTCAAACTGATGCTCAGAATGCTGAAACCACAGATAGCACTGAACGTGAGCAGTGGAGCTCATCGGCCCCAGACTGGTGAAGAATTGATCAGTAGAGCATTAATTGCTGAACATTACATGAACAACATCAAAGCACAGCGAGCACAACATAAGCCAGTGAAGACAGAGGACAAGACAGCAGGAAGTCAGAAGTCACAGTCAAGTAAGCAGAACTGGAAAGGCAAAGGTAAAAGGAAGCAGTGGAACACAGGAGGTGGCCAGAAGGGAGGGCCAGCAAACAAGCAGACAAAGTTTCCTCCCTGCCCCAAATGTGGGAGAACACATCCAGGAGCCTGTCTTTTGGGTAAGACTGATGTTACTCCTGTGGTCAGGAGGGACACATGGCTAAAGAGTGTCCTAACAAATTCAAAGCACCTCAACCACAGCCATTGCAATATGGAGGCCAGCCTGCACAGTTGCACCACATGGAAGCAGCATTGGAGGGAGCCTATATCAGTCAAGGAAGGTTATAAGCCCCACCAGTTCCAGCCTTTGATGGTGCCAGAGTATTCTCCCTCACCAAAGAAGAAGCTGCTAGTGCCTCCACGGTCGTAACAGGTCAAGTAGTTATTTTCCAGCACATAGCTACAGTACTGTTTGACACTGGGGCGACCGATTCTTTTGTATCGCTACCTTTTGCCAGTAGGTTACAGGTGCCTACAGAGAGTATGAACTCCAGGTTCTTAATGACCCTACCTTCTGGGGAAGTCATGGAATCCAATCAGTGGCTCTGAGCCGTACTGGTCAGAATTGCAGACCGAGAGCTATTTGTAAATCTGATAGTTCTCGCCATGCAGGATTTCGATATCATTTTTTGTATGGATTTCCTCAGCAAGTACAGTGTCTCAATGGACTGTCGCAGAAGGAAAGTAATTTTTAGTCCAGAAGGTGAGCCAACTTTTGAGTTCACAGGAGTGCCAAGGAAGAAGACCCAGAAGCTCCTCTCATCTCTAGCAGCACACCAGATGTTAGCTAAAGGGTGTGCAGGTTTTCTTGCATACATAGTAAAGGCAGAAGAGCAGAAGGGACCCAAGCAGGAGGAGGTCTGGGTAGTATGCGAGTATCCAGAAGTATTTCCAGAAGAGCTACCAGGACTACCCCCCGACAGAGAGATGGAATTTGAGATTGAATTGATTCCTGGAACCGGTCCAATTTCAAAAGCTCCGTATCGCATGTCTCCAGCAGAGCTGAAGGAGTTACAAGAGCAACTACAGGAGTTACTTGACAAAGGCTTCATTCGCCCTAGTCACTCACCTTGGGGAGCTCCTGTGTTGTTTGTTAAAAAGAAAGATGGAACAATGCGGATGTGCATAGATTACAGAGCTTTGAATCAAGTGACGATCAAGAACAAGTACCCTCTTCCCAGGATCGACGACTTATTTGATCAGTTAAGAGGAGCAACGGTGTTCTCAAAGATAGACCTACGCTCTGGGTACCATCAGCTGAAGGTGAAAGAAAGAGATATACCCAGAACGGCGTTCAGGACCAGATATGGACACTACGAGTTTGTGGTCATGCCTTTTGGAGTGACCAATGCACCTGCGGTCTTCATGGACTTAATGAACAGGGTGTTCAGAGAGTACCTTGACAAATTTGTCATTGTATTCATTGATGACATTCTGATCTATTCTAGGACCCCAGAGGAGCATGACACGCACTTGAGAATAGTATTGCAGACCCTTCAGCAGAAGCAGCTTTATGCTAAATTCTCCAAGTGCGAGTTCTGGTTAAATCAGGTGGCATTTTTAGGTCACATAATTTCTAAAGAAGGCATTCAAGTGGATCCAGCCAAAGTGGAAGCGGTCAACAACTGGAGTAGACCCAAGAACGTCAGAGAGATCAGAAGCTTCCTTGGTTTAGCAGGGTACTACAGGAAGTTCGTGGAGAATTTTTCCAGGATAGCTTCTCCACTAACAGCCCTCACCAGAAAGAACAAGAGATTCGAATGGTCAGATAAATGTGAGCAGAGCTTCCAAGAGCTAAAGAAGAGATTAATCAGTGCTCCCATTCTGGCTGTTCCACAGAGCGACAAGAGTTTCGACATCTACAGCGATGCTTCCAAGATGGGCTTAGGAGCTGTACTCATGCAAGAAGGAAAAGTCATAGCTTATGCTTCCAGACAACTCAAAGACTATGAGAAGAACTACCCTACTCATGATCTTGAGCTGGCAGCTGTGGTTTTTGCACTTAAACTCTGGCGACATTATTTGTATGGAGTTCAGTGTAGAATCTTCACAGATCATCAGAGTCTTAAGTACTTCTTCACTCAGAAGGACTTAAACATGAGACAGCGTAGGTGGCTGGAGTTGGTCAAAGATTACGACTGTGAAATTCTCTACCACCCAGGCAAAGCTAACAAAGTGGCAGATGCACTAAGCGGAAAGTCCAGTGCATCCCTGATGTCTTTGTCATCACTAGCCCTGCCACTGCAGAAGGAGTTGTCAGATTTTGGACTTGAAATTATCGAAGGACAGCTCTCTGCATTGACCTTAGAGTCTACATTGCTTGTGGAGATACAGAGAAAGCAAAGTGAAGATCCGGACATCCAGAAGATCAAGCAGGGGATACAAAAAGAAGATAACTCAGAGTTTAGAGTAACAGATAGCGGAATTCTTTATCAGGGGAGTCGCATTTGCGTGCCCAATGATGAGGAACTGAGAAAGAAGATTTTAGAGGAAGCTCACAGTACACCATATTCCATGCATCCTGGTTCTTCCAAGATGTACCAAGATGTGAAACAGAGATTTTGGTGGTCAGGACTCAAAAGAGATGTAGCTAAGCATGTCAGTACCTGCTTGACATGCCAGAGAGTCAAAGCAGAACACCAGAGACCAGGAGGAGTTCTTCAGCCTCTTCCAATACCAGAATGGAAATGGGAAGACATTTCCATGGACTTCATAACAGGTCTTCCAAGAACCACCAATGGATATGATGCGATATGGGTAATAGTAGACCGATTGACCAAGTCTGCTCACTTCCTAGCCATTAAGGTGTCCCACTCCATAGAGCAGTTAGCCCAGCTATATGTTAGAGAGGTAGTCAGACTTCATGGAGTTCCTAAATCTATCGTTTCTGATAGAGATGGGCGCTTCACCTCACACTTTTGGGAGTGCGTTCAGAATGCACTAGGCACCAAACTCAAGTTCAGCACAGCTTTCCATCCACAGACTGATGGACAGACAAAGAGAGTGAATCAGATTTTAGAAGACATGCTCAGAGCTTGTGCGCTAGATTTCAAAGGAAGTTGGTGCAAGTATCTGTGCTTAGCTGAATTCACTTACAACAATAGCTATCAGGCCACCATCAAGATGACACCTTATGAAGCACTATATGGCAGGAAATGCAGATCACCCATATGCTGGCAAGAAGCAGGAGAGAGAAAAGAGATGGAAGCAGAGTTGGGCATTCAGACAGAGGTGATAGACGAGACTACTCACGTAATCCAAAAAATCAGACAGAGAATTGAGACTGCCCAGAGCAAACAGAAGAGTTATGCTGATATGCGCCGTAGGCCATTGGAATTCCAAGTAGGAGATTCGGTTTTCCTCAAGGTCGCTCCTATGAAGGGAGTGATGAGATTTGGCAAGAAGGGCAAATTAAGTCCTCGTTACGTAGGACCTTACCTGATCATAGAGAGGATTAGAAAAGTAGCTTACAGGCTGGACTTACCACAAGACATGTCAGCAATACACAATGTGTTTCATGTCTCTATGCTAAAGAAGTGTCTCCATGACCCAAGCCAAGTGATTCAGCCTCAGTCAGTGCAGATCCAAGAGGATCTTAGTTATGAGAGCAGACCTACACAGATAGTGGACAGAGCAGTTAAGAGACTGAGAAACAAAGAATTACCACTAGTGAAGGTCGTCTGGCAGAACCAGAAGCACGAGGAAATCACTTGGGAGCGGGAGGACAGTATGAGACAGAAGTATCCGGAGCTATTCTAAGTTCGAGGACGAACTTTTTATAAGGTATGAGGGATTGTAACGATCCAATTTTCCCTATTTCAAGTTCTAAAAGTCCATAAAAATATTTGGAAATGCTTTTAAAATATTCTAGAGATTTTTAGGAATTTTTAGAGTATTTTTACGTAATTTTTGGAGGTCGTTTGGTAGGGTTACAAAAAGAAAAGAAGTTGTGACAAAAATCGTTGAAGGTGAGACTCGAACCCAAGACCTCCGGCCGAAACCGACCTAATTGGACGCAGCCAACCAACTGGGCTACGCGTGGTTTGTTAATATGTATGAAGCGGATATATATATGAGTCATAGTAAAGGGCAAAGTTAAACCTAGGTTATAAAAGGGATAAGTTAAGGGGAGAAGGGAATTATTTTCCCGTGACCTAATCTCGCGATCCCTTCCTCTCCCGCGGCGTCGGCTTCCTCTTGGGCGAAATCGCAGCCGCCGCTCGGGCTTCGCCTCCGGCGGTCGGACAAGGACACTGCCGTGAGCTCCTCTTGGACCCGAGCTTCTCTCGTCGAAGGGAGCACGCGGACACAAAGGAACGCCGAGATTTGAAGCGAGCCGAAACCCTAGAGGCCTCTTCTCCGATTGTAAGTTCAAGGAAGCAAGTAAGTACTACTCACCTGCGGTAGGAGTTGCTCCGATCTTTCGGTTTCGTTCCTTGTTTCCCAAGTTTCTGGAATCCGAACTATGCTATGAAGATTTTGGCTTTTGGGTGTTCTGCCGCGGGCTTCACAGAGATTCCAAGAACTAGTTTTTTTGTTTGATTGAGTATGTAGTATTGTTTGTGCCGAATCTAAGCTTGCCGGAGATCAAGTTTTTGTTTCTCCTTGTCCTTGTTGAACCTACCGTGGCCTTTAGGAAGGAAAAAGGGTGTAGTGGATTTAACCTTGATTAATGATGCCTTTGTTTCCTACCATTGGGATTGCAACTGGATCGTGTAGCTTGATAGTATGTCTAATTTGCATCAGATGGATTTCCATTGGGTTTCATTTTAGTTTCCAACCCTCTATGCTAGTTCAACGTCTTTTGAGATTCATATGGTTTCGGATTAGCAGGTTTTTAGAATTTCCTGCACCAAGAGACACTCTATGTTAGCTTTTCCTTAGAATTTGACATGCTCAGCTTCTTTGTTTGAATATGCATGCTAGTTACTGTACTGTGCAGAACAATATGCTAAGTTCCTTTAAACCTTGCTGTGAAGGAATTTTATGCTGTTGCCATGCTATTTCTGTGTATTTCAGTTGAGATACCATGACTTAGGTTGCTGGAATTAGCTTCCCTTCCATGCTACTATCATGTTTTAGAATTTCTGAAGCTATGTTCTTTTGGAAATGGTTTAGGATTAAAAGCACACCAAAAGCTTAATTAAATGCCAAGGCATTTTTAATATCAGAATAAGAAAGATAACAAGAAAAAAAAAACCAAGAGGCTAGTACCCGACATCCAAGAGCTTGTCGTTAAACAAATCCAGGTGACCATTTCCGAGGTCTTGGCCCTGGTAGACCGAGGTCTGCTCTTTTAGGATTGGTGGCTCGCAACCCCAACCTATTAGGGAACGCGCATGAGATGGTACTAAGCCTGGGCCCAAGAAAAGAAAACCAAAGAAAAGAAAAGTTAAGAAAGAAAGAAAGAAAGAAGAAGTGAGTAAAAGATAGAAATTAAAAGATTAATTTCTAACACAAGGATATAAGAAATGAAATAAGTTACATGCTTAGAATAGATAAAAAGTTAGTTGCTGAAATTCTGAGCTTATAGTATTAATTTCATGTTATCCTGCTAGTTAGTGAGTATGACTTGTATTCAGTTCATTTTCTGTATATCATGAGCACATGCAGATTGCTTTAGTATTCCAGTTTCAGTACTTTTGCATTATATTTATGCATTGCGAGTTTTGTTAGATATATTAGTACTTACTAAGCGTTTTCGCTTATAGATCTCTTTTTTCTCCTACCGCAGATAAAGGAAAAACTAGAATATGAAAGGAAGGCGACAAGGAGGATGCATGAAGGATGTGCGTGATGTTTGGAACTATGGAAGCTTGGGACCTTGCTAGAGGATTTAAATGAGTTTTGTTAAGAATCTGATAAGAGTTTAATAGAAGCTTTCTTTAATTTGCTAAAGAGATTAGAGGACCGTACATGTTATTTTATATTGCTGGATTAGATTTAGTCCTATTTTTGTCTACTAGTAAATGCAGATTTAGTTCAATTTTCTTAAGCAGATACAGAATTGGATTTTTGCTCAGTTTTGTACCTCCCAATTGCACCTGTTAGTTTAATTCCTTCTTACATATTCCATAATCTGTTTAATACTCTAATTGGTGCCACGAATTGTGAAATTGATCTGTTTTTGGTTGCTGGATTTATAGTTTTCGATTCTGCTGGAATGTGCTATCTTCATTAATGTTGACATTATGCTAAATTGATGCTTGGGGAAAAAGACCAACAAAGGTGGTTTAATGTTTCCTTATTAATGGTTGAATGTTTGGTTGTTAGTGAATTATTGTGCATGCAGTATTAGTAGGGACAGCCATGACCGAATTATGCAAAAAGTATACACATGCATACAAGTTTAGTAGTAGGTGGTTTCTTTTGCTTATATGCTTTTGATATGGTTGAAGTTTTTCTCTTTGGTTGCTGGAAGCCGTAGCATGCCATGTCCATTATTCAGTTTAAATTCCTACACAAGTCCTTAGCTTGCAATTACAGTTAGTAATGTATGAATTTAGTAAGATGCCATGCTTCACTTGTGTCGTATACCGTGCATGTTTAGTAAGGAAGTTACTTTAAATTCAGAATTCCTTTCCAGAAATTTCAAGTAGTGCTTTTATTGCTTTGAACAACCTTAGTATAGTTAGTAGTGAGGTAGCGGTCGCCCTTAGAATAGTAGTCACAGAAGGGTGTCCGTTACAGTAAAATAGACAAAATCAAGGTTGTAAAAAATTTCACTAAATTGTCAAATTGATTTAAGTAGAAATAAAATATTTTCTATATAAGGATGTATTTGAAAAAAAATATTCTTAAAAATAGTTTTTAAGCTCGAAAAACCTTGAAAAATTTTCTGAGTATGTATATAGCAAGTAGCTTTGTAAAGTTTTTTAAAAAATAACATTTTGAGAATTTTTAATATTAAAAGTTTAGATTTGGTTAAATAATTTATAGAAGATTCACCAATGGTAAAAAAAATTTAAAATTATTTTTTTAGATAGAGAACATGATAAAGTTGCACAAAAAAATAAATATTGTAAGAATAACTCTATGAAATAATTTTAAATTGAAAGATTCAAATTTTGAAAAAAAAAATCATAGAAAGATAATACAATGGTCAATTTTTTTTTAAAATTTTTTTTCTATAGATGAGTTGTGAAATTTTCTTTCTCGGAAAAATTTGGCTCAAATTAATTTCTAACAAAAATTATGCAAAATAATTTATTTAAAAATTCTAAGTAAGCAACAAAAATTAAATCAATAAAAAGTATGACATACATAAAAATTTAATTTAGGCATGATTTTGGAACCCAATATAGGTTCCTTCCAATTGGACTAATTTAAAATTTTCTAGGGATATACTTTGGTGATAATTTTCTAACTTGGCCCTGATGATATCGTAAGTACCAGTTTAGTCCTTTATAGATCCGAAAATTTGAAGTAGAAAAATTTGAACATGCAGAAGTTTTCAAATTTTGTATTTATTCTTTTAAAATTTTATTTTCTATTGTTAATTTGTCGAAATCTTCTAATTAATAAGATGTTCCTAAGCTTAGTTTTAGTTCCTCATTTTCTTCTTTAAGTTTACTATTTTTAATTTCTAATTTACAAAAATTTTTTGATAATTTTTTTATGAACTTAAATAACTGGTCAAGAGTGTTGGGACCGTTAGCCGGTTAGAAGGGGGGGGGGGGGTTGAATAACCCTGCACAAGTAAAACAAACAACCCTTCTCGGACTTAAAAGAACACTTACATAAAATAAAATAAAGAAATAAACTAAAAGATGAGGCTCACAGATTTTACTTGGTTACAATCGAGGAGGTTGTTAATCCAAGGAAATGAATCACACTAAATATTTCCTTCAGACGGAGAAGTCTCTTACAGCAGTGAAAGCATAGAAAGATGAAGCTAAACTAACAAAGTGAAGCGCACAAGTGTTGGAACTCAAATTTCTTATTGTGTTTTAGTTTCTGAACCAAGACTGTATTTATAGCCTTGGTTGGGGCACCTGGAAGGGTTCCAGGCGCTTGGAGTGGGATAAAATTCTATCCTTGACGCAATGGTTAATGTCCACGTCGAATGTGGATAAAAAGAAGTTCCGGGTGCCCGGACTTTGGGCGCCGGACCCTAAAAGTCAACAAGGTTGACTTTTTCGGTCCGGGTCCTCTGCTCCGGTGCTACTCACCTCAGTCCGGGTCTTCCTCTTCGGCTCCGCTCATTTGGGTGATTTCGGCCATCCGGAGTAGGCCTCACCCGAACCCAACTTCTGGCCTTCTCCTCGAGCAAGCTTCCGCTCCGGCTTCTCATACCTCATAATCATCACATGCTTCCTTCTCGTCTGCCAGCGTACTCTTCCGCAGCTTCATCCCTCGGATGCACTGAGTCTGTCGGCTCTCTCCAGTGCTGACCTTCTTGCCAGATGCGTCTTTTGCTCCCCGAGCAATCTTCCGCTCCAGCTTCTCATCCCTCGGAAACATTGCACGTTCCTTTTCGTCTGCCAGTATACTCTTCCGCAACATCTCGTCCCTCAGACGCACTGAGCCCGTCAGCTCTCTCCCTTATCATCTTTCTCGCTAGTTATGTCTTTTGCTCGACTTTTTGTGCTCCTAAGCTCCTGCACACTTAGGCACAAGGTTCAACATAACAGGACCTAATTTAACTTGTTTGATCACATCGAAACAACCTTGGGGTACCAACAAGGAGGTAGAGACCGTACCTAACTTACATTATCGATTTTTGATGCTCCCCCTGTAGAGTTGCTTTCCTCTGATGTTGCTCCTCCTTCATCGATGCTTTCGATACTCATTTCGGAAGATCTTATTTTGTCTTCTTCTTCTTGGTGATTTGCTATTAGCACAAGTCCGACGTAGGCTTCGATTTCTGATTCTGATAAAGTTTTGTCCCATGTCGCCTTTAGGTTCTTGTGCCTTTTCTGGGTTGGTCTTTTATCCTTGCTCTTGTCCTTGTCTTTGTTCTTGCTTTTAAATTTTGGGCAGTTGTCTTTCACGTACCCTTCTTCATTACAGTGGTAGCATCTTACCTTTCTTTTGCTTCTTTTACCCTGCACTTGACTGAAGTTATTAGTTTTGAAGAACTTTTTGAATTTTCTTACCATGAATGTTGCTTCATCATCGTCAAGGGATGTTTCAGACTCTGGTTCATTGATTTTTACATTTAAAGTAATATTGTGTTTGGGCTCCTTCTTCAAATATACACATTTTGTTTCATGCACTTCAAGTGTAGAAAATAATTCTTCTAATGTACTTACTTCTAAATTCTTAGAGATGTAATATGTATCTACTAAGATTGACTATTCGGGAGCCCTAGGAAATGCATTAAGTGCATACCTTAGTGAATCTTGGATGATTACCTTTTCTTCAAGATTCGTGAGTCCGGTGATAAGTTCCTTGATCCTTGAGTGGAAGTGTATAAAATACCGAACCAGATAATAATTAAATAATAAGGTTTAATAAGCTAATAGCCTTAACGAAATTTTTAGAAATTTTTAGAAATTTTCTGGGATTTAATTGGAGCTCGTATGACGTAATCAGAGGGGATGCATTACTGGACTTGAGAAAAACCTGTTTGTAATAACCGGAGGTGGGAGTGGATTGAGGAATGAATCTAGGGTTTAATTATTAAAATCTCTATGTTATAAGGTTTTGCCTGTGCCCTAGTTTCCCACACGGCGCCGAGCCTCCATCTTCCCCAAGCCCTAGTCTCCCTTACGCCGAACTCCTTCTTCTTTCCTCTTCCTTGCGCCGCCCCACATCCATTGCCAACGTCTACGTTCGAGCCACCATCGGCCAAGCTTCCTCTTCTCCCGATTTCGTCGACTGTCCTCAGCCTTGATGCACGCCTTTGCACCTGATCGTCTCAGCGCTGCTCATCCCGACGCCGGTCAAGCCTTTGTCTCCCCTCTTCCCATCGTCGACCGTCTTCTCTTCTTCCCTCCCGAGCCGCACACCACCGAGCTCCCCTCACGTCATACTCAGATGCCACGGCCTGACGACAGCGAACGAATGCCAGCTTCACCCGATCCTCTCCGAGGTGTCGCGCGCCATTACGAGGGTCACCTCTTCTTCACTTGGCTGGCTGAACAGTGGCCTGCCTATGCCCTAACCCGATCTTGTTAGACACCGCTTCTTTCTCCCTCTATCGCGGGATGCCGTAGTTTCACATCACCGACACAGTTGGTCGCATGCACCAACAATACTCGCTGGTCACCACTCTTCCGACTACGAGAAGGTATGGTGTGCTGCTCTATCTCTATTCAATTTTGTGTTGATCCGATTAGCATGCTGGTTGTATATCTAGGGCTACAGTGACGTCTTCCGGACAGAATCCTAACCACCATAATCGACCAATGATTTCTGAGGCGTTGTATGTTGCTAGGATCATATTCGCAACTGCTAGAGTCAAGTTACATAATGTTGAGCTTCACCTAGCTCCAGCCATTGAGAGCAGTCCCACTCCGATTTGGACATCTTTGCCTCCTCTTCCGATTTGTCATTGCTGGCACAGAGATTACCCTCAGTCAACTGCCACCATTGTCGGTGAGAATTGGGTAATGATTTATTTAGTTGTCAATTACATTGAATTACAAATTAATGGATAGTGATTAATAAGATGTGAAATGATTGGCGGGTTGTTGAAGCTCTATTTTCTATTAGTGATAGTAGTATTGGTTTGAGGATGTTAATTGGAATCAGATTGGGTTAAATGGTTATTTAATCCATTATAGTGATGGAATGCTTAAGGATACTTAAATCCAAAGTAGTTGTAATTGATTATCACCCTATTGGTCCATCATGCTTGTAGTTGATAATACATGGATTAATTGATAGGTTTGTAGGTTAATGGAGGTTCTAGAGGGAGATTTACTTGATTAAGTTGTTATCCAGGTTAGTTGATTAGTTATGTTATATCATTATGTGCACGTGAATAGGAAGAAGAAACTATTGATTGATTAAGGATTATTGGATTCGTTGGAGGGAATTATCAAACCTAAACTAATTGTGTTAGGATTGAGTTTTAGATTTAGCTAATTGTTGCTTGCCTGATTAGCTAAACTGTACATCATGTGATTTACAGGACATTGATTTGAGATGAGCGTCTCGACATAGGATTGTTTAGCATGATCGACGGATAAAGACGGGTACTTCTTACCTTGATTATGTAGTTCTTTGAACTTAGTGCATGAGCTACCGTTGGATAGAAATTATTTTTACCTTGACTCCACTCTTATTTTTCCGCGCTTGATACTTCCACGCGATCTTTGAGAAACTCATTTCCATATCTATACAGTCTCTCGTTGTTATCCATGATACGTAACAGATACTAGATACCATGTTTACATGTTTTGATTGTTGTTTATTTATATTCCGTATTGAGTATGCTGGCTTCATGTAGCATACCTAATTTCTGCTTATATCTGTATGATGACTGTTGTATGTTGCGCATCATATCATTGTATATATGTTAACAACAAATTCTCCCTTGCAGTCGAGAGAGTCGTTAACCAGGGCCGCACGCTTGGCCACTCGAGAGAGTGGTAACTGGAGCAGATGCTGCTTGTCCTGTCGTGCCGTACTCGACCATTCATGGTAGTGGTAGCTGGAGTTACGAGCAGCGGGGACCCCCTTCGATGTGTGGCTAGTTAGCTACTCAACACCTATCCACTCGGTCAGTCGTGAGTAGTGGCGGCCTTTGAGTGGTACAATTATCATCGATCTGGCCTCTCGACCATATAGGGGTCGTGGTGCAGAGAGGTGGGCGGGGTGACCATCCGTGCATACGCTGTTATTATACTTGCTTTGGCTGCTGCTGTTTACATATGCTGTTATTGCTTACTTATTGTTGTTGTTCACTTATGCGGATATGTTTCCTTACGTTGAGGTATGCTCTCATTGTAGGTGTTTGAACATTGGTTTATTTATTGGAAATGTTTATATATACCTTACATGTTACCTCTATAACTATGAGCAGTACTATAGCAGATTAGTACTACTTCTGATCTTCTATTACTAGCCTAGGATATGGTTTCAGGTATGAGTATTTATTGTGGTTTTACTTTAGTATCTGTTATTTCCTTTATGAGACTGTATATTCTTGGTTCACTTTCTAGTTGTATTTTATGTTCATGCACTATCTTTCTTTTACCCGCTGAGTTCCAATACTCACCACCCCACAAAATAGTTTTTCTTTCGCCAGGTAGCAGGTATATGAGTCATGGATGCTTGGAGAGTCCCGATTACCAGTCCCACATCACACTCGAGGACAATTTTCTTTTTGGTTTTGTTACTGTTTGGGTGGTATGTTAATTTTGCGTATTTTACTTTCGAATAAGTCGATGTGGATTTTGGAGTCTAGTCTGGTGGTTGCATGTATTTTAGTTAGTGACTTGGTTGGTCTTATATTCGTATTTCTTTGTGATTTTCTGCTGTGTTTATTTCCAGCCGTGTGGGTTGTTATTATACTGCCTGGTTGTGTGTTTACTTTCAGCCGTGTGGGCTTATTATACTGCGTGGTT
This sequence comes from Zingiber officinale, assembly GCF_018446385.1. Lineage (NCBI taxonomy): Eukaryota > Viridiplantae > Streptophyta > Magnoliopsida > Zingiberales > Zingiberaceae > Zingiber > Zingiber officinale. Next base: position 61,577,389 of record NC_055989.1, on the reverse strand, counting down.
GTGTGTTCACTTTCAGCCGTGTGGGCTTATTATATTGTGTGGTTGTGTTTATATCTAGCCGTGTGAGCTGTTGAGTATGTTATATGTTGTGTGTAGGTATATTGGTCCCAATTGTCATTGGTAAAGGGGATATGCTGTCGGATTTTTGTCTGGCAGAGACTCCTCTAGGGCGTGATGGTTTCACCTTCTTCTAACTAGAGGCTGTTGATCTAGTTCTGGAGCAGGTCCCATCTCATGAGTTTTGCCTTCGAGGTCCCTTGGTGTAGTTCCAGTAATTTCTCCCAAAGCTCCTTGGCTAACTTGTAGGCTCCGATCCGGTTGACTTCTTGTGTGGTAAAACACTTAGCAGATGGAACTCTGCCTTGCTGTTTGCCACAAAGTAGGTGTGCTCCTTTTTCATCCATTGATATTCTTCTTTGTCCTTCGGTGCTGTAAAACCATATTTCATAATAATTAATAATTCAAAATATGTTTTAAAAAATACTTCCATCTTCTTTTTCCAGTTCATGAATTCCCCCTTAAACTTCGGTGGGTAGATATTCAGTCTGGCCATCTCTTGTGCTTCGATCAACGATTAGTCCTCTTGAAGCGGTTGGGCTCTGATACCAGTTGTTGGTCCCTTGCAGCCAGCTAGAGAGGGGTGAATAGCCTGAAATAAAAAAAAATACAAACACCTTTCTCGACTTATGGCTTTATCAACATAAGAATTTGTACAAAAAAAAAAAGAAATAACAAACAAATTAACAAGAGAAAGAGGCATAGAGATTTTATTTGGTTTACAAAAAGAAGATTGCTAATCTAAGATGGAGCCTGGACTCCAATCAACCTAAAGTTGACTTTTCATCCAGGTCTTCCACTCCAGCTCCATTCGCTTGGGTGATTTTAGCCATCTAGAATAGGGCTCACCCGAATCCATTTTCTGGCTTTCTTAAGAAATCTTCTGCTTTGGCTTATCATCCCTCGGAAACGCCGCACGCTTCCTTCTCGTTCACCAGCATATTCTTCCACAATGCCTCGTCCCTTGGATGCACCAAGCCTGTCGACTCTCTCCCATGCCATCCGTCTCGCTAGCTACGTCTTTCGCTCGACCCTCTTGTGCTCCTAAGTTCTTTCACACTCAGACATAGGACATCAAACCACAACAGGACCTAACTTGGTTGATCACATCGAAACTACCACTAGGTACTTACAGCGAGAGCCTCTCCACTTGCGAAGATCTCTCTTGGGCCCGATTGTTTTAGGCTGTGAAAGTCTCCTCGCTTGCGGTGATCTCCTCTAAACTTGATTGTCCTAGGCTGCCAGAGCTCCCCCACTTATGGAGGTATTCCATAGGCCTGACGATCCTAGGTTGTGAGAGCCTCCTTTCTTGCCGATGTGTTCGCTAAATTATAACCCCCTTTGATCATTCTATTTTATTACTTTCATTACCAACCATCACTTGCCTAAGCGTTTCTTTAGCTAGCCATCTCTCGAGTGGTGTTGATGCCTAGGTTGTGACTACATCATTGGTTGGGGAACTTAGGCCAGAATTTGAGTCATTTCTATCATTAGATGCAATCATTCTCATTAGTTGTATTTAATGTCAGATGCTGATAGAAAGAAGTGATGTGCGTCGATGACAGGTAATGTTTTGTTTGAATCCGAAGTTAACTCAACCATATGTTTCTTACGTTGGTCCATTCACTAATATGGCAACAATAGAAGATCGCACCCTTGACACGTGACAGGGCATGCCTGACCCACTCCCTCTCACCTCATGGAAAACATGTTGGATATTATCCCCTTTATGTGGGTTTATTTATAAGTTGTGCATATGAATATGAACTAAATCCGTTTAAGTGATTTAACTTAAAGTTATTAGATTTTGGGTTATTAGATATGAGTTTAATGTATAGAACTCTTTAGTCCAACCCATTATCATCTATGGGCTGATAATGGATTGGATTATCTATATAAGGGAGAGATCCCAAGGGTTTAGGGCATCATCTTTTTGAGACATCTCTTCGTTCCCTATTGACGAAGAGGATTCAGCGTCATCAACCCTAATACCCTTGGAAGGCTTTTCCTATTGCTTCCACTTCTTCTTCTTCCTCGGGGATTGGATCTTTCATATTACAGGACAAAGACAATGTCTCTTCAATCAAGTTCTTGTCGTATTTAGTTTATGTTTCATGTTGTTATGACATGTGTTATGTTAAAACTAGATCTATGCTCGTGTTCTTATATTTTCTATGTACGAGTTCTTATTTTGTTTCATAGAATGCATGTGGCCTAAGTTTATACGAAGAACCTTTTAATTGGTATCAGAGCCAAGACTATGTTTTTTCAATTTCATAGCAATACTATTTATTTTTTGTTGATCTTTGTTTACATGTCAGATTAGGCTTTGCTAGTGTTTGATTATCTAAAATCTTATGTAAGAAAACTTAGGAAAGACTTGTTTTTCATGATTGTCATGAAGAATAATAGTGAATCACTGATGTCTCGGGTGTTGGTTAGTCCTAGGAAGATCATACCGGTTCTATTGTACAAAAATTTTGTACAAGTGTCGAACCTTTCCTAATAACCTGTTGTGTTCTTTAGAAGTTAAATTAGGAATCGCAAACGGAACTTAACATTATTGATTCCAAATTTAACTTATCTGTTCTTAATGGTTTAGACTTGGATCGCAAGTGGAACTTAACACTAGTGATCCAAATCCATCTATGTTATAAATTCAATTAAATATTAATTTCCAAAATTGGCTTCCAGGACTGCATGGCGAGGCACATGACCTTCTTGGGTATGGGAGCATCCACCACCGCCTAGACAAAGCCTTTTAAGGAAAGCTAATATTTAATTTCCTTATATAACTCTAGGTCTAACCAAAAGGAACAATCGAATCACAAATTCGAAAAACAAAAAAAACACAACTTCGAAACAAATCCAAAAAACTAGAATCTAATGCCTCTTGTGTTTGGAATTCTTACAAAGAAAAATAACTAGCATGATGCGGAAAATAATTACTAATTATATCTTTCCTTTGTATGCTAATAACCTATAGATCTTCTGCCGTATTCCTCGCCTCGCCTTAGACGTCGTGTGGGCAACGATCCTCCAAGATGAACACCACCCGAAAAGCTCCTCCTCCTTCTAGTATTCGACCACCAACACCACCAAGGAACCAAAGAGAGCAAGGGGAAAGGGAAGGGAAGAGGTCCGGCCACAAGAGAGAGCACAATCAATAGAATAAGAATAGATGCATACCCTACTTCTCCTCTTCTTCTCCTTCTCTTTGTATCCGGCCATACAAAACAACCACATAGAGGTGGCCGGCCCTAGCATGAAGAGAAGCAAGGGTCGACCCTTAGGAGAAGACTTGGAGAGAAGAGAGAAAAGAATAGAATTGATTAGATAGATCCATGAGGCCTCTCCTCCCCTTCTTTTATATTACTTACCCAAGGCAAATAAGGAAAGACTTTTTACAAAAATTAAAATCTTCCTCTTGTTTTTCTTTTTCCCCTTTTATTTTTTCTTTTCCTTTCTCTTGATTGATTCAATCATTCAATCAATGATTGATTGGTTTATTTGATTGGCCGACCCCTTGCTTGGGCACCAAGCAAGGGTTGTCGGCCCTTAAAAGGAAGGAAATACTTTTGTAAAAAAATTTATAAGCAAAAAAGAAAAAGCTCTTAAAATTTTACAAGCTCTCTTTTTAATTTCCCAATGTGGATGTTAAAAAAGGAAAGTTTTAAAAATTAAAATCAAGTTTTAAAATTTAAAACTTCTCTTCTAAAATTTCCTTTTTTAACATGGTAACAAAAATAGAAAATTTACCATTTTAAAACTTCTCTTCCTTTTTCATTAAAATCATGAGGATGGTTAAAAAAGGAAAGTTTTAAAACTTTTAAATTTTCTTTTAAACCATGTGGCCTAATTTAAATAAGGAAAGTTTTATATTTTAAAATCTCTCTTTTAAAACTTGTAGATATCTAAAAAGAGAAGATTTTAAAAATTCAAAACACCCCTCCTTATTTGAAATATGTGGCCGATACCCTTCAAACTTCTTGTGGTCGGCCACCTTAAGGAGATTATGGCCGGCCCCTTTGGCTTGGTCACCAAGCCATGGGTTGACCCCTTCTTGGACACCAAGATGAGCTTTTCATGAGTGAATTAGAGGCATTAATGAGGCTACGACAGGGACTTAGAGGAGAAATTTGTTTTAGCCTTCCGACGAGCTTGAGTATCCCATGTTCGCCCCGAACACACAACTCAAGTTCATCAATAATAACTCATTCCACTAGAGAGTTATTATTGCACTACCACATCAATCCCAAATACATTATGGGCTCCTTCTTATCGGGTGTGTTAATTTCCTTGTGTTTAAAATATTGAATGCCCATTAATTTAATGAGTTACTGACAACTCATTTAATTAATATCTAGCTCCAAGAGTAGTACCACTTAACTTCATCGTCATGTCGGACTAAGTCCACCTGCAGGGTTTAACATGACAATCCTCATGAGCTTCTCTTGGAGACATTCTCAACCTAGATAACTAGGGCACATATTCCTTCTATAATCAACAACACACACAATAAGTAATTGTTGGAACCCCAAGGTGTTTTGATGTGATCAAGCAAGCTAAGTTAGGTCCTGCGTTTATTTAACCTTTGTGTCTAAGTGTGCAGGAGCTTAGGAACACAGGAAGTCGAGCGGAAGACGCGGCTAGCGAGAAGGACGGCATGGGATAGAGTCGACGAGCTCGGTGCGTCCGAGGGACGAGGTGTCCGCGGAAGAGTACACCGGTGGACGAGAAGAACGTGCGCGGCGTTCGAGGGACAAGAAATCGGGAAGGAAGACTGCTCGAGGAGAAGGCCGGAACATGGGTTCGGGTGAGCCCTATTCCGGAAGGCCGAGATCACCCAAGCTAACGGAGCCGGAGCGAACAGACCTGGACCGAAATGAGCTAAACCGGAGCAGTGGAACCGGACCACAAAAAGTCAACAAAGTTGACTTAAGAGGTCCGGGCGCCAGGAATCATTCCGGGCGCCCTGGGCGCTATTGAGGGTCCGGGCGCCCGGAACCCCTCCGGGCGCCCGGAGCTGGATTTTGACCAGGATCGCGTCAAACGCAATCTGATCGTTGGGGATAGAATTTTATCCCCTCCAGGGCGCCCGGAACTCCTTCCAGGCGCCCGGACCAGTACTATAAATATAGTACTGGTCTGCACATTCAGAATAACTCACTTGTAATCAATTCTTTCTGTGCTTCCAATTCTGTTCTTTTCATTTGTGCTGTCAACGTTGTAAAGAGGCTACTCCGCCCAGAGGAGAATCAGATAGTGCGCTTACATTCCTTGGATTAACAATCCCCTGATTTCAAACCAAGTAAATCTCTGGTGTCTGTTTTTCTTTACTTAGTCTCTTTTATTTATTTATTACAAGTATTCATTATATAGTTGAAATCCGAGAAAGGTTCGAGTTTTACTTTGTAGTGCAATTCACCCCTCCCCTCTTGCCGGCCTCCAAAGGGACCAACAAGTGGTATCAGAGCCGAGTACGCTTCAGGAGGACTAACCGCCGATCGAAGCAACAAGATGGCCGGACCAAGCATCGTCCCACCAAAATTCGAGGGGAACTTCGCAGACTGGAAGCGTCGTATGGAGGTATTCCTAAAAACAGATTTTGAAATTTGGTTTATTATGAAATATGGTTTTGTAGCTCCAATAGATAAAGATGGAAAAGAAAAAGAAGAGAGCGATTGGACAAAGAAGGAGCAGAATGAGTCGGTAGCAAACAACCGTGCGGAACATCACCTGCTGAGTGTGTTACCGCCTCAAGAGGTCAACCGCATCGGAAACTATCTATCTGCTAAAGAACTTTGGGAGAAGTTCTTGGAACTCCACGAAGGCACGTCCGAAGCAAAACTCGCTAGAAGGGACATCCTCCGCAACAAACTGATGAACATCCGTCTGGAGAAAGGTGAGAAAGTAGCTGGTCTACATGCGAAGGTAAAAGAACTAGTTACTTGTCTCGAAAACCTTGGTGAAACGGTAACAAACCGGGACACTATACGCTACGCACTCAACGCGTTTCCAAGAACTCCGGAGTGGACATCAATCGTCGACGCCTACTACATCTCGAAAGGCCTGGAGGTAAGTACTTTAGAAGAGTTGTTTTCTACTCTTGAATTTCATGAAACCAGGTGTGTAGGAACGACAAAGGATACAACCCAGACTATGGCGCTGAATGCAACCCAGAAGGATGAACTCGAGTCAGACTCCAAAGACGATCAAGAAGCATACATAGTAAGAAATTTTAAAAAAGTTTTTTAGATCTAATAAATTTAAAATGCAGAATCAAAAGAATCAAAAAGGTAGAAGAAAGGTACGGTGCTACCAGTGTCAGAAGGAGGGACACCTAAGGGAAGAGTGCCCAAAACTCAAGAAGGTCAAAATGAAGGCACCTAAGAAACACAACCTAAAAGCAACTTGGGACGACACTTCTTCATCCGAATCAGAAGCTCAAGAATATGTCGAGATAGCACTGATGGCAAGCTACGAAGGACAAAGTACATCAGAACCCAGCATTGATGAAGGGGGAGCGACCTCAGATGGAAGTAGCGAAGCAGGGGGAGATTCAGGCTTCAAGTCTGATATGGTAAGTGAGGTATGCTTCTTACCTCCTGATGAACTTTACTTTGGTATCAATGCTATGACTAAATCCATGTATAAATTAGAAAATAAAAATGCCAAATTAGAAAATGAAATTTTAGAAACAAAGAGAATTTTGGCAAAATCATGTTTTATAGAGGATTTTGAAAAATTTAAAATTGAAAATGAAAAACTAAAAGAAGAAATAGAAAGATTGAAAAAATCTAATGGTTCAAATATTCCTACTTTTAGAAATTATAGAGTTTTAAATTGGTATTATAGATTTCATCAAAGTCAAATTAGAAATATATCAAAAATCTATATACCTAGGAAATACTTAGTTAATCCTGTAGGTAGGAACCTCTACTGGGTTCCAAAAACCTGTTTAACTTAAAATTAAAGTCAGACTTAGCATTTTCAGCAAGGAAATTAAACAACTAATTTCTTTATGAGGCTTTGTCTAAGGAAGTGGTTGTTGCTCCAATAACCAAGAAGGCCTAGTGCCTCGCCACGACCTGGAAGCCAAGTATCGATATGAAAAGTTTAATTGACTAACTGAAAAAGTATTAATTTAATACCTTAAAAGAGTTATTCAATTTGTGTTAGAAAATATTTAAAAATTTTAACTACTTAGAAATTTTTTTTAGAAATTTTTATGAAAATTAACTTAGAATTTTTTTTATTGCCTTATCATTTTTCTTAAAATTGACTTAAAATTGTTTCTTATGAATATTAACTTAAAATTTTTTAATTACAATTTTTTTTTTGAATGCTGAGATAAGTTTCAAACTTAATTTTTTTTAACACTTATGACTGTTTTTACCTGAAAAATATTTTACTTAAATTTTTCTCGAAAGAAAAATTCTGAAGGGTGTCTTTAAACTGACTTAGACATTTTTTTTACACTCAAAGTTTTTTTTACCTTAGATTTGTTTATAACCCCAATTTTTTATGTGATCAAAGGGGGAGAAGTATATGTTAAGTCTAGGGGGAGGTAATATAATTTTTCATTTGAAAAATACTTGGACTTATTTGAATATAAATTGTTTTTATTGCATATGTTTACCCTAACTTAACTTGGGTTGCTCACATCAAAAAGGGGGAGATTGTTGGAACCCCAAGGTGTTTTGATGTGATCAAGCAAGCTAAGTTAGGTCCTGCGTTTGTTTAACCCTTGTGTCTAAGTGTGCAGGAGCTTAGGAACACAGGAAGTCGAGCGGAAGACGCGGCTAGCGAGAAGGACGGCACGGGAGAGAGCCGACGGGCTCGGTGCGTCCGAGGGACGAGGTGTCCACGGAAGAGTACACCGGTGGATGAGAAGAACGTGCGCGGCGTTCAAGGGACGAGAAACCGGGAAGGAAGGCTGCTCGAGGAGAAGGCCGGAACATGGGTTCGGGTGAGCCCTATTCCGGAAGGCCGAGATCACCCAAGCTAACGGAGCCGGAGCGAACAGACCCGGACCGAAACGAGCTAAACCGGAGCAGTGGAACCGGACCACAAAAAGTCAACAAAGTTGACTTAAGAGGTCCGGGCGCTATTGAGGGTCCGGGCGCCCGGAGCTGGATTTTGACCAGGATCGCGTCAAACGCAATCTGATCGTTGGGGATAGAATTTTATCCCCTCCAGGGCGCCCGGAACTCCTTCCAAGCGCTCGGACCAGTACTATAAATATAGTACTGGTCTGCACATTGAGAACAACTCACTTGTAATCAATTCTTTCTGTGCTTCCAATTCTGTTCTTTTCATTTGTGCTGTCAACGTTGTAAAGAGGCTACTCCGCCCAGAGGAGAATCAGATAGTGCGCTTACATTCCTTGGATTAGCAATCCCCTGATTGCAAACCAAGTAAAACTCTGGTGTCTGTTTTTCTTTACTTAGTCTCTTTTATTTATTTATTACAAGTGTTCATTATATAGTTGAAATCCGAGAAAGGTTCGAGTTTTACTTTGTAGGGCAATTCACCCCTCCCCTCTTGCCGGCCTCCAAAGGGACCAACAGTAATATCATTTCCCAACTTATCGGGCCTATTGATTTATCAAGCTAAATCTCACCCTTTGATAAGTTAAAGAAATAAATACTAAATATATGTGCTTGTTATTATATTAGGATTAAGAGCACACACTTCCATAATAACTAAGGTCTAGTTCTTTTATTAAGTCAATATAAAAAGAACTTACCTAAAATGGTCCTACTCAATACACTTAGAGTGTACTAGTGTAATTTATTAGTCAAGATAAACTAATACCTAATTACACTATGACTATTCCAATGGTTTGTTCATTTCCATCTTAGTCATGAGCAACTGTTTATAATTTATAAAGAACTGATAACATGATCTTCTGTGTATGATACCACATACCATGTTATTTACAATATAAATTAATTGAACAACTACACTTAACAAATAAATGTAGACATTTGACCAATGTAATTCTTTTATTTCTAAAATAAATGTTTACAAAAGCTAGACTTTTAGTATACACTCTAACAATCTCTCACTTATACTAAAAGACTATGCTGTCATATATCTTGCCATATATCTGATTCTCAAACCTTCAACATGCCCATCAAAAGCTCTGGCCTTAAGGGCCTTAGTGAAAGGATCTCTCAGGCTATCATCTGATGTAATGTAGGCGGCAATAACTTCTCCTCGTTATATGATGTCTCGTATTGGGTGGTACTTGCGCTCTATTGTGTTTACTTGCCTTATGGACTTATGGTTCCTTCGAGTTTGCTACTGCACCACTATTATTACAAAAATTGTAATAATTTTGGACAAACCAGAAATCATGTCTAAGTCCATCATGAAGTTTCTGAGTCATATAACTTCTGTGGCTGCCTCAGAGACTGCCACATACTCAGCTTCTATGGTGGAGTCTGGAAAATCACCTATGCTTAACATTCCTCCATAGATATGGCTTCTCCTCCTAAAATAAACAAAAAAAACTCGAGGTCGACTTACTATTGTCCCTATCTGATGGGAAGTCTAAATCCGTGTAACTTACAGGGATCAAATCATCTGCCTAGTAAACTAGCATATAATCTCTAGTCCCTCTAAGGTACTTTAAAATATGCATTACGACAGTCCAGTGTTCCTGTCCAGGGTTACTTTTGATATCTGTTAACTATGCCCACGGCAAAACAGATATCCTATCTCGTGCATACCATATATTAGGCTTCCCACAGCAGAAGCATAAGGAACTGCCTTCATCTCTTTTGATGTCTTTGAAGACATCTCTTTAGATAAAAATACTCCATACCAAAAAGATAGAAAAATCTTCCTTGGAGTCTTGCATGCTAAAACAAGTTAGGATATATGAAGCTCGGGATAAGCACAACATTTTTTTCTTGTGATCCCTTATTACTTTGATCCCAAGAATATGTGCGCATTCTCCTAAGTCCTTCATATCAAATTGCTTGGACAACCAGACCCTTACTTCTGACAACACTTTGATATTATTTCCAACTACCAAAAATATTATCTACATATAGTACAAGAAATACCACCACGCTTCCATCACACTTCTTGTATATACAAAACTCATTCGGACACTGAATAAATCCATACGACTGGATTACTTCATTAAAACAGATGTTCCAAGACCTTGAAGCTTTGCTTCAGTCCATAGACTGATTGAGCTTGCACACAAGATGCTCTTTGCCCTTTGCAATGAACCCTTCTGGTTGCTTTATATGGATGTTTTCTTCAAGACTTCTATTAAGGAAAGCTGTCTTGACATCTACTTGTCAAATCTCATAGTCCATATGAGCAGCAATAGATAAAAGAATCCAGATAGACTTAAGCATGTCTACCGTTAAAAAGTTTCCCTTTTTCAATAAGCCTTGCTTTGAAAGTTTCAACCTTCATGTCTATCATTCTTTTTCTATTGTGGACCTAATGGCTTTTACACCATTTGATTATTCTATAAGCTCCCAGACTTTATTAGAATACATATATTCTAATTCTGTATTCATTGCTCTTTGCTAAGATGCTGCATCTTTATCTTGGAGCGCTTCGTCATATGTCCGGGGATCAGATTCATGTTCACCAGGGATCAAGTCCAAAGACTCTCCCAAAACATGAATCTTTCAGGTTGCCTAACAACCCTCCCACTACGACAAGACACTTTGTGCAATTGTGTATCATTTGTAATACGTGTTGCAGTTTCTTATAATATTTCATCTTGTACAGTTGGTACTAGATTAGACGTGTCCTTTATTATTTCCTTAAGAACAAATTTACTTATGGGCTTGTGGTTCATTACATAGTCCTCTTCTAAAAATCGGGCATTGGTGCTTACAATGACCTTCTGATTTTTAAGGACTATAAACCTCCTTTCATTTATCTAGAATAACCCATAAACAAGTGAACTCCTGTCCAACTTATTGTTGGTTAGTCCTAGGAAAACGTATCGGCTCCACTGTACAAAATTTTTTTGTACAAGTGTCGAATCTTTCCTTAAATAACCTATTGTGTTCTTTAGAAGTTAAATTAGGAATCGCAGATGGAACTTAACATCATTGATTCCAAATTTAACTTATCTGTTCTTAATGGTTTAGATTTGAATCGCAAGCGGAACTTAACACTATTGATTCAAATCTACCTATGTTATTAATTCCATAAATATTAATTTCCAAAATTGGCTTCCAGGACTGCATGGCGAGGCACATGACCTTCTTGGATATGGGAGCAACCACCACCGCCTAGGCAAAGCCTTTTAAGGAAAGCTAATATTTATTTCCTTAAATAACTCTAGGTTAACCAAAAAGAACAATCGAATCACAAATTCGAAAAAGAAGAAAACACAAACTCGAAAAAACTATTTCAAAAACTCTAGAATCATATGCCTCTTGTGTTTGGTATTTCCATAAATAACTATACAAAGAAAACTAGTATGATGCGGAAAACAATTACTAGTTATACCTTTCTTTGTAAGCAAAAATAACCTCTTGATCTTCTACCGTATTCCTCTTCTTATCTCGGACGTTGTGTGGGTAACGATCTTCCGAGACGAGAACCACCAAGCTCAATCTTCTCCAAGCTAGATTTGGCCACCATTAATTCTCCATGAGAAGTAAAGATCCGGCCACCACCACCAAGCTCCAAGGGATGCTAGAAATGAAGCCTTCTTTCTCTCCTTCTTCTCCTAGCTAGAACCGGCCACCATGGACTTCCCTTAAGTTGATGCTGCCGGCCACAAAGGAGGAAGAGAAAAGAAGGAGAAGAGGAGACCCTAGGGTCGGCCACACCAAGGAAGAAAAGAGAGGAAGAAAAGAATAGAGTCATTCACCAGGAAGGCACCTCTACCCCCTCTTTTATAATCCTTGGTCTTGGCAAATAAGGAAATTTAAATAATAACTTTCTTAATTCTTTTACCATGAAAAGGAAAATTTTAATTAATTAAAATCAAATTTCTTTTCTCAATTTCAATGGTCGGCCACTTTCTCCCCAAAATAAGGAAAATTTTAATTAAAACAAGAATTAAAACTTCCTAATTTGTTTCCAGAAATTTATAAAAATTTCAATAATTTTAATCTCTTCATGATTGGTTAGTAAAAAGGAAATTTTATAAATTAAAATCTTTCTTTTAAACATGTGGATAATTTTCAAAAAGGAAAGTTATCTCTAAAAATTAAAATCTCTTTTCAATCTACAAATAAGGAAAGATATCAAATCTTTTCTTAATCTCTTGTAGAGACTAATAAAAGAGAATATTTAATTTTTAAACTTTCTTCTAAATCATGAACATGGTTAAAAAGGAAAGTTTTCTCAAAATTAAAATCTCCTTTCAATCTACAAATAAGGAAAGATTTCAAATCTTTTCTTAATCTTTTGTAGAAAGCTATAAAAGAAAAGATTTAAATTTTAAACTCTCTTTTAAAACCATGGAATCCACATAAGAAAAAATTTATAAATAAAATCCTTTTTAATATGATGTGGTCGGCCACATCATGCTTGGACTCCAAGCATTGGCCGGCCACCAACTTGGCTCAACCTTTGGGTCTTGGCCGGCCCTAGCTTGGGTTCCAAGTTAGCTTGGCCGACCCTTATAGGTTGGGTAAGAAGGTGGGTATGTGGTGGGTATAAATCTCTATATACAAGAGGCTATGATAGGGACCGAGAGGAGGAATTGGTTTTGGTCTCCCGATGAAATTAAGTTTCCCGTGTTTGCCCCGAACACACAACTTAATTCCATCAATAATAATTCATTCCACTAAAGAACTATTATTGAACTACCGCACCAATCCCAAATTACATTTTTGGGCTCCTTCTTATTATGAGTGTGTTAGTTTCCCTGTGTTTAAGATGTCGAATATCCACTAATTAAGTGAGTTACTGACAACTCATTTAATTAATATCTTAGTCCAAGAGTAGTACCACTCAACCTTATCATCATGTCGGACTAAGTCCACCTGCAGGGTTTAACATGGCAATCCTTATGAGCTCCTCTTGGGGACATTATCAACCTAGATCACTAGGACACAGTTTCCTTCTATAATCAACAACACACACTATAAGTGATATCATTTCCCAACTTATCGGGCTTATTGATTTATCGAACTAAATCTCACCCATTGATAAATTAAAGAAATAAATATCAAATATATGTGCTTATTATTATATTAGGATTAAGAGCACACACTTCTATAATAACTGAGGTCTTTGTTCCTTTATAAAGTCAATATAAAAGAAACGACCTCTAAATGGTCCTGCTCAATACACTCTAAGTGTACTAGTGTAATTATATAGTTAAGATAAACTAATACCTAATTACACTACGACCTTCCAATGGTTTGTTCCTTTCCATCTTGGTCGTGAGCTACTATTTTTAATTTATAAAGAACCGATAACACGATCTTCTATGTGTGACACCACACACTATGTTATCTACAATATAAATTAATTGAATATCTACATTTGATATATATAAATGTAGACACTTGACCAATGTGATTCTTATAAATATTTATATAAAAGCTAGGCTTTTAGTATACACTCCAACATTTATCAGTGTCTCCCTTCAGCACATGTGTTGGACTACCCCAAATCCGAATATGCTTTAGACTAGGCTTACGCCCATTCTACAATTCTATGGGAGTAGAGAGTTCTGACTTAGAAGGCACTATGTTCACTTCCATTTCCAAAGTATATCCTCAAAATGAATTTGATAATTTTCTGAACAACTTATCATCGATCTAATCATTTCCATAAGAGCTCTATACCTTCTTTCTACTACACCATTCTTTTTGGGTGTACCAGGTGCAGTTAGTTGGGATTGAATCCCGACTTCTGATAAGTGACTCCTAAACTCTCCCAAGAGGTACTCGCTACTACGATATCACTGTAGTGTCATGATACTTTTACCTTGACGTTACTCCACATCAGCCTAGTACTCTTTGAACTTATCAAAACACTTAGACTTGCAGCGCATCAAGTAAATATACCCGTATATTGAATAGTCGTCCATAAAAGAGATGAAATATTTGAAACCACCTCCTGCCTGGATAGTCATAGGTACACAAATCAGAATGAACCAATACCAACACTTCTTTGACTCTATACCCCTTAGACTTAAAAAGCCTCTTGGTCATTTTTTCTTCCAAGTAAGAGTCGCAGGTTGGAAAGTTTTCCACCACCAATGAACCCAAAAGGAACAATCGAATCACAAATTCGAAAAACAAAAAAAACACAACTTCGAAACAAATCCGAAAAACTAGAATCTAATGCCTCTTGTGTTTGGAATTCTTACAAAGAAAAATAACTAGTATGATGAGGAAAATAATTACTATTTATACCTTTCCTTTGTATGCTAATAATCTCGAGATCTTCTACTGTATTCCTCACCTCGCCTTGGACGTCGTGTGGGCGACGATCCTCCAAGATGAACACCACCCGAAAAGCTCCTCCTCCTTCTAGTATTCGGCCACCAACACCACCAAGGAACCAAAGAGAGCAAGGGGAAAGGGAAGGAAAGAGGTCCAGCCACAAGAGAGAGCACAATCAATAGAATAAGAATAGATGCATACCCTACTTCTCCTCTTCTTCTCCTTCTCTTTGTATCCGGCCATACAAAACAACCACATAGAGGTGGCCGGCCCTAGCATGAAGAGAAGCAAGGGCCGACCCTTAGGAGAAGACTTGGAGAGAAGAGAGAAAAGAATAGAATTGATTAGATAGATCCATGAGGCCTCTCCTCCCCTTCTTTTATATTACTTGCCCAAGGCAAATAAGGAAAGACTTTTTACAAAAATTAAAATCTTCCTCTTGTTTTTCCTTTTCCCCTTTTATTTTTCCTTTTCCTTTCTCTTGATTGATTCAATCATCCAATCAATGATTGATTGGTTTATTTGATTGACCGGCCCCTTGCTTGGGCACCAAGCAAGGGTGGCCGCCCCCTTAAAAGGAAGGAAATACTTTTGTAAAAAATTTTATAAGCAAAGAAGAAAAGCCCTTAAAATTTTACAAGCTCTCTTTTTAATTTCCCAATGTGGATGTTAAAAAAAGAAAAGTTTTAAAAATTAAAACCAAATTTTAAAATTTAAAACTTTTCTTCTAAAATTTCCTTTTTTAACATGGTTACAAAAATAGAAAATTTACAATTTTAAAACTTCTCTTCCTTTTTCCTTAAAACCATAAGGATGGTTAAAAAAGGAAAGTTTTAAAACTTTTAAATTTTCTTTTAAACCATGTGACCTAATTTAAATAAGGAAAGTTTTATATTTTAAAATCTCTCTTTTAAAACTTGTAGATATCTACAAAGAGAAGATTTTAAAAATTCAAAACACCCCTCCTTATTTGAAATATGTGGTCGGCACTCTTCAAATTTCTTGTGGCCGACCACCTTAAGGAGATTATGGCCGACCCCTTTGGCTTGGTCACCAAGCCATGGGCTGACCCCTTCTTGGACACCAAGATGGGCTTTTCATGAGTGGATTATAGGCATTAATGAGGCTATGACAGGGACCTAGAGGATAAATTGGTTTTGGCCTTCCGACGAGCTTGAGTATCCCGTGTTCGCCCTGAACACACAACTCAAGTATATCAATAATAACTCATTCCACTAGAGAGTTATTATTGCACTACCGCACCAATCCCAAATTATATTATGAGCTCCTTCTTATCATGAGTGTGTTAGTTTCCCTGTGTTTAAGATATCGAATGTCCATTAATTTAATGAGTTACTGACAACTCATTTAATTAATATCTAGCTCAAAGAGTAGTACCACTCAACTTCATCGTTATGTCGGACTAAGTCCACCTGCAGGGTTTAACATGACAATCCTTATGAGCTCCTCTTGGAGACATTCTCAACCTAGATAACTAGGACACAGATTCCTTCTATAATCAACAACACACACTATAAGTAATATCATTTCCCAACTTTCGGGCCTATTGATTTATCGAGCTAAATCTCACCCTTTGATAAGTTAAAGAAATAAATACTAAATATATGTGCTTGTTATTATATTAGGATTAAGAGCACACACTTCCATAATAACTAAGGTCTAGTTCTTTTATTAAGTCAGTATAAAAAGAACTTACCTAAAATGGTCCTACTCAATGCACTTAGAGTGTATTAGTGTAATTTATTAGTCAAGATAAACTAATACCTAATTACACTATGACTATTCCAATGGTTTGTTCTTTCCATCTTAGTCATGAGCAACTGTTTATAATTTATAAAGAACTGATAACATGATCTTCTGTGTATGACACCACACACCATATTATCTACAATATAAATTAATTGAACAACTGCACTTAACAAATAAATGTACACATTTGAACAATGTGATTCTATTATTTCTAAAATAAATATTTACAAAATCTAGGCTTTTAGTATACACTCTAACATCGGAAAGAACAATCTCGTTTAACCTAATTTTAGGTCAAATCATGATGGCTCAATGATTAGCTTGGTTGACCAATAGATTATCAAGTCTAAAATTACGAACAAAACTGAGCCGAATAGATTACCCAATTGATTTAGTTGAGCCTAATCAATTGGTGAATTTCCTCAATCAATTAGCACGACTAGATTGAATAAGGGTCAATTTTTGATTGATCAGGTTAATCGAGTCAGACTACTAGCCTTAAGTCACGATAAAATCGATCAACATAATTGATTGATGATATCAATATATTGAGACTTCTTTTCAATTGATTAATAGCTTTAAAGGATCAATTATCAATTGATTAAAATGATTTCCATTCTATTAACCATATCTTTCTACGTGAAACTATTTATGTCATACATAAGAATGGTAATAAATGGCACTAAACAATAATACTTTTATATATATATATATATATATATATATATATATATATATATATATATATGACAGATTAAAGTTGTTGTAAGCCATGGATCAATTTATAACTCATATATGTTGGTGTGGTTAGCACTAAAGATCTAACTCAGGTTTTGATGAATGACAAAGTAGGTTAAGTTAGTTTCATTGTGATCTAACACTTTGACGAAGTATGCAGGAGAAGCCCAGCTAGGTCGACGGGCTGACCTGATAGCTAGCATGAAGTCCAGACTGGTCGACGGGTTGACCGGATGTCTAGCATGAAGCCCAGCTAGGTTGACAGGCTGACTTGATAGCTGGCACGAAGTCCAGACGGGTCGACAGGCTGACTGGACGTCTGGCAGGTAAGTTAAAGTATGCCACTGGAGGGGAGTGACTTGTGAGAATGCGTTCCCACTTAAGGAACTTAGGCGTCAATCCAACTTAGATCCATTTCAGAAATTTAAGTTGAGATCATGACTAGATTCCGGTCTCGAGGAGACAGAATCTAATTACTACTCTATTTTATTATATTTGTGCCAACTTTTGTTTTGCAGGGTAATTTAATCTTTATTTTGCCTTAGACTAACATTTTCTTGCAGGAAAAGGAATTTCTAGAAAATGGTGTTCTGGGGGCCCGGATCCCTTCCGGGCGCTCGAACCACCTCCGGGCGCTCAGATCCCTTCTGGGCGCTTGGACCACCTCCGGGCGCTCGGATCCCTTCCGGGTGCCCGGAAGGCAAAATTTATCTCGTCGCAGATTTGGACCACGCTGATTGGCCAGACTACGTCACAGTCCGGGCGCCTGGAGCATGCCTATAAAAGAAGGCCTCCATAGAGCATCACAATAACAACTCCTTCTACAACTGCTCTATTGCGCTCTACCCCTGCGACGTTACGAAGCTACTCCGACAACTTGCGGTTCAAGTTTTTTTCTTATTATTGTCGATATTTCGATTTAATAGTTTCTGTATCTTCTGTTGTAATCAATTTGCGAACTATTAGTGATTATCCAACAAAAGCACTCAACGAGTGCGGACCTTGGAGTAGGAGTCGACAAAGGTTCCAAACCAAGTAAAACAGGTTCTTGTTAGCATTGTGGTTTGTCTTTCTTTTCCACTGCGTACTTGCTTCGAATTTTTCAATCGCTATTCACCCCCCCCCCCCCCCCAGTGCTTTCACGATCCAACAATATAAAGTATCAAATTATGTGCATAATGGGTTGGTTCAAAGGAAGGCTCATTATGTGACCAATTAAAGTTTGAATTATATTAGAGAGTACCGCTAGCAAATTATATTTTAGCCCACAGAGTAAAATATAATGTTGTATTTGGTATCTTATAAAGAGTTCATTTATATGCATTTAAAATTTAAAATTTTATTTACATAATCTTATGTTATATGTTCTTGGCTTTTATTAAATTGTGAGCTTACATTACTTTAACTCTTTTAATTTTAGTACAACATATTACTGCTAGTATTAATAACATCCCTACACTAACTAGTTCAAATTTTATTAAATAAAAAAAGGACGTTATAGTAGTCTTAGGTTGTATGGACTTAAATTATACATTGAGGCATGATCGCCCAGCACCCCTGACTAGTGCTAGCACTATTAAACAGAGGTCTAAATTTGAAAATGGGCGCGATCGAACTGTATGTGTCTAAGTTTCATGAGACTTTCTATTCTTACACCAATAAAAGACTCAATAACTAAGGGAGAGGATGCTAGGAGTTTCCTTAATCAATTAGCAGATCATTTCATGACAAACGAAAAGATCTAGACTAGCACACTTCTTTTAAAGTTGGTAACTATACGATATAATGGCAAAGGAAATATTAGGGAGTACATTATGGAGATGTCCAATATTTTTAAAAGTATAAAAACATATAAACTCGATATGTCTGAGTCTATATTAGTGCATTTCGTCTTAATGTCTCTGCTTATACAGTTCATTATTTTTAAGATTTTATATAATACTAAAAAAAGTGGACATTAAATGAGCTTATAGCACAGTATGTAAAAGAGGAGGAGAGACTGAGGTATGAGACACCTAAAAGTGCTCACCTAACATATGGTTCCCAAGGTTCGGGCAAGAAGAGAAAGGTGATCAACAAAGGAAAGGGAAAATAAACCACAGATTCTGAAGGTTTTGGCCATAAGGTGCAAAAGAAGCAAGATAAAGAGTTAACTTATGTTGGATCAAGAAGCGCTAGAGGGGGGGTGAATAGCGCTCGTGGCTATTTCATTCGAGTTAAAACGTATCGAGTAGATAAACACAGCGGAATACAATAAAGAATACAAATGCTAACACAAGTTGGTTACTTGATTCGGAGACTATGGCGACTCCTACTCCAAGGTCCGCGATCGTTGATCGCTTCCGGTGGGCAACAACTATAAGCTCGAAAAATGTTATTACAAACTAAGTACAATATAAAAGCAGTAAAGAAACTTAATACCAACAACAGAATACTGAAAACTAAAGTTCCGGGTTGTCGGGATGTTGTTGCATCACTTCGGGATCGTCTCGTTAGTAGCTTGTAGCATAG
Organism: Zingiber officinale; assembly: GCF_018446385.1. Lineage (NCBI taxonomy): Eukaryota > Viridiplantae > Streptophyta > Magnoliopsida > Zingiberales > Zingiberaceae > Zingiber > Zingiber officinale. The sequence goes on along the minus strand of NC_055989.1, from coordinate 61,557,911 downwards.
GAATAGCTTAGAATGTGATGTCATTGCTGCTGTCTCGAGACATCCTTTTATTGGACATTGAGGGCGCCTCCAATGACCCATGGAGGCACCTCAAACACTAAGAATTATCCCGAGTTGACCGCTGAGATAAGCTGCTGCGTTGCTGCCTCTTATCTGCCTGGAGGCGCCTCCATCAATCCTTTGAGGTGCCTCAAAGATGTCCAAGGCGCCTCAGACTTCATTTGAGGTGCCTCAAGCCCCACTTCGCAGCCAGCTAACCCGTTGCACCCGAGGTGCCTCCAAGCTCCATGGAGGCGCCTCAGATACTGTTCATCAGAGGTGTGACTTGCTTCTTTGTTCCTGGAAAATGTGTTAGTCCCAAACACATACCTTGCAAAACAAAGTTAGCATATAATAGTCATAGTAAATAAAATATTGACAGTCTCCAGATTGTCCGGGTCTGACTTCGGATTTCCTACTGGAAACCCTAGGTCGACCCGACGCCTACTGTTCCCTCTGCAGGGAACGCGTCCTCACCTACTCCTCTCAGGAGAGTTACCAGTTGCTAGTGCGATCCTCCAGATCAACTGAACTTTTGCTCAGCGCTTGATGCTTTCGAACTTTCTGTTGGACGCCCGCTCCCCGACCTGTCTAGTCTTCCACTTGGTTCGCGACACTAGGACTTTCCACCTAGGGTTACCACCCCCTAAGACTTTTGCCTGAAGCCCTCGACCCGCCAAGACTTTTCGCATAGGGTCACCACCCCCTATGACCTAGGGTTACCACCCCCTAGGGTTTTCCACCTGCCTAACCACAGCTAGGATTTTTGCCTAAGTACACTTAGGACTTTCCTGCAAGCTCATTCAAACTGTTAGATCACAAAATAACTTAACTTTGAACCCTTTGCCATTATCAAAATACGGGTTCGATCGTCGGATGCTTCCCGCACCAACAATCTCCCCTTTTTGATTATGGCAACTGAAATTCAAAGTTAAGTAAGTAAACATATGCATAAGGAACAATTTTTAAAGTTTTAGTATAAGCAAGCATAAGTAAACAATTTTAGACGCAATCACAGCTTAAGCTAAAACTTTAAAGTGAGGCTCCCCCTTAATTAGAGCTCCTTAATTTGAATTTATGATTTTTTTTTAAATTTTTCTTTCCACTTGAATTTCTACTCTCCCCCTTTGCCATACATCAAAATATAAGGAGAGTAAAAAGAGGAACCAGAGTACTTAAGTATATTTGAAAAAGATTTTGAAAAAAAAATGTTTAGTCATACCTTGAAAAATACTTAGCTTTTTAGAAGAAATGTTCTTGTAAGACTTTTAGCTAAGTGAAAAAATATTTGTCATAAATTATTTCAACTTTGAAAAATATCTTAGCTAATTTTGTGATATCACAACACTTAGTTAAATTTGAAAAAGCTTTTTGTTTTTGAAAAATACTTAGTTAAATTCAAAAGTTTTTAAACACAATTACTTAGAAGAAATTTTCTTTGTAAGACATTTAGCTAAGTAAATGTTAAGGATTCAGAGAAGATCTTTTAAGATAGTTTTAAATGATTAAGTTTAAAGAGTAACTTTAACTAAGGAAGATTATTTGGACTTTAAAAAGTAACTTAGCAAAATTCGAAAAAGTACTTACGTAACTTTTGAAAAGCTTTTTTTGAGAAAAGTTGATTAGATTCGAAAGAATTTATATTTGAAATAGAACTTTTCTCAAAGTTGGCTAAGTTTGAATATTTGAAAACGGTTATAGAAGTTATTTATCTTATATTTTAATAAGGAAATGTTATTAGAAAATATAGCTAAAGTTGGAAAAGTACTTAACTTGATTTTGAACTGAAAGATACTGAATTTTTAAAAAGTTCTTAAGAAGAGATAAGTTTTGAAAATTATTTAGTTTGAAAGACTTAGTTAAATTTTAGCTTTTTTTTAAAGGATTTTTAAATAAGTTTTTAAAACATTTTTGAATAAGTTTTTAAAAGATTTTAAAATAAGTTTTTAAATAAATTTTAAAAGAAGTTTTAAAAACATTTCTAAAAGAAGTTTTTAAAACATTTTAAAATAAGTTTTTAAAAGATTTTTAAATAAGTTTTTAAAATATTTTTAAATAAGTTTTAAAACATTTTTAAATAAGTTTTTAAAATAATTTTTTAAATAAGTTTTAAAATAAATTTTAAAAGAAGTTTTTAATTAAATTTTAAAAGAAATTTTTAAAACATTTTTAAAAGAAGTTTTAAAAACATTTTTAAATAAGTTTTTAAAATATTTTTAAATAAGTTTTTAAAATAATTTTTAAAATAAATTTTTAAATAAGTTTTTAAAACATTTTTAAATAAGTTTTTAAAATAATTTTTTAAATAAGTTTTTAAAATAATTTTTAAATAAGTTTTTAAAATAAATTTTAAATAAGTTTTTTTTAAAACATTTTTGAATAAATTTTTTAAAACATTTTTAAATAAGTTTTTAAAATAATTTTTAAATAAGTTTTTAAAAGATTTTAAAATAAGTTTTAAAAAGATTTTTAAATAAATATTTTAAGAGAATGTTTATTATTGATTTAATTTAATTTTTAATTTAAGTTTAATTTTGATTATTAATTTAATTTGAATTATTAATTAGATTGAAATTTGATTTGAAGTATTAATTTTTAATTTAATTTAATCCTTAGTCATCTCACCCGATCTAAATTTCAAATCAGGGGATCCTATAATTTTGTGAGATGAATTGGGTTCAGTTATAGGGTTTGGTTTAACTTTGTGTTTGATTCAGGTTTAGCTTTGGGCTCAACAAATAGACATTTTTCGGATAAACTCATAAGCTATGGTGAGTCACTTGAATATCATTAAAGTAACCATGCCTTCGAGGTTTTTCAAATAGTCCTATCCACTGAACTTAATACAAAACCTTGGTCTAACTGGTTAGGATCCATAAATGGTAGCTTCGGTTAGTTCTACTTAGCCAAATGCACTAGGTCGAAGCCATATCTTCCTAGACATGCATAGACTAAGCTTCCCTAATTTACTATCATCCAAAATTTCACCAGTACCATAGGTCAAGTTAAACTTGTTCCTTTTCTTATTAGTTCTAATTAACCTGTCGAGTAGCTTGGTTTGGGTTACCCTGCCGGGTAGGTTAGTTTTGGAGGTGCCAGCTATTCTGGAGCCTCCACCTAAATTATTGATAATTTTATATATTTTTTATTTAATTTATAGATTAGATTTAAGTTTTTAATTATATTTTAATTATGTTCTTTTAATGATTTATCTATTTATTAAGACAGTTTTTCTTTTGGCTTCCCCTGGATCATAGCCTCGATATGGTCTATCAAGATAATGTACTTGTGTAACGACCCGACCCTTTTGGCCTCTTGGGCAGCCCTTGTGGCGGCCCAACTGGCGACCCTTATGACCCTTTGGCCGTGCCGTTACTCACTAGGTCTTTCCACCCCTGGCCAGTGGATTTTTGCCTTCCCCAGGATTCAAACTCTAGACCTCCAGGCTTAAGTACTAGAGTTTATGAATCTTGGTAGCCAAGTGAGATCATCTCACTTGGCTACCAAGATTCATAAACTCTAGTACTTAAGCCTGGAGGTCTAGAGTTTGAATCCTGGGGAAGGCAAAAATCCGACGACATGAGAGGTCGCCAAATGGGCCGACGACATAAGGGTCGCCAGTTGGGCCGCCACAAGGGCTGCCCAAGAGGCCAAAAGGGTCGGGTCGTTACAATAAAAAGGCGCCTTTTATTGTAACGACCCGGCCCTTTGGGCCCTTTGGGCGGCCCATTTGGCGACCTCTATGTCGTCGATCGGCCCCTTGGGTGGCCCAGCCGGCGGCTCATTTGGCGACTTCTCATGTCGTCGACCGCCGGCCCTTATGGTCGTGCCGTTACTCACTAGGACTTTCCACCCCTGGCCAGTGGATTTTTGCCTCCCCCAGGATTCGAACTCTAAACCTCCAGGCTAAGTAGTAGAGTTTATGAATCCTGGTAACCAAGTGAGATGATCTCACTTGGTTACCAGGATTCATAAACTCTAATACTTAAGCCTGGAGGTTTAGAGATCGAATCCTGGGGGAGGCAAAAATCCACTGACCAGGGGTGGAAAGTCCTAGTGAGTAACGACACGGCCAAGGGTCGTCGGTCGACGACATTAGAGGTCGCCAAATGGACCGATGACATAAGGGCCGACGGTCGACGACATGAGAGGTCGCCAAATGGGCCGCCAAATGGGCCAAGAGGGCCGGGTCGTTACAACTTGATCCTTGGAAATCCAATATTGACCAAGTCCAACTTGATTAACTAAGTTGGACTTGGGTACCCATGCTTGGACTGTCCTACTATTAGGTCTATTGACTAAGGTTAGATAGGATCGATATTTCTTTTTGGTCTTAAAACCTAATCCAGATCTGTTGTAAACGGCTCTTTGTGTCCCAAGAATTAGGTCAAGGTTCTTGGAGCCCAAAGAAAATCGTTCCAATGTCTTCTTCAAATCCTTGACCTAAGTTTTCAGACTAGAATTTTCTTCCTCAAGCATTTGGACTTGAGTTGAATTTCCAGTCTGAACTGGGTCAAGCAAGGGTTTGGAGTTAGTCACTTCTTTAAGAGTTGCTACCTCCTTTAGAAGTGACTTGACCCGAATATTGGATTTTACTAATTTGCGTAATAAATAATTAACCAAATTATTTAAACGCAGAACACTTACAGTGGGGTCAGGCCCTTCGGAAACGGATACGAATCCATGGCTTCTTTCTGATTCAGCTTCCAATTCGCTCTCATTCTCGGACATATTGATCTGATCCCGAGCCATCAGTGCAAAGAGACTCGTCTGATCGAGTTCGTCGTAGTCGTCTTCTGAGGAAGATTCTGTTAGGACTGAAAAGTAGCTAGAGGGGGGGTGAATAGCTTCGCGTGTGCTCGTCGTGCTTCGTTGCTTGTTTCTTCAAAGTGATGCGCAGTGGAATACAAAGAAACAAAACTACAACAATGCTAACAATAGGATTTTACTTGGTATCCACCTCACAAGAGGTGACTAGTTCAAGGATCCACACCTACACACACACCCTCCACTAATAAAACTCTCCTTTATGGTAACTACCAAGGGCGGAGAAGCCCTACAAGACTCAATACAAGAAGAAAGGGAAAGGTAATGAAATACAAGCTCACAAGCTTACAATGAGTGCAAAAGCCCTAACCCTAGTTTCTTCTCCTTGCTTTGATCTGCCTCTTGACTTGGAAGAACCTCCAAGAACCTTCAAGAACTGGCTATCTCGAGCTTGAGAAGAGCTGTGGAGGAGCTGGTGAAGATCTGAAATGAATCTGTGAAGAGGTGCCGAAGACAACGCTCGCCTACGGCTCAAATACGACGCAACGGTTGAATCCCAATCGATTCGATTATTCCCAATCGATCGGGGAGGCTTTGGATCGATCCACGGATCGATCCAGAGCGCCTCTGTGCTCTGGAAAAATGCCTGAATCGATCCACGGATCGATCCAGCGCTTATCGCGCGAAGCAGCAGCGTCCCAATCAATCCACTGATCGATTGGGACCTCTGGATCGATCCACTGATCGATCCAGAGGCTTTCTGTTCGCTGGGAAAGGTCTGGATCGATCCACTGATCGATCCAGCACTTGGTTTTTGCCCAAAACCAAGTCCCAAACCTCCCAAACCAACATCCGGTCAACTTTTACCTGTTGGTACGTCATGCCTAGCATCTAGTCACTCCCTTGACCTGCTAGAACTCCCTCACCAAGTGTCCGGTCAATCCCTTTGACCCACTTGGGCTTTTCTTTTATGCCAAGTATCCGGTCACTCTCTTGACCTACTTGGACTTTCACCTAGCTTCACTCACTAGGGTTTTCAATCTGCCTAGCTTCACTCACTAGGTCTTTCACCTGGCTTCACTCACCAGGATTTTCCTCCTGCCTGGCTTCACTCACCAGGACTTCCATACTGCCTAGCTTCACTCACTAGGACTTTCACCTGGCTTCACTCACCAGGATTTCTATCTGCCTAGCTTCACTCACTAGGACTTTCACCTGGCTTCACTCATCAGGGTTTTCAATTTGCCTAGCTTCACTCACTAGGACTTTCACCTGGCTTCACTCACCAGGGTTTCTATCTGCCTAGCTTCACTCACTAGGACTTTCACCTGGCTTCACTCACCAGGGTTTCCTTCCAGTCAAGTATACCTACTTGACTCTTCTTCAATCACACTGATCAGTCCCTGATCAGAATCTCCCCATATGAACAACTGCACATGCATTGTCCATGTGTCTACATGTATTGTCAAACATCGAAACTATGACCAAGACTCAAGCTTGGTCAAACCAGTCAACCTTGACCTAAGGGATATTGCACCAACAATCTCCCCCTTTTTGATGTTTGACAATACCTTTAAGTTTGGACCATTCTGAGTTAAGCTAATCACATAGCCTTAACTCCATTCATGCCAAAGTATGAATGTTGGTTCCCTTCATTCTCCCCCTATGACCTCCCCCATAGGTAATGAAGGCCTAACTTAAACCACACATTCTCCCCCTATTGGCACACATCAACCCATCTTTGAGCACACATCAACCCGTGCCTCAATTTTGGGCACACTTCAACAAATGCCCCATTGTTGAAAAACTCTCCCCCTGAAGAGTTGCTCATCGTTGTTCACAACTTCACTCGTTGTGATCAACACGATAATGAAGGACCCATTCCCTTCATTTTCAAATAATGCCCGCACTGGAGCATTAACATAGTCTAATGACCCAAATGAAGGTCTCATACCCTTCATTTATCCTAAAATCTACATTCTCCCCAATGTAGTCAAATGCCCATCCTTGAGCATTTTGAACGTGTCACAACTTGTAACCACTTGAACAATGAGGATATGCCCTCCCCATTTAAGTTCCAACGCTCAACCTTGAGCATATTTTTAAAAGAAGGTTAACCACCTTCCAAGGTTCATGAAAAATAGGTTTCATGCCCTTAGTGAGTAACTCCCCCTAAAGACATGGTGGTAACTTCTGTCATTGCACCAACAATGACTTGGAATCCCTAAACCTTTAGGAAACCCAAAATTAGAAGTTTCGAGATTCAAATATTCAAAATTTGAAACAACCTCAGCCTAAACTTCAATTTAGTCTTTCTTAACCAATCCATCCTTGTTTTCAACATGAAAACACCCTTTTTATGTATACGAATGTATGTAGAGGGTTTGAAAAGGTTCCCTAGACTAAACATGGTTCATAAATGCTGAAAATAAGCTTTCCCAGCCAAAATCAGCATCTTCAATCGAATGGAGTTGGGTTCCAATCTATTGAACCCTGCTGAATCGATCCACTGATCGATTCAGTCTTCTTGGATCGATCGGCTGATCGATCCAGCGAGCTTTTGCTCGTGAGAAATGCCTTCTCAATCGATCGGCTGATCGATTGAGGCACTCCAATCGATCCACTGATCGATTGGAGGCCTGAAATTGCTGAAATTCAATTTCAGCCAATTTCAGAAACCCCTAGAAAATTCTACAAAATTCCAAAAATTGTAAAAATTTGTGTAGACATTATTTAGGGTATAATTTATCAGGGAAAAATAGTTTTCTATGAAAATACATCATATTTTCAAAGATTGACACAAACTTGAGAACTTACAAAAACTTTAGTGTTTTCTTCAAGTTTGTGTTTAACTATTCAATGGTGATTACTATCAAAAGATAGCTTTCACCAAGGTTTTCCAAAATTATTTTAAAAACATTTTCAAAACCAATATCCCACCATGTTCCTTGGGCTTAATGCACATGACTTGTACATTTGCTTTCCCAATGATGGGAAAACACATAACTATGTGTTTTGATGAACTTAAAACTCAAGGAAATGCACTAACTCAGCATGTTGAGTTTTGTTCGTCTTCCTAACATCTCACTTGTATCTATTGTGCATAAAACACATACAAGTCATCTTATAGGTCTTTGTGAGATGTTAATTTTGGTTTTGCCCTAACCTAGGGTTCATGCATATTTATCTATGCATCTTGTGGATATTAACCATCCACCTAGGATGTCATTTGGTATACCACTTGATGATAACTGCCATTTGTCCTTAATTTTAAGGAAATAACATAATGCATGATAATGTTATGGCATACATCAAAAAGAAATAATTTTCAGAAGAAAATTTCCTATAACTACATGATGTATGTATGTCATGACATGATATTTTTGAGTTTTTTCATAATAAAACATGAATGCAAAAATAGACATGATGTCATGGCATATGATGAGCAAACAATCATGGCAAGGTTTAGCATAAATAAAATATATCTAGATTTCCTTTTTAAGTATCCTTAACCACTTAGCTAACTCAAAATATACCACTTGTTTTAACTTAAACCGTTAAACCTAGATTGCCCTAAATACTTCAAAGAAATGCCAAGACCTAAATTGACATTTCTATTTCTCTTGATTTGTTTATGCCACTTAAAAATTAAGCATATCCTCAAATATTGGCATATTTCATTTTTCCTCAAGAGTAATCACATAAATCAAGGTCCGGATTGCCTTAAATTTCTAAGAGAATACCAAAATCCCAACTTGGTATTTCTCTAGGTTTTCCCAATTTATGCCATTTTAAGATAAAATCAATTTTTCCACCATTAGACACATTTTACTCTTTCAAGGAGTAAATAATAATTCCATTTCATTTTCAAAGGTTAACAAAAACCTTGAAAATGCTTCTTGAGTGTCAATTTCCTCTAAGTTGGGTTAACTACCCTTCTAATCGGAGTTGACACTCTCTAACCCATCTATGGGGTAGAGAAGATGCTCCTAGGAACCCAACACCTATTGGTGCTCCTTGGATGCTTTAGGTACTCACTAGGGATAACTTCCCTAGATACCTTCCTAGTGATCTTGTTGGGCTTCTTAGAAGCCTTGGTCACATTTTCTAGGTCAACTCTAGGGATAGCCTCCCTTGTGACCTTGTTAGTGACTTTCTTAGACTTCTTAGAAGTCTTAGTCACTTTGGTTGCAAAGATACTTCTAGGGATATCTTCCCTTGTATCCTTGACTTGACCTCTAGACTTAGGGTTTGTTCCATAACTATATGGAACCCTATGATAACTAGGTACATCATTTTTTGCTTTGGTTTTGTATCCCAAACCTCTATGGCCATTTGATGGCTTTTGTACCCCTAAACCTAGGTTATGCTCATTTTGCCCTAATAGGATATTTTCCAATCTTTTTAGGGTCCTTTCTAATTTATTAAGTCTTGACTTCAAGACTTGATTTTCCCTCACTAAGTCCTTAGTGTTCTTGCCCAAATGTCTATCTACCTTCCTAACCTTAGGTTGGGTAGTCTTGGCATATAGGGCCACATGCTTTTCCTTAATGCCCTCATGCTTTCTATTCTTATGGTAAATTGCATTAAAATGATAAAAATTAGAACTATCATGCTTTTTACCATAACGTAAAGGGGTAGGCTCAATAAATGTTACCTTCTTCTTTACCTTGGAGGCTCCCCCTTGACTAGTGCCTCCTTGAGCCTTGACCATCTTCTTCCCCTTGGGGCATTGACTTCGGTAATGCCCTTTTTGTTGACACAAGAAGCACACAATGTGCTCCTTGCTCTTCTTTATCCCGGGGGTGGTCTCCTTGGGCTTCTCCTTGCCCTTTTGTGTCACTTGACCCTTCTTCTTGGCCAAGTTGGGACACTTGCTCTTGTAGTGCCCACTTTCCCTACACTCAAAACATATTATATGATTTTTATTTTTAATTGAAACATTTATACCTTCTCGTGTAGGGATGGCACTTGCTCCTCCATTTGATATTTCTTGAATTTTGGAGGTGGCACCATCTTCTTCTTCTTCACTTGACCCAGATGTGGAGGCCTCTTCTTGCTCCGGGTTCATTGATCTACACTCCCCCTCAATCCTAGAGGTGGAGGCTTCATCATCATGTACATGGAACAAGGAGTATGCTCCCTCCTTGTTCTCTTCTTTGCACTCCCTTGAAGATGAAGCTTCTTCTTGGACTTCTTCTTCGGAGGTTGAGCATCTCTCAACCTCGGAGTCCTCCTCTTGGTCTTGCTCTAAAGAGTCACCCTCTCTGGATTCTTCTTGCTCTTGTACAGTGGAGGGGATCTCTTCATGAAGCTTGGCCAATTTACTCCACAATTCCTTTGCATCTTCAAATTCTCCAATTTTGCAAAGGATGATGCTTGGCAATAAATTGACCAAAAGCTTGGTCACTTTGTCATTGGCCTCACACCTTTGGACTTGCTCTTGGCTCCACTTGCTCCTCTTGAGAACTTTGCCCTTTGAGTTTGTTGGAGTCTTGAAGCCTTCCATAAGAGCAAACCATTGCTATATCTCCATCATAAGAAAATTTTCGATTCTTGATTTCCAAGAATCGAAGCTCGTGGAAGTGTATGGTGGAGCCACCCTCGTGTCGAATCCGAGCCCATCTCGTAATTCCATTGTAGAAGTTGAGCTTTTGAATTTCTTTGACAATTTTGCTTCAACTTCTTCACCCTCTAGCTCTTCTTGTTATGCTTGACCCTTCTGGCGATGATTCCGGTGAAGAGCGGCCTCGCTCTGATACCACTTGTTAGGACTGAAAAGTAGCTAGAGGGGGGGTGAATAGCTTCGCGTGTGCTCATCGTGCTTCGTTGCTTGTTTCTTCAAAGTGATGCGCAGCGGAATACAAAGAAACAAAACTACAACAATGCTAACAATAGGATTTTACTTTGGTATCCACCTCACAAGAGGTGACTAGTCCAAGGATCCACACCTACACACACACCCTCCACTAATAAAACTCTCCTTTATGGTAACTACCAAGGGCGGAGAGGCCCTACAAGACTCAATACAAGAAGAAAGGGAAAGGTAATGAAATACAAGCTCAAAAGCTTACAATGAGTGCAAAAGCCCTAACCCTAGTTTCTTCTCCTTGCTTTGATCCGCCTCTTGACTTGGAAGAACCTCCAAGAACCTTCAAGAACTGGCTATCTCGAGCTTGAGAAGAGCTGTGGAGGAGCTGGTGAAGATCTGAAATGAATCTGTGAAGAGGTGCCGAAGACAACGCTCGCCTGCGGCTCAAATATGACGCAACGATCGGATCCCAATCGATTCGATTATTCCCAATCTATCGGGGAGGCTTTGGATCGATCCACGGATCGATCCAGAGCGCCTCTGTGCTCTGGAAAAATGCCTGAATCGATCCATGGATCGATCCAGCGCTTATCGTGCGAAGCAGCAGCGTCCCAATCGATCCACTGATCGATTGGGACCTCTGGATCGATCCACTGATCGATCCAGAGGCTTTCTGTTCGCTGGGAAAGGTCTGGATCGATCCACTGATCGATCCAGCACTTGGTTTTTGCCCAAAACCAAGTGCCAAACCTCCCAAACCAACATCCGGTCAGCCTTATTGGTACGTCATGCCTAGCATCTAGTCACTCCCTTGACCTGCTAGAACTCCCTCACCAAGTGTTCGGTCAATCCCTTTGACCCACTTGGGCTTTTCTTTTATGCCAAGTATCCGGTCACTCTCTTGACCTACTTGGACTTTCACCTAGCTTCACTCACTAGGGTTTTCAATCTGTCTAGCTTCACTCACTAGGTCTTTCACCTGGCTTCACTCACCAGGATTTTCCTTCTGTCTGGCTTCACTCACCAGGACTTCCATACTGCCTAGCTTCACTCACTAGGACTTTCACCTGGCTTCACTCACCAGGGTTTCCTTCCAGTCAAGTATACCTACTTGACTCTTCTTCAATCACACTGATCAGTCCCTGATCAGAATCTCCCCATATGAACAACTGCACCTGCATTGTCCATTTGTCTACATGTATTGTCAAACATCGAAACTATGACCAAGACTCAAGCTTGGTCAAACCAGTCAACCTTGACCTAAGGGATATTGCACCAACAGATTCTTCAAATGTTACCTTCAGGACCTTTTTCTTTCTTTGTTTCTTTACCTCCTTTTGGTTGGGACAGTTGGCCTTGATGTGTCCCTTCTGGTTGCAGCCATAACACGTCACTTCAAATTTTACCTTCGAGCTTGATTGGGCTTCCTTGGACTGAACTGCCTTCTTAAGGTCGTTGTTGTTGAACCCCTTCTTCTTCTTGTAGAGTTTCTTTACAAGGTTGACGAGTTCAGCCGTTAGCTCGTCGTCTTCATCATCTGAGTCAGGTTCTTCATCCGATTCTGGTTCAGTTCTATGCATTGGTCTTGGTTCGCGTGTTCTGCTTGTACCTGCAACCAAAGCTATGCCTTTCTCGGTTGGCTGTGCATTAGTCTGCTCATGTAACTCAAACTCATAGAATAACTCATCTAATTTTATAGAAGATAAATCCTTGGAGACTTTATAAGCATCTATCATTGATGCCCACAATGTATTTCTTGGAAACACGTTGAGAGCGTACCTTATTATATCTCTGTTCTCGACCTTTTGCCCGATCGTGTGCAGGGAGTTGAGAATATCTTGAATACGTTCATGGAGTTGACTTGCTGTCTCTCCTTCTTGCATTTTGAGATTATATAATTTATTAAACAATAAATCTCTCTTGCTTACCTTGGTGTCGGAGGTGTCCTCGTGCAGTTCGATCAGCTTCTCCCATAGCTCTTTTGCGGTTGAAAATGGACCAACTCTGTTGAGCTCCTCCTTGGTCAGTCCACACTGAAGGGTGCAGGTCGCTCTGGCATTGGCTTCCACCTTCTTGATTAGAGTTGGTTCCCAGTTCTCGCAGGGTGTAGGCTTGCCGTCTTCGTCGGTTGGCAGTTGGAATCCAGTCTTGACGATCAGCCACATCTCTAACTAGATCTTTAGGAAATTTTCCATTCATCCCTTCCAGTACCCAAAATCTTCTTCGATGAAGAGCGGGGGACGAACGATGTTGTATCCTTCTTGCTGGGCCATTTAGTTAATATGCAAGTACAGAATAGGACAAGATGTCCTAAGACTAGGTCTTGGATTAGTAGTATGGGAATAAAGTTAAAATAACGAGCTCGAGTGGTGTTGCACCAATTTCGAGCAAAAACTGATTCATAAAAAGAATTAGAATGTAGCTATTAAGCTAATTCTAATTGACTCCGTAAAACTGAAAATAACCACAAAAAAATATGCTTGATTGGTGGTTGCACCAAATCGAAGCGACCCTGCTCTGATACCAATTATTGGATCGAGAAGCGCTAGAGGGGGGGTGAATAGCGCTCGTGACTATTTCGTTCGAGTTAAAACGTATCGAGTAGATAAATGCAGCGGAATACAATAAAGAAGATAAACGCTAACACAAGTTGGTTACTTGGTTCGGAGCCTGTGGCGACTCCTACTCCAAGGCATGCGATCGTTGATCGCTTCCGATGGGCAACAACTATAAGCTCGAAAAATGTTATTATAAACTAAGTACAATATAAAAGCAGTAAAGAAACTTAATATCGACAATAGAATACTGAAAACTAAAGCTCCGGATTGTCGGGATGTTGTTGCAGCACTTCGGGATCGTCTCATTAGCAACTTGTAGCAAAGGAATAGCTTAGAATGTGATGTCGTTGCTGTTGCCTGGAGACATCCTTTTATTGGACGTTGAGGGCGCTTCCAATGACCCATGGAGGCGCCTCAAACACCAAGAATTATCCCGAGTTGACCATTAAGATAAGCTACTACGTCGCTGCCTCTTATCTGCCTGGAGGCGCCTCCATCAATCCTTTGAGGCACCTCAAAGCTGTCCAAGGTGCCTCAGACTTCATTTGAGGTGCCTCAAGCCCCACTTCACAGCCAGCTAACCCGTTGCACCCGAGGCGCCTCCAAGCTCCATGGTGGCGCCTCAGACACTGTTCATCCGAGGTGTGACTTGCTCCTTTGTTCCTGCAAAATATGTTAGTCCCGAACACATACCCTGCAAAACAAAGTTAGCATATAATAGTCATAGTAAATAAAATATTGACAGTCTCTAGACTATCCAGGTCTAACTTCGGATTTCCTACCGAAAATCCTAGGTCGACCCGACGCCTATTGTCCTCACCTACTCCTCTCAAGAGAGTTATCAGTTGCCAGTGCGATCCTCCAGATCGACTGGACTTTTGCTCAGCGCTCGATTCTTCCGGACTTTCTGTTGGACGCCCTGTAACGACCCGCCTTCTACTGACTAGGCTGTGAGGCCGATCGCTAGATTACGCTGTGCTAAATTACTATTGCAGAAATCTGGATTGATTAAAATTTTACTAAACTGATTACTGTAAAATCTGAACTTAATATTCTAGGTGTACCTAGGAGTTGTACACATGCTAAGGAAGATAATCTATGCCTCTCGGATGTCCTGCTAGCTGTAATCAGGCATTTCAATCGATCCATGAATCGATTGGGCTGTCGGATCGATCCAGTGATCGATCCAGCTTGATACCGGCACGGAGAAAAACTCTGGATCGGTCGGCTGACCGATCCATAAGCTATATTGCTTCTGTATGCGGCTGGATCGGTCTACCGACCGATCCAGGAGTACACTGATCGGTCGGCTTGATCGATCCAGTGGCTCACTGATCGGTCAGCCCGATCCATAAGCTATATTGCTTCTGTATGCGGCTGGATCGGTCTACCGACCGATCCAGGAGTACACTGATCGGTCGGCTTGATCGATCCAGTGGCTCACTGATCGGTCGGCTGACCGATCAGTGAGCTTCTGTACTCTCTATTCGCATCTGGATCGGTCGGCTGACCGATCCATAACAGACGCTAACTCTCTGTTCGTGACTGGATTGGTCAGCTGACCGATCCAGTGGCACAACCCAATTCTGATCGATCTGTAGATCGATCTGGGTTTCTGATTTCGAATCAGAACCCCTGATTTCAGCACTATTTCGTGCCCAACTCATACACATCAAGTCTATAACAGCTAGAAACATTTTTAACATGTATTATCTAACATTTTAAACATGATATCACCCATGGTTCACTAATTCATGGCATGCAAATGTACTATGTGTAGAATAATAAGGTTCTAACAGTTAACTAATTTTGCTGAAAGTTCTAATGCATAAATAAAGCTTGTTAGATCCCTAAGATCTTTTATTCCAAGTTCCTTCCACACACATCTTCATCGCATTGTCCTCCAGCCTCCGCTAGTCCATTTTCCCTTTACCTTTATCTGCAGTATAAGGAAAAAGTATCTGTAAGCTTAAAGCTTAGTAAGAAACCAGCTACCTCACAAAACATGCACACGATGCCATTTATGTTTTGAAAACATGCTATTTGAAATACGTACTGAACATAGATAAGCATGACATAGCAAAGTTACTAAGCACAAATACTGAAACATAGCATGCATATCAAAATCTAAGCATGGAGCTAACTCATGGTATCAGTCAGGAAGAACTAAACTGAAACTGAACTAAACTAAGCTGATACTGAATTAAATCCTGATCACATAGGTGACTGAGAGTTTTGAAAACTGTATACATAAGTAGATTAAAATAATAATCATGCTGCTGAGGGCCCTGGCAACTGTACGTGTCGTGCGCGCACCCCTAGCTAGACCCGGGATTACAAGTTCCAAATCTAGTAGGTTTACTAGGTTATCTGAACCTAGGGACGACTGTGGGAGTCCAACCCAATGGATATCTGATCCTGTACAGTGCCACTGCTGAAAATAAAATGCTGAATAGTTGTACTATTTTATTTAGCCGTTTCTAGGTTATCTGAACCTAGAGGTAGGTTGTCTGAACCTAGAGGCGACTGTGGGAGCCCACCCATTGAACATCTAGTCCCATGAAAGCTGTAATAAAGCTAATTAACTGGATCAATACGTCTATACGGCATTTGACTGAGCTGAATAAATGCCCACTGAATCAAAAACTGTCCTAATCTTTTTATCGAGCATTTGGTGTGCTCTAACTCTCCTCTCTAGTAGGGAGACCACCTCTAGGCACCCGACAACGTCTAACACCTCAAACTGAAGAGGGCAAACGCGTCCGGCCCATCTAGAGGTGCTCGACTAATCCCTAAAGCTGCGAGGAGGGTTAAATACACCATAGATGTCGACAAAAATCCGAGTATAACTAATCTAAAAGCATGCATTCAAACGGAAGCTACTTATACTGCAGGTGAGGGGTTTCTTACCTCCTATTCATAATTTCTTACGATTCTAATCGCGAGATTTTCCAGGAGGAGATGATCCTTTCGACGATCTTCTCGCGTCTAAGCGTTCCTCTCGCGAAGGGGAACGTCCTCGTGTCGGAGATGTCGCCGGAAGGTGTCCTTGAAGCCCTAGGAAAGGAACCCTAGGTTTCTTCTTGTGGTTGGCGCCGAGAGAAGGAGAGGGAAGGGGGCGGCGTGGCTAGGGTGAGGAGAAGGAAAAGTCACGTTAAAAAAAAATAACTCTTCACCTATTAAATTCCCTATTTATATTAAGTGGGTAATTTCAGCCCAACTCTAATATAAATTTAATTGCCTCCCTTTCCTTTCAGCACGGCCCTGCTGGGTTCAACTGGTTACTAACATTATCCGTAAACCGTAGGTCTCGGGTTCAATTCCCGCTTAGGCCGTTTTCGTTTTATATTTATTTTTGCTACTTCCGTTACTCTAAAAATTCTGTAAAAATATCCTAAAATTCCAGAAAAATCATAGAATATTTCTAAAATAGTTTTGAGAATTTTTGGGCATTACACGCCCGCTCCCCGACTCGTCTAGTCTTCCACCTGGTTCGCGACACCAGGACTTTCCACCTAGGGTTACCACCCCCTAGGACTTTTGCCTGAAGCCCTCGACCCGCCAAGACTTTCCGCATAGGGTTACCACCCCTAGGGTTTTCCACCTGCCTAACCGCAACTAGGATTTTTGCCTAAGTACACTTAGGACTTTCCTGCAAGCTCATTCAAACTGTTAGATCACAAAACAACTTAACTTTGAACTCTTTGCCATTATCAAAACACGGGTTCGATCGTCGGATGCTTCCCGCACCAACAACTTATTTATTTTATAAGACGAAATGTAATATGAAGAAAGACTACCCTAAATTCGCCAACTAGCGATATACTTTTCAACTTTGTTAGTTCAGAAGTTAATTTGGCTATTATACCCACTAACACTTGATGGATAGATACCGATGTTATTACTCATATATGTGTCACTATGCAAGATTGTCTTAAGAACCGACTTTCGCTTGATAGTGAAAGATAAATCTATACGAAAAATGAAAAGAAGGCTAAAGTTGAGTCGATTAGTGTTTATAGACTTTGTTTAGGAACTAATGTCTTTCTATATTTGGAAAATATATTTATTGTACCGTCTTTTCAATAGAATTTAATTTAACTTTCTTGTTTGAACAAATTAGGTTATTCTTGTTCATTTAGAAATAGAATGTTTAGTATTTTCTTTAATTCAGTATTGGCTAATAATGATTTCTTGGTTAATAAGATTTATAAATTAAATACCATAACTTCTATGGTTGACAACGTGATTATGCATAGTATAGATACAAAACACAAATTGACTTACAAGAATTCATTCATGTTGTGGCATAGACATTTAGGACATATATCTAGACAACGTCTAGAAAGGTTGATGTCACATGAAATTATTGATTCCCTTGACATGTCAGACTTTGATGTCCTGTGTTCGCATAGAGTGTGTTAAGGGGAAAACAACTAAGAAAAGGAATAAGGAAGTAAGTTGTTGTAGTGATGTTTTGGAGATGATACATATGGATGTTTGTGGATCATTCTTTAAGGTATCTTAGAATGATCAAACATATTTTATTAGGTTCATAGATGATTACTCTCGATTTAGCTATCTTTACCTTATTTATGAAAAGTCACAATCATTGGACATGTTTAAAATTTTTAAAGTCAAAATTAAAAATCAACTAGGTAAGAAAATTAACGTTGTCTAATCCAACCTTGGAGGTGAATATTACGGTCGATATGATAAATCAGGTGAACAATGTCCAAGACCTTTGTGAACTACTTTACTGAGTGTGGGATTGTGCCTCAATATACCATGTCTGGTACACCTAGTCAGAATGGTATAACTGAGTGTCACAATTGAACCCTAAAAGATATGGTGAGAAGTATGTTGGTATTCACTTCTCTACCAGAGTCTTTATGGATGAGGCACTCAAGAATGCAGTTTATCTACTCAATAGAGTACTTAGTAAGGCAGTAACTAAAACCCCCATTTGAGATGTGGATGGCTAGACAGCCTAACATTAGACAATTACACATCTAGGATTGTCTAGCTGATGCTAGGCCTTACAGGCCTAACGAAAAGAAACTAGACTCAAGAACAGTTAGTTGTAATTTTATAGATTACTCTGAGAAATCAAGAGGGTATAAATTTTATAATTCCTCTAATAGATCCTTCTTGTAAATGAAAAACATCAAATTTATTGACGACAGTGGGAGTGATAAGGTTAGGGAAATATCTTTTGAGGGAAGTATTTGTTGGTGCGGCTAGCACTGACGGTCTAACTCAGGTTTTGATGAATGACAAATCGGGTTAAGTTCGGTTTGTCGTGATCTAACACTCTGACCGAGTGTGCAGACGAAGTCCAGACAGGTCGACGGGCTGACCGGATGTCTGGCACGAATTCCAGCTAGGTCGACGGGCTGACCGGATAGCTAACAAGAAGTCCAGCTAGGTCGACGGGCTGACCGGATAGCTGGCGAGAAGTCCAGACAGGTCGAAGGGCTGACCGGACGTCTGGCAGGTAAGTAAGGTAAGTCACTGGAGGGGAGTGACTGTGAGGACGCGTTCCCGGGAAGGGGACATTAGGCGTCGATCCGACTTAGATCCATTTCGGATATCTAAGTCGAGATCGTGGCTAGATTCCGGTCTCGGAAAGACAGAATCTAAGTCATACTTTTTATGTCAAACTTATAAATTGTGCTAACACTTTGTTTTGCAGGATATACAATATTTATTTGCCTCGGACTAATCGTGTCTTGCAGGAAAGCTGGTTCCTGGAGCAAGGTCGTCCGGGCGCCCGGGAGGCAAAACTCATCCTGATCGCGCGTCGCCACGTGGAGCTTGCTGGTTGGACCTGCCACGTCCCACCAGGGCGCCCGAAAGGGATCCAGGCGCCCTGAGCCTCCTATATAAAGAGGGTCAAAGACAGAGCACTAAATACAACTAAGAATTCTCAGACTGCTTGCTCTGCTGCTCTACGCTCCAGCGACGCTAACAAAGCTCCGACAACTCGCTCCTGTTCTTTTAATTTCCTCCTTTGTCGGTATAAGCTTTGTTTTATTTTCATTAGCACTTCTGTACTTAACTTTCTGTAATCAAATATTCGAACTGCTAATGGATTTCCCAACGAAAGTACTCGACGAGTGCGGGCCTTGGAGTAAGAGTCGACACAGGCTCCGAACCAAGTAAAACCAAACTGTGCTAGCCTTGCCTTGCTTTCTTACTTTGTCTTTACTCTATTTCCGCTGTGCGTTTAACTCTTTTCGAACGAAAGTTTTAATCGATATTCACCCCCTCCTCTATCGAACGCTTATGATCCAACAAGTGGTATCAGAATGGGTACCGCTCTGATTTGGTGCAACCACCAATCAGACAGGGGGTGAACTTTCTGTTAAGTTTTTTTGTTTTTTTTCCTCATAATTCCAAACCGGTAATCTTACCTTTTTGGAAAGATCTTTTCTTCGTTATCTAAATTGGTGCAACACCCATTTAGATCTTTCTATCATCTTTTTCTTCCCACACTGCTAATCCAAGACCAAGTCTTGGGACTTTTTCTTGTCTAGTTGTTTACTTGTGTGCAGGATTAAAATGTCTCAACTTGAAGGATTCAGCACAGTGCATCCTCCCCTCTTCAACGGGGATGACTTCCCGCACTGGAAGAAGCGAATGGAAGTGTATCTCAAGACAGACTTCGACCAGTGGATGAGCGTCACCAGACCCTACAAAATACCAGTAGACAGTTCCGGGAATCTACTGGATCCAGAAGATTGGACATCAGACCTAAAAAAGAAGGCATCAACAGAGAACAAGTCAATCAACACCCTACAGTGCGGGTTGACTAGAGAAGAACTAAACCGGGTCGGACCACATAAGAACGCCAAAGAGCAGTGGGACAAACTGATCGAGCTGCACGAAGGAGCGAGCGATGCTAAGGTAACAAAACGAGACTTATTATTAAATAAAATATTTAATATAAAAATGCAGGAAGGGGAAACTGCAAGTTAGCTTCACGCGAGGATCAAGGACATCCTCAACGGGCTCCATGCCATCGGCCACCAAATGGAGAACGGGACTTAATAAGGTATGCATTAAACGTATTTCCACGTAATAGTTTGTGGGCATCTATCGTAGATGCCTACAAAATCTCTAAAAATTTATCTAAACTTAAATTAGAGGAGTTGTTTTGTGAATTAGAACTACACGAACAAACTAACGTCGGGGCCAAGAAAGGAGTTGCTTTGTTTGCAGGTTCCTCCAAAGAAAAGAAGATCAAGCCTGAACCTGAAGGAGATTCTAACCAGGACTCTGAAGATGAAGAGCACCTAGTGAACTTGGTAAGGAAAATGTTCACCAGGAGAAAGAGGAGCTTCAGCAAGAAAGACCTTCAGAAAATCAACTACTCCGAATCAAGGAGCGTGACGTGCTTCGGATGCAACAAAAAGGGCCACTACAAGAACGAGTGCTCGAAACTGAAGAACGAAAAACCGAAGCTGATAAAAAAGAAGGCACTCAAAGCGACGTGGGACGACACTTCCTCGGATGAATCAGAAGCCGAAGAACAAAAGAACCAGAGTTACCTCCCGTTGATGGCCCGCGAAGAAGAATCGGAGGATGAATCGGAAGACGGGTCTAAACCCGAATCGAGCCACGAGTCCATACTCGTTTCCGAAGGTTCCGAATAGATATACCAAAATCTAAACAGAAAATTTTTTAAAATTATTTCCTGCTTAAATAATAAATTAGTAAAAATAGAAAATGAAAATAAGTCACTCCTCGAGGAAAATCAAGACCTTAAGGAACAAATCAAAAATTCAAGTCCAACTCAAGATTTAACACTTGAGGAGGAGAATCTATCACTAAAAATAGAAATTAATAATTTAAAAGAAATGTTAGAAAAATTCACAACGAGATCCAAGAACTTAGATTTAATTTTAAACAATAAAAAAGCAAGTTACAAAAAAATTGGACTTGGTTACCAATCAAGTTCAACTAAAACTTTTAAATCATTAATAACCCAACACAAACCAACATGTAATGTCACGCCCCAGGTAGTCCCTGTCAGAAGAAATTTCGACAGTATCTCCCTGTACGGGTGACAATATGAATCCAGAATACATATATCTATACCTTGGCTGGCCACACACGGCCAGAACAATACAATACAAATAAGAAACAAACCACACAGTTTATATCAACATTCCACACAGTTCAACATATAATCAATCCACGCAGTTTAATATAGAAAGACGATAAAGAATCCTCAAAGATATATGTAAACATCCTACTCCACTACAACGAAGAAAAAAAAATCCATGAAGTAATGAGAAAATCCGCAGCGAAAAACAAAGTAGCAAACCCGAATGTTCAATGTCCACAATACAAACCCACAATACAAGTATATAAGATGCAAAAGCAAAATATAATCTGACAAAGAAAATCCTCGCGATAATGGGGCTAGCGACTGGAATATCTCCCGACGGCCTCAACCTGAAAAATAGTAACAACGGGGTGAGTTCAAAGAACTCAGCAGGTAATCCAATAGATATGTACAGCAACATATAACTACCAGTAACATCCTACAGTACAGTTTCCTAACAGTACAACCTACGGTACAGTCTCCTAACAGTATAACAGATATGCATAGCTGAAATAAACTGTAATAACCAGCAATATGCATAAAGTACAATCTATAGCAAGAATAATAAGAAAATGCATAACTGAAATAAACTGTACTCACCTGCGAGGCTTGTGCAACTGACTGTGAACATACACAGATAAAAATAGTCAGAGCAAAAGCAAATAACCTGTATGCATGTCAATCATATGCAATCATCAAAATGCATCAATCACAAATAATGCAATCTGTGCATATGATGCAAATGACATGTCCTGGTCACCCCTACTGACATGCTCAGCCGTCTCACACACGATGGTGAGACCGAGTGGGTAGGGCTATGACAACCGTGCACTCTGCCATCACTACCCCTGATGAGTGACCGAGTGGACGGGATGCTGTCGGAGTACACCTATCCTCCTACCCCAAACATAGTGAGGGAGCGCAATGCTCTCATCTCCCGGTACACAATGACGGGGAGGGACCCCGGCGTGCTACCACGCTCCTGTCACGCTACCCATGAGCGTCTTAGCAGAGCACCACCGGGAAACCTGCTATACACACCCTGAGTGCTGTGCCACTACCCATGCAGTGGTCACGTTGTGTGCAGGCCCATGTAGCCGGCTGACAAGCTCAACAATAATGGAGTCGTTAATCGCCCAGTATGCAATCATGCAATATGGTGCATGCGGCTACAATATGTTATACCTGGACATATCCTCCTCCATATGTGTAGGTGCTAAAAAGATAAACACATATATAACAAGAAAAATAAACAACATGAATCCAACATCACATATCCAACATATCTATCAACTAATCCAGTATAGAGGGAAGCACAATAAATATCTCTATCTCTATGAACACAGATAAACATAGCCAGAAAGAAAAGCAGGCCAGACTAATGTATAGCAACTAACAGTATAATCATGTATCAGGCATCAACTAAACTAAGCCCAGAGAAAGTACTAAACTACGAATCACTAGTAATTATATATAAACTATACATATCATAAGATAATATCGAAAAGATAAGTCAAAGGGTACCCGCCTCAAATAGAAGGTACAATCCAGTCCTAATCCAATGTCGAGATGCTTGTCTCGAATCAGAGTCCTGTGTAAATAAATATATTTACTTTTATTTAGCTAGAATACAAACAAATAGCTAAATAAATCCTAAATAGAAATTTAGGAACAAACCCTAAATCATAACCCTCAACCTTTCTAACGGTTAATTAGGGATAGTTTCCTAATCCCTAATTAACCATTAGATAAGCAAAGCAAACCTAAATTCATATAACCAAATTAATCTACACAACCTAATGATGAATAGATTATCAATAGTCATCAAGATCATACCTAATCATCTAACACATGATCATCTAACAAATATCCAAATTCGAAACATAATCTACAACTAAGAACAAAAACTCAACACCTTACCTTAGTTCACAGCCCTTCCTTCAGTGGATTAAAGTTGTTTGCTGCTGGACAAGAATACCACAGAGCACTACTTCACCTCTAATCAAACCTAATTCTTGCTAACACTTGAACAATTCCAGTTCATAGAAAATAGAACTCACCTCACTGAAATTAACCGGATCAAGAAGGAGGAAGTGGTGATCGACAACAGCAACTTCCCACAGCAAACAACCTACTGTTGAGGCTAGAACCAAGCAAATCCATAGATCCCAACAGAATGGAACAGAACCTCCTCTCTGCTGGATTTCTTCCCTACCATTCGGATCAAGGTGAGATCAAGAACACCACAGAACAACAACCTACTGGCTCAAAGAACACCACAACACCAAAATAGCATAGTAACCAAAACTCACCTCACTGATCGGATCAAGAGAAGAGATCAACCAGTGTAGATCACTAATCAAGCAACAATCCTTCTAGCCCCTGTCCGACACCTCAATGATCCCAACATCTCCAATCCATGACCTAAATCAACCTCAAAGAAAAGGAGGTGCGTCGGTAATCTAGGGCAGAGACAAGAAAGTAAAGAAGAAAGGATCGGTCGAGGTTTCTTACCCTCGGAGCCCTAAAGACCCTTCCATGCCGACGATCGGGTGGATCTGGATCGATCCAGTGGCGTCGGATCGGGGAAGAAAGGTCGGCTAGAGGAGATGCGACGCCATGTCTGCGATCCGGAGAGGAACAGCGCCGCCCGAATCTGTGCTCAACGGTCGCCGATGCCAGTAAAGGAAGATCGTCGGAGCTGGAGCCTTGCTCCCATCGCCGTCGCTTGTCCGCTAGAGAGAACATAGGAGGAGAGGGGGAAAATAAGAGAGATCGGGAAGGAGGCTCGGGTTTGGGGGGAAATGGCGCTTTGGGAAGGGAATAAAAGAAAAAGGAAAAAAAAACAATTTATATAATAAACATTTTCTCTCTTAAACAGATATCCTAAACATGCTTTATCCGCGCCTGAAATTGATCCCCTCAAAACCTGTCTTACGATCTCCAAAAAATTCTCAGAAAATTTCTAAAAATTCTAGAAAAATTCTATAAGGCTATTTCCCAAATAACCTTATTATTTAAATTTTCCGGTATCTTACATGTAAAGCTTGGGTTCCGGAAGCGTGTCTCACCACGCAAGTAGGACTTAATCAATTTTACATACCTAAAGAAAAAATATATTATATAAATTCAAATAAACCAAATCAAAAACCAAAATACAAACCTAAATCAAACAATTCAAAATCTAAAACTCACCAAAAATTAGACTCTCACCTAGTTAACACTACAACAAAAACCCTCATAGACATCAGTGGAACAACAACAGTTTTAAGTAAAAACCGATGTCTTTGAGTATTTTACACCGGTTTTTTCAAAAACTGGTGTCTATGAGCACAGATTTTCACTCATAGACATCGGTTTTTTAGGCGATGTCTATAAGCGCCCTTTTTCGTTAATAGACACCGATTTTAACAGCGATTTTTAAAACCCGGTATTAATAAACCAAATAAAATATTTTAATTTTCCCACCAGCCAAAATTTGCAACACTGTGAAGTTCCCTCCAAACCTAAATCTATATCGCGCCCCTTTCTCCGACCATCTCTCTCGCCTAAACCTAAACCTAAACCTCCGACCATCTCTCTCAACCTCATCTCCCTCTTCCCCCTTCCTAGATCGACGCCCCTTCCTCTCCCGATCAGGATCAACACACGACGCCCTTGCTTCTCCGTCCAACCACACAGCATCAACACACGGGCTGCTAAGATCACGCTGCTCTCGTTCGCCACTCATCCAGTCCGCCATTGGATTGACTTCGTCAACCCTTTATTATCCAACTTCCCCTCTCCTCCAGTCCTCCCATTCATCCTCCAAACCCTAGCCTCCTCGGATCTCTCCCATTTAGGATATTTTCTCAAAACCCTCGTCGTCCTACTTTCTATTTTTCTCCTGATTTGTTTCTCTTGCAGACTCTATCTAGCTCCACTTTCCAGTTTTCGTCCGCCAAGGTGATTCTTTTCATTTTTTTTTTAGATTTTTGGTGTGATTGATGCGTTTTCGTTGTATATTTTGATATTATCTTGTCTTGATCTTTTTTTCTCTTGATTCGAGATAGTATGGGGGAAGCCAAGGATAATGATGTTTATGATAAGGAGCTCCTGGACTACGAAGAGGAGGAAGAGAAAGCTCCAGATTCAGTCGCTGCCAAGGTTTCCGGTGAAGCAGTGAAAAAGTAAGAACGAATTTTTATCAGTCCATGCGAAGAAAGACGAGTAAAAGTCAGAAAAGCAGGCCAAGGATCCCCTTCAATTAAACCCTAATTGAAATCCCGCCACCATGACTCCCTCTTCCGTCGCCAAAGAAGACCTTCTCTTCCTCCTCCCCTTCGACTCCCTCGTCGCTCGGATCCCCTTCTTCACCTCTCCTTCTCCTTCCTCCCTCTCTGCTTTTCCTCGACGTTGTTCCTTTCCCTCGCATAGTAGAAGCTGCAGCCGGCCTTCCGCCTTTGCCTCACTTTCCCCCGCTTCCTCCGAGCTCCATCGCCTCTGGAGCCACTTCAACCGGTTCGTGTGTTTCCACAGCGAGCCCCGTGCCCCCATCGGGTTTGCCTCCGCCGGCCTCTCGAACGAC
This sequence comes from Zingiber officinale, assembly GCF_018446385.1. Taxonomy (NCBI): domain Eukaryota; kingdom Viridiplantae; phylum Streptophyta; class Magnoliopsida; order Zingiberales; family Zingiberaceae; genus Zingiber; species Zingiber officinale. The sequence goes on along the minus strand of NC_055989.1, from coordinate 61,532,055 downwards.
GAGATCCGTCTGGAGGATGAGAGCCCTCTCATTGCCGAGGACAACGGCGCCCCCATTAACGACGTGGCGGAGTATGAGAGGCCGAAGAAGGTTTTGATTTTGATGAGTGATACTGGTGGTGGGCATCGCGCGTCGGCGGAGGCCATCAGGGCTGCCTTCAACCAGGAATTCGGCGATGAATACCAGGTGAATTAGAAATTTAATTAGTGGTCTTGTCTCCAAGTGGTCCAGAAAGTAGCTTTTTCCCCTTGCTCTATGGATCAAAATCTTGTGCTAGTGTAGGTCTTTGTGACTGACTTGTGGACAGAGCATACGCCCTGGCCATTTAATCAATTACCGAGAAGCTACAATTTTTTGGTAAAGCATGGTGCTTTGTGGAAAATGACGTACTATGGTACTGCACCTCGCTTGGTGCACCAACCACATTTTGCAGCAACTTCAACGTTTATTGCTCGGTTAGAATGTTTCCTTGTTTTTATCTTTCCGACACCTTGTTTTTATTCTTTTTCAATATTAAAATAGTGTTCGATAACTTCTAGATGTGTGTGTTGGGAAAATTGGTTATTGTTATGAATTAGTATCAATGTTCCTTAAATAGTTTAGCTGTAAGTTTATCTTTCACTTTGGCTTAAAACGATGAATTCCAATATTATCTTATCCTCAATCTCTTTCTTTGTGTTGGCTAACATGAGTTCTTATCCATATTGCAGAGAGAAGTGAAAATATTCTACTTGTTGACCTCCTCTCTGATTGTTTCACACAAACCTGAGAATAAATAGTTTGATGCGGTTTTTGACTACTGAAAATGGATATACTCTTTAATTCAGTGAGAAATGTTGGATCAGAGTGAATCATCAACTTATATTTGTAGTTAAGATCTTCTCAGAGACATTTTTTAGTCTGTTTATCTTTATTATTTGGCACAATCAAAAGCCACGGTCACTAAACACTAGGAAGAACTGTGTGCCTTGGTCAGTGATGGTGCAAAAAAGAGGATCATTATCATTATCATGCCTAGTAATTTCAATTAAAGTCCATGCTGCTTTTATCTTAGGCGTATGAGGTAATCAGTGAAATTATATGGAAGTGATTTTTTTCAATTAAAGTACTAGAACTATAGACTTGTCCTCTGCTCATTTTACTTTCTTAATTTGAGAGCAAATCAGGAGAACCCTATTTAAATTTAAATAGGTATCTCGTTTCATCATCGAGTGGATAGATGCATAAATCTTTATGGTATTTTGCAGGTAAAGATCACTTGCATGTTTCTCAGTTTGGTGGAGAATAAGGTAAACCTTTCCATTAAAGGATCCAGAAGATTATTTTTTACTTACTGGGGTACTCCTCAATTTTCATTAGTACAACATGAATGTATTCCACAAGCTATTCTGGGAATGGATGTTATTTGTCAAGCAAAGTCTGGAATGGGTAAAACGGCGGTTTTTGTACTTTCTACTCTTCAGTAAATTGAGCCAACAACAGGCCAAGTTGCTGCACTTGTGATGTGTCATACAAGTGAATTGGCCTTCCAGGTTTGACTTTATTTTTAAAGAATGATTTATGTTGATTTTGGTGGTTCTAGAATTTTGATTCATATTTATATTTGTGCAGATTTGCCATGAGTTTGAACAATTCAGCACGTACTTACCAGACATCAAGATTGCTTATTGTATACTGTACTTGTTGTCCAGTAACTTATCTTTGAACTATTAATATTATATCGTGATATAGGTTTTACATCAGAAACCAAAGAAGACACTGAAGGAGATAACCAAAGATTTATGCCCAGTTGAGACCACTTATAAATATTCAAAGTTTCAGTCATTTAGATTGTCAGTAACGAACTGTTTTTTTGGTTTGATTTGGTTTTCAGGTTCTTAGCATACAACAGTTATATAGAATCAGTACTATGTACTGGGATGACAAGTATGGCACGCAAAGTGTTACATCAGAGGTCTGATTTCACTTAGATATGTTCTTAAGTTGCATTCTGTTTATATATATATATATATATATATATATATATAAGTGTGGTACCAACTAAGTTTGTGTGGGGACAAAATAGAGAGCAATTAAGGCACCAAGATGGGGCCAGTCTAGTGAAGCAATAATGGTGTGTTTCTAGCATCTAGTAATATTCTTGTTGACATAACCAACTGATGGAAGACAATTGGGAATAAATATATTGGCCTATACCAAGTCTTCCATCTCATAGCTTGCCTTTGGGACAAATGGTATCAACCTTATTTTGCAATGACTTCAAACTGTTCTGTTGCACTTTTAGGTCTTTCCAAGTAATGACGTAGAGTTTTTTTTTCCTTTTCAATTTTATAGATCATGTCAAGTATGAGACTTGTGATGGCCGAGGGCTCAAATAATTCTTCCAATAATTCTTTCTTGTTAGATGATGATTCCAGGTAGGCCTTAAACTTTTTCTTCCTCTGTTCTACATATTAGTTACTATAAATTAGATTTACATTCTCCTTTGATGTAGCATTCCATTTTTGGTCGATGATATCTCAAAGTCAATGACAGAAATAGATATAGCAGATATCGATCCACCTCCTTTCCTTTGTCAGAGTTCGGGCTTTGCATTTTTGGCACAATGAAAGTAGCAAATGTTACCCTCCTGTTTATCCACTGCTAATCCCCCTGTGCCTGTACATAAATTTCTGCCTTCCATCCTGTCCATATCATCAAGTAAACAGGGTAGTATTATAGCAGATATAATATCATTCTTTTATGATATGATCTACACATGCACATTATAAACAATATATAATAAGCAATGATGATATATGGTGAATTTACTTCTTTACTTATTTCTTGTTTTACTTGATGTATTATTGAGCATCCTCATCCATATATTATAGGCCTTGGAAATTATATACAGTTATATATTGACCATAATATTAGTAATTTGATTATCAAGTTGATCTCATAGTTCTGTTGGTTCTAAAGGAAATTTATTCTTTGTCACTTTTTATACGTACAAGAGTTTTGGATTGTTTAAGGGAGAGAATTACAAGTCAGAAAAGCTCAAGTTCTTTAGTGGATATATACAGTTGTTTGTTTCACCTTTCTTGATCTTAATGCACACTAATCCCTTAGTTTAGGGAGGTAGTACATTTTGTTGAGTTGTTGTTACAAATTAATCCCTTATATTTATGTGATAATTGATGAATGTTTCTTTTTTTAAGCATTTCAGTTAGTCATCTTGTTACCTGGTGCCCTTACTTCTTTTTCAACTATGATTTTTGGTCTTGGTTTGCTAATATATTATTTATGTGTTTTTACAGTTTACAAATCTCAAGTACTCCAGAGTTGAAATTGATGAAGTGCGGATCGAGTGGGTTGAATGCATGCTAGATTACATTTGAAGTGCGGTTCTACCTTGATGTGTTGTTAAAAGAATGTTCTACCTTGATTTTGATATCTATTAGCTAGCTTTTGATGTAAAAAGAATGTTTGGGTATTTTATGGATACTGTTGTAAGAAGATTATTTATATAATTTGTGAATATTTATGTATTTTATGGATATTGTTGAATGAATAATATTTGTATAATTTGTGAATATTTATGTTTTTTTATTATTATTGTCGGTTTTTCATTGTTTCGGAAATCAAATTGTTAAAAAATATCCATATTACATCGGTTTTCCACCGCTGCAAAACCGGTGTTATTAATTAATATTACATCGGTCATTTACCGCTGCCAAAACTGGTGTTATTAACATACAATATTATATCGGTGTTACACCGTTGATGAAACGGTGTCGTTAAATGATACTACACCGGTTAATAACCGATTCGAAGACCGGTGTCGTTAAGTGATACTACACCGATTTTAAACCGATGTCTAAAATGACAGACCTTTTACATCGGCTTCATAGACATCGGTCGAAAATGAAATAGACACTGGTGGAAAACCGATATCTATGAGGGTTTTTGTTGTAGTGTAATTATAATTATAAAAGAAATAGACATAAACCAAAGAACAAAAAATTAAATTAGTGGCCATTAATTCATGGGGAGGCTCCAGAATAGTTGGCACCTCCAAAACTAACCTACCCGGCAGGGTAACCCCAACCAACCTACCCGACAGGGTAATTAGGATTAGTTAAAGAGGGTTCAAGTTTAACTTAAAAAATGGTATTGGTGAAGTTTTGGATGATAGTACGTGAGGGAAGCTCAGTCTATGCATGTCTAGGAAGATATGGCTTCGACCTGGTGCATTTGGCTAAGTGGAACTGATCGAAACTACCCTTTATGAATTCTGACCAGTTAGACCAAGGTTTTGTACTAAGTTCAGTGGATAGGACTATTTGAAAAACCTCGAAGGCATGGTTACTTTAATGATGTCCGAGTGACTCACCATAGCCCAAAAGTTTATCCAGAGAACGCTTATTTGTTGAACCCAAAGCTAAAACCTGAATCTAACACAAGTTAAAAACAAACTCCAAAATTGAATCTAATTCATCTCATAAAATTATAGGATTCCCTGATTGAAAACATAGATCGGGTGAGATGACTAAGGACATTAAATTAAAATCAAATTAAATTAAATTAAATTAAAATTAAACTTAAATTTCTTAAAACTTAAAAATTTATTAAAACTTAAATTTTTTAAACTTAAAAATTTATTAAAACTTAAATTTATTTTAAAATTAAAACTTAAATTTTTTAAAATTAAAAAATTATTTTAAAATTAAAACTTAAATTTTTTAAACTTAAAAATTTATTTTAAAATTAAAACTTAATTTTTTTTAAAACTTACAAATTTATTTTAAAATTAAAACTTAAATTTTTTAAACTTAAAAATTTATTTTAAAATTAAAACTTAAATTTTTTTAAACTTAAAAATTTATTTTAAAAGTAAAACTTAAATTTTTTTTAAAAAATTTATGTTAAAATTAAAACTTAAAATTTTTTAAACTTAAAAAATTTTTTTAAATTAAAACTTGAATCTTTTAAACTTAAAATTTTATTTTAAAATTAAAACTTAAAATTTTATTTTAAAATTAAAACTTAATTTTTTTAAAAAAAACTTAAAATTTTATTTTAAAATTAAAACTTATTTTTTTTTTAAACTTAAAAATTTATTTTAAAATTAAAACTTAATGTTTTTTTTAAAACTTAAAAATTTAATTTTTTTAAAAAAAACAATACCGGAGTCAAAAACCAGGGGCGGGCGCCCCTGGTATACGGACCCGGGGTGCCCAGAGGGGATCCGGGCGCCCCGCCCCACTTGACCCCGGGCGCCTGGACTCCCCTATATATAGGTGACCACCGGGAGGAAGCAGATGGTCGACGTCGATGTTGTCCAGCAACACAGCGGCAATGGCGCACACGCACAACAATAGTTTGCTGCTGTTCGTGTTGGACGACGGTTGACCGGCGGGCTTCAGATGTCTGTCAGTCAGATTTGCTCACCAATGCAATGGAAACTCACCGAAACAGTAGCAACAGATGCGGCTCATCGGCGTGTGGTGACGGACAAAAACGAAGCAACGCCTCTTGCTATTTGGGTGGCGACTATGACTTCAGCCGGCGTCGGTTACTTGCCAGCGGGGTTGGCCTCCTCTTCGTGGATGACGACAAACCAATAGGGGTGAAGCTCTTTTGGTTTTTCATTCAGCGACGGCAGAACAAGGAGGAGAAGAGAAAACAAGAGAGATACATCTCTGTTTATTTTTTTTTTCTTCTCGTCAAAATATATATATATATATATAGGGTTTGGATAAAATCCAAAACCATATTCTTTAACCGACAATCTATACCAATATCCTTAAACTTGGTTTAAGACCAAACCAAATTTGGTTCAAAATCAAACCATCTTGGTTCAAAACTAAAAATCCCTTTTAATTAAACCAAACCAATTTGGTTTAAAATTAAACCAAAGATAGTCCAACTTGTCTTCAAACGACATGACTCATCCTCGCTTCCGTTGCGCCATTCTAATTCTATATTTGTTCTTCATCTGGTCTAATAAGACTCAATCTCTCTTGATCTGAGAATCCAATTCAAAACCCCGTTTTATGTTTCTTAGATAAACTCATAGTGTGTGTGACCTTATAGGTTCCTATTATGTTGGTCGTCAATAATTAACCATTAATTATAAAATGATGATGAGTGGCACCTAGTAGTACATCATGATCCCCAATTAATTAGAAAATCATAGGTTAATCTCAGAATCACTTCCACACCTTTCAATAGCTACAGTAAGTCATGTCATATTCCTTTCACTCATCTTATACCCACTTGGTTCAGGACATGGTCTATGTGTCAGTTCCCACTAGACTGACTACGTCACACCTAGCCTGAGTAATACTTCCTCGTTCTACGGATTCAAATTACTTTGACATGTGTCTAAGAGTCTAGTACTTTTAACATGTGATGTTTTGGCTAAAGACTTTGGGTAATAATCCTAACGAGTGGTCATAAGGTATACGTTTTCTCGCAAGGAGCAGTAAATCCTCTGTGGGAACACCTTTGGCACTTTGACTTATACCCAATCATCTCAGATCCACATCTCCAAGGAGATGCTTACTTAAGATGTCAAAGTATAAGCCTCTATGACCAAGGTGACTTGTATACCTCAAGTTGAAGGAAACATACACTCTAGCTGTAGTAAGAGCTTCATTGACATATTTATATATGTAGAGAATCATATGAAGTCTTATAACAGGTCACTCCAATGAACTAGTTACCATAACTAGCATACACATTTAACTCTCAACATCCCAATATCTCTAGCTAGTGAGAAACAGTTGCTTGGTTATATCAAGGAGTATAACCCGTGCTAATTTATTAGAATCAATGATGTTCAAACTCATCAATGTTGGGACCTTGACGTCCGTAAGAGGGGGGGTGAATAGCGTCTCACCAAAATCGTTGCTTCCTACGCTTGTTAGTGCATAGTGGAAATACAAAACAAATCTAACAAATAGAAAGCTAAACCTAGAGGCAATAACCAAGACAATCAAACCTCTAACACGTTTATGTAACGTGGTTCAGAGATCACTTACTCCTACTCCACGACTGTCCGTAAAGTGGACGATCCCGATCCGTCGGTGGATGACTTCCCGGAAAACCTCCGGCTAGCTCGAGTAGCTCCTTGTGGGTGGAGAAACCTCGCCACAAACTCGCACAAGCTCTTAATCACTCAAGAAGACCTTGGAGACTCTAATAGGGGTTAACCACTTCTATTTTCGTCAACCTTAACCAAGCTTCTAATGTTTGGTTATATAGGCCATGAGTTGGAAAACCTCGCTTATCACTCGACTGCCAAAACCATCAGTCGACTGCCCTCTGTGGAGATTCGACTGTTACAACCTAACGGCCCGATACCAGTTGACTGATACTTCCATCAGTCGATTGCTCCATACTAACCAAGCGAACAGAAGCATTTTGTTCGCTCCCAGTCGACTGCCTGATCGACCGCACCAGTCGACTGATGAAAACACCAGTCGACTGCTATAGAAACGCTGCAGTATTGCTAAGTAACGCTACGATATTACTATTGTAACATTACAGTACTGCTATAGTAACGCTACAGTAAAACCCTAATCCAAGGATTTAACCCCCGAGTACATTCACTCAGCACTCGTCCTCGCCCGACCAACCTAGACCTAGCCTTCTAGCCTCCTCCATCAGCCTTGCATCCCTCGGGTGCCTCCCCATCCTTCACGTCTTGCCTTCTGGAGCTTCCATCGGCCTTGTCATTGTTGTCGGGTCTTCCTTTACCAAGAGGTTGCGCCTCCGGGACTTCATCCGTTGCCAAGTCACACTTGAACTTACGTTGCCAAGACTATATGCTTGGACTTACACTGCCAACACTCATCCTTGGACTTTCCTCCTTCACCAAGATCACCCTTAGACTTTCTTTATTGTACCTGTATCCTACACACTCACAATGCATATCAAATACAACAATAAACCTAACTTAAACATTTGCACAAACATCAAAACCTAGGATACACAGATTGCTCAAACAGTCTCCCCCTTTTTGATGTTTGGCAACCCGTTTAAGTTAGAGAAACAATATAACAATACATATGCAAATAAATATGCATATCAACTCATGTATAAATAATGGAACCTAAATCCCTAGGCTCCCCCTTTACTTAAGCTCCCCCTTGAGCTAGGATTTTTTACAAAGGTAAACTTCTCTCCCTTTGTTAATAAATGAGCAATCGCTCCCCCTTCAGCTAAGCTCCCCCTTGAGCTAAGATTTCTTGCAAAGGTGTGTAGGTTTCTAACTTAAACCTAAACTTCTCCCCATTTTGCCATACATCAAAAATAGCTTCAACAATATCTCAATTATTGGATTCTTTGACCTCTAATGACCATAAACATCATGTATTAATCTCCCATAAGATTACATACATGTTCACCACTCTTTTGGTCATTTTCTAATGCTGAAAAATATTTTCAGACCATACCAGTTGTCTGCCATCGTCAAAATGAACTTACAGAGACATTCTGTGATCAAAAATACTATTACCAGTTGACTGGTAACTGTACCAGTCGACTTGTACTCTATTTCTGTAAAAATCAACTTTTTCTGACCAACTTCAAAAATGCACCAAAAATTCTGCAAACCTCCAAAAATTCTCAAATTTTGTGAAGAAGTCTATTTTATCTATGTCTACTTGGAAAAAATATATACAAAAATATATTTATCACATATCCCAAGATTGATACAAAATTTAAAATTAGTTAAATGCTTCAATTGAACCTTGATCTAAAGTCTTAGTTTTGACTTTCTCTTAATGTATCTACCCATACTAAACCATATTGCATCCCTAACATTAGTTTATATGACATATATACATCAAAAACTAATTTTCATGCAATATGAACCCAATTCATATTTCCATGCATGAAACACATCCTAATTGTGTCACCCCACTAGGTTAGAGACATAAGTCCGTCTCTTAACCACTTGGCACATTTGATAACTCATCTACCATGGGTCCCAAAGGCTCTTCCTAACCTTAGGAAACTTAACATTAGTCACCTCCCTTGGTGACTCATCCACTATGGTTACACCCACATGGTGTACCATAGGTGACACTTGACCTACAAACTTGACTTTCTTAACCTTAGACACCTTATTTTTGGTTAATTTCTTCTTGTCCTTCACCTTGGACACCTCATCCTTGCCAATGTCATGTGTCACTTTAGCACTTGACCTCATTTTAGTCTTCGAGGGACCCAATTTGACATTTTTGGGTCTTTGACCACCCAAACACATGTTAAGTCCTCTAGGTCCAATAATAAACCTATCTAGGACTTTCTCCATTTCTTCAAGCCTTACCTTCAAGTCTTGATTTTCCAATTCTAGGGTTCTAACCCTAGAGTCAACATGTCCACCTTGGACATCCCTAGACCTATCCACCTTCCTAGGCATATGCCTCCCTTCCTTGGGATTAATGCTTTTGTTTTCACCCACTTTCCTTCCCTTAGGCCAAGTAGTTTGGGTCTTATTAGGTCTACCCTTAGTGTACGATTTCTTAAGGTTATCTACCGTGTTAACCCTATTCCTATCATTATACCTAAATCCACGATTATGCTTGGGTAAATAATCTACATTATTTCTAACAAGCATATAAGAATTAGAGCTTGGATTAAACTTCAAAATAGGGATTACCTTCCCTTTTACCTTTGAAGCTCCCCCTTGACTTGTGCTCCACTTCTTTTCCCATTTCTTCAAGTGCGCAAATTTCTTGAGCTCTCCTCTCCTTGAGCACTTTGTGTGGTAGTGACCCCGCTCACCACATGTAAAACACCTAATGTGCTTCTTCTCCTTTTTCTTCCTACAACTTACATTAGTTTCTAAATTAATTTTAGTGAGTTTAGGGTTTATCTCCTTTACCTTCTTGAGCGAAGGACACCTACTCTTGTAGTCCCCCATCTTACCACACTCAAAGCACTTGATGTGGTCCTTTGTGCTCTTCTTGGTAGTTGAGGTGGAGGGTTGAGCTTCCAAGATCTCCTCTTCCTTGGATTGCTCTTCTTTCTCTTCACTTGAAGATGTGGATGATTCTACTTCTTCCTCCCTTGAAGATGTGGATGATACCTCCTCATCTTCCTTCTCCTCCTCGGATGTTGAACACTTGTCAACATTCGATTAGTCATTCTCCTCTTGGGCCAATGAGTCATTCTCCTTGAGCTCCTCCACTACTTGGAGTTTTGTAGGATCTTCATGGAATGCAATGATCTTTTTCCAAAGATCACTTGCATTCCTGTAATTGCCTACACTCAACAAAATGTTAGGAGGTAATAAATTCAATAGAATTTTCGTTACCTCCCTATCCGCCTCCAATTTCTCCCTTTGCTCCTTAGTCCAATATCGAGGCCGGAGGCATTTCCCTTTCTTGTCCGTTGGAGCTTTGAAAGGATCTTCCAATGCGATCCAATGGTTCCAATCCATTTGGAACCAAGTCTTCAAGCGTGACCTCCATTACCCGAAGTCTTCTCGGTCATATGGAGGTGGGATCCGGATATCCCATCCAAGTGGACATTCGAACTCCATCTTCCTCTAGTGCTTTGCTCCCTCGGCGATTAGTCCGTAGAAGAGCGACTCGCTCTAATATCACTTGTTGGGACCTTGACGTCCACTAGGGAGGGGGTGAATAGCATCTCTCCCAAACCGTCGCTTCCTACGCTTGTTAGTGCACAGCGGAAATACAAAACAAATCTAATAAATAGAAAGCTAAACTTAGCGGCAATAACCATGACAATCAAACCTCTAACACGTTTATGTAACGTGATTCGGAGATCACTTACTCCTACTCCACGGCTATCCGTAAGGTGGACGATCCCGATCCGTCGGTGGATGACTCCCAGGAAAACTCCGGCTAGCTCGAGTAGCTCCTTGTGGGTGGAGAAACCTCGCCACAAACTCGCACAAGCTCTTGATCACTCAAGAAGACCTTGGAGACTTTAATAGGGGTTAACCACCTCTATTTTTGTCAACCTTAACCAAGCTTCCAATGCTTGATTATATAGGTCACGAGTTGGAAAACCCCGCCTACCAATCGATTGTCAAAACTATTAGTCGACTGTCCTCTGTGGAAATTCGACTGTTTCAACCCAACGGCTCGATACCAGTCGACTAATACTTCTATCAGTCAACTGCCCCATACTAATCGAGCGAAATAAGCATTCTATTCGCTTCCAGTTGACTGCTCGATCGACCGCACCAGTCGACTGATGAAAACACCGGTCGACTGCTACAATACTACTACAATAACGCTATAATATTGCTACAGAACGCTACGATATTGCTACAGTAATGCTATAATATTACTACAGTAACGCTACAGTAAAATCTTAATCATAGGAATTAACCCCCGAGTACATTCACTCAGCACTCGTCCTCGCCCTCACCCGACCAACCTAGACCTAGCCTTCTAGCCTCCTTCATCAACCTTGCCTCCCTCGGATGCCTCCCCATCCTTCACGTCTTGCCTTATGGAGCTTCCATCGACCTTGTCATTATTGTCGGGTCTTCCTTTACCAAAAGATTGCACCTCCGGGGCTTCATCCATTGTCAAGTCACACTTGAACTTACGTTGCCAAGACTACATACTTGGACTTACTCCACCAAGACTCATCCTTGGACTTTCCTCATTTGCAAAGATCACCCTTGGACTTTTCTTGTTGTACTTGTATTTTACACACTCACAATGCATATCAAATACAACAATAAACCTAACTTAAACATTTTCTGAAACATCAAAACTTAGGATACCCAGATTACTTCAACAATCAATTCATCAACTAGGGAATATTCTAATACATTCATAATTGCACATGTAGAAATACTCATAAGTTGTGCTCCAATTATAAGTTCTCTAATGCTATGAATCGTATTGCAGACATTCAGTATGTGAGTTTAAGATCCAATTATACACATAAAGAATGTGCACCCAAATAGTGAATCTATATTTATCAAATAAATAGTAAAAATCATAAGACAATTGCCTTAGGACATCCTTCAAAAACTAACAGATCTAACTTAAGGTTATTGAGTTTTGAGTTATTGGATATGAGTTTAATGTGTATAATCCTTTAGTCTGATCCGTTATCATCTATGAGCTGATAACAGATAGGATTACCTATATAAGAGATTGGTCTCTAAGGATTTAGGGCATTATTTTTTGAGACTTCTCTTCATTCCCCCTTGACGAAAAGAACACAGTGTCGTCAACCCTAATCCCCTTAGAAGGCTTTTCCTATTGCTTTCGCTTCTTCTTCCTCAGGGATTGGATCTTTCAAATGACACTATAGGACAAGAACAATGACTCTTTAATCAAGTTCTTATAGTATTTAGTTTATGTTTCATGTTGTTATGTAATGCATTTTGTTGAAAGTAGGCCCATGCTCTTGTTTTTATATTTCCTATATACGAGTTCTTATTTTGTTTCATAGAATTCATGCGACCTAGGTTTATACAAAGAACCTTTCACAACACACAAGGGATGGGTGGCAGTCGACGTTGCAGCTAGCATGGCGGCAATAGTAGGTCCCTCCCCTGACACACAACAAGGTATGCCCAGTCCACTCCTAGTTCTCACCTCATGGATGATATCCAAAGGAATGAATGACAGTTGGTCTGGCAGCTGACGTGGTAGCTTCTTTAGGTACTATATAGCTAAACGGGCATTGACAAAAGAAGCTCTCTTCTCCCTCCCCCCAATCCAAGTATACTTTCCTAAGTATTATTCTTTTTCTTCCCTCTTTCTCTATAGAAATCCCTTCCTCAATGGGAAGGTGACTGTTCTGATAGCTTACAAAAGCTCTTCTCCAGCAGTAGACTCTTAGTTTCTCAGCTCAAGCCCTTCTCTTAGAGAAGACAAGCTCTACTTTTAGCTATATACTGACTTAAACATCAGAGAGGTAAGGCTGCCACCACTTGAAGGATCAAAATAGCGATAGAGAGGGGGGGTTGAATATCACTCATTAAAAATCTTTTTCATTTCGTAAAACTAAATCAAAGTAAATAGCAACTTAAAGTAAAGTACAACTTTATTTTACTTGGTTTGTAGTCTCGTGATGACTACTCTGAGCTCCGCGATCCTTAATCGTATTCGTTGGGCAATTCACTAATAGTAGTTCTTCCAGAGGAAGTAAAATCATACAAGTGTAAATACAAGTATGAAAAGAATTGACTAACAATAATGGAATAGAAATGTAGAGCAGTTGTTGGAGATTTTCTCAGAGCAGAGTTATCATAACTTGCACCAACAGTAGCAGTATAGTGGAGACATAATGAATCAAAAATCAGAATTAAAAAGTTGTTTGATTGGGAGCTTGAGATGTAATTTTATAAGTTGTGTTCGGTTAATCGAAAAAGCCATCGGTCGACTGATCATTTCGATCGACTGATCCTTTTGATTGACCGATCTCACTATCGGTGGACTGATCATGCGTCCTTCCTTCTTTGCCGAGATTCAACCTTCGCTCCATTAATTGCATTTATTGATCAATCGACTGATTCCTGTGTTTGGTCGACCAATCCTGCTGAATTCCTTCTTTGCCAAATTCGAACATTAACTGCATTTAATGTTTGGTCGGCTGATCCGACTGATTTCCTTATTTTCTCTACGCGATCTAAACCCTGTCACATTAGCTAGGTTTGGTCGACTGAACCTCCTATTCGGTCGACCAATCCTTTCAGATTCAACAAAACAGAGTTACTTTCACAGTATAAAAAGTATCTTTGTAACATAAAGTTAGCATAGTAATATAATGCTATATGAGTAAGAAAAAGACAGTAAGACTTGTCTTGATCTCAACTTGAAAACCTTCTGGTTTCTTTAGTTGGACCAATGACTTAGGGTTTGTCCTTTCTCGGGACACGACCTTCTCGTTGTTCCACTCCAATTGCTTACCTCAATTTATTTGTCAAACATTGGGTCTTCTAGACTTGTTTAGAATTCAATTCAGCATTAGATCGACTCCCCAGGGCTTCCCCTCAATATCAGGTCCTCCAGATCTATCGAGTTCAACTACCAAGTGTCAGATCCTTGACCCACCTGGACTTCTTGCTTGGCTTCCACGATTTGCTAAGACTTTCATGTCTTGTTGTGACTAGGACTTTTTTGGTGGAGTAATTAGCCTGTACACTTAATCAAATTATCAAATCACAATAAGACTTAATTTGAACCTTCGACAATGTCAAAACTCAGATTTGATTTTAATGCACCCTGCATCAACACCATCGCATTAGCTAATGTGTGTTCATATCTCAGATCAGAGATTTGCTTAGCTGTTGTGGACTGCGACTGGAGACTAGCCTCAGCGCAGAGCAAAAGAAGCTCTACCAGCAAGACTAGGTAGTTCGGAGCCTTGTAGCAGGAAAATTTGTCCGCATAAACTTTCTTTCACTGAAACACTGTCCGTTCTTGCACGTCAACACACATTAATGGATGCCGACATGGTCAGCGTGACCCTCCGTCAGTGAAATCAGAGTTGGACTAATGAAGATGGAAAAATGGAAAGTACGAATGAAAACTTTGTAAAAACTTACCTTCAATTATCTTCACCTGCACTTTTATACCGTAAAATTTCACCACCCACTTGGGCCTCCATGTCCTCTTGTGAATTGCCAGGGGTAGGAGGCCATGTCGGATGTTAAAGGTACGATGTTGGTATTGTACATTTGACACCATTCAAATGATTTCCGTGAGTCCTATCTATCGTTGTTGATCTTGGATCGTTGTTAATAGCTTCACGGCTATTCCGATCAGGGGTTTTGGTAGGGATATTCTCGTGATTCATAGTGGATTGTCTTGAACAGATTCTGAAACCTTTACAGTATACTCTGTTATAGTTCAACTGAAGTCCAGTGACATATATACTGACATTCCCGATGAATACGTACTTTTTATATGGTTCATGTCCCGAACGGATATACCGATCCAATCATCCAAGTATATATATATCTCAAACTGGAGTCAGCTTACCATTTGTTTTGTGGTTGTTTAATCTCCCTCGAGCCATCTCCATGGAACTATGTCAGTGTCGATATCCTGAGCAAGTAGCGACGGTCTAATGTAACGTCCAAAGCAGCAGCAGCCATGATGACGCCACCTTTCGCTTGTTGCTTTGTGGCAACGAGAGGAGCGCTGCCCGGGGGCTGACGCAGCTCTGCACGCGCCCCCACGCGTCCGATTCCGCGCAGTAACCGTCACCTGCCCCCTCCCTCCTCCATCCGGCCGTCCATTTCGATGCCAATCTCCGCGCATCGTCGACCGGCGCGACGTGTCTCCTCCCTCAGGCCATGCCGTGTACGTCGAGCTCTCGTGATCCGTGCGACGAGGGCCCCAATGCCGGATGGACGCAAGCGTCGAGCATCCGGTGGCTTCCGGGGTGATCCGACGGCTGGACGCGCCGCGGCGCCTCGAGTCCTCCAGGTGTAGCAGGGCTGGGCTCGGCAGCCCACCGCCCTGGGTAACGCCCGGCGATTCTGCTTTTTCTTCCCTGCTATAAATAGCGATGGCGTCCGCTTCTGCTCCGGCCGGTGTTACCATTGCGTCGGCCACATAGCGACCCGTCGCCGGAAGGGGTTGGTTCCAAATGGAAGCGGTTCCCACGAACCACATCGCCACTGACCACTCCGCCCTCCCACTCCGCCGCCGGCGCCGGCGCCGCCGCCCTCTCGCTCGCCCATCCAAGCGCGTCAGGAACCGGTCGGGACATATCCGCGCCAAGGGCGAGGACTACCTCCCCGCCGTCTCACCTCCTCCTCTCGCGAACAGCAGCGCCATTGAAGCCGAGGATTCCGCCAATGCCCCTCCTCCGGCGCCGTGGAGGGCGCCGGACCCGCGAGGCCTGGCGTACGGGATAGTGTCGCTGATGGGGCGACGGAGAAACATGGAGGACGCGGCGGTGGCAGTGACGGGGCTCGCTGCCGGCCCACACGGGTATTTCGCGGTGTACGACGGGCATGGGGGCGCGATGGTGGCGCAGGCGTGCTGCAACAGGCTGCATGTGGCGGTGGAGGATGAGGTGCGGCGCCGGGCGGTAGCCGAAGACGGAGAGGGAGTGGAGGCGTGGAAGCGGGCGATGGTCGCGGGGTTCGCGAGGGTGGATGCGGAGGTTATGGCGGAGACCAGAGAGCTGCGAATTGGATTGGTGGGCTCGACGGCGGTGGTGGCGGTGGTGACGGAGAAGTGGATTATTGTGGCCAACTGCGGCGACTCCAGGGCGGTGCTCTTCCGCGGCGGGGTGGCCATGCCCATGTCCTCCGATCACAAGGTCCATTCCTTCATTCGATCTCTTTTGTTCATCTCTTCTGTATTATTATCATGTCAATCTGTTCATCTTATCTAGTTTCACTTCCTTACATATGAAATTGTTGGCATTTAGGCTTCTTCTAGGTAAAATGATCATCAAGATTAATGAACATGAACTTCTTCAAAGATTACATAAATTGTTTAGCTTTATTATTCAACAAGGAAATATCATTGACAAACTAAAGATGGGGGATCAAAATAGCGAAGAATGATATCAGAAAAAGATTTGTGGAGTTATTCAAGTGTTGTTAGCTTAGCTCTGATCGATGATAAAATGGGAAAGAATATATAAATATGGTTTGGATATGTACACAGATTACCAAAAAAACTCTATACCAACAAGAGTTGAATCAACTTATGATGAATGTTTGAGGAATAGAGGGAGTCCAGAGTAAACTTTAGATATTACTAGCAATACAGATTTGTACAGTTCAATGGAGGGATAGACAATGTACCCATTGTTGATAGTTAGGACTAACACAGTTTAATGCAAGAGCATTGTAGCGACATGTAGTGCGATGAGCTCATTTTATAAAATATAAGTAGCTGCATGTATAGAGGGAAAAAGTTTACGGAAAATATGGATAATAGAAGATATACGAAAAAGTGTAGGGTACCTCCAAGTAGGAGATAAGAGTTGGCATTTTTTTTTAAAGCAAAGTTATTCCTGTTTATTGGAGTCCAAAATGTTATTGAATCATTAGGAAATTCAGTTTCCACACTAATCATCTTAAGTACTCTGTATATGCTGAGTTTACCATTTTATATCATTATTAGCATATCGGTAAATCATCTTCCTAGTCTCATGGGGAATGCTTGTAAATAAGGTTGTCTTGTTTCATGAAGTAAATTTGTAATGCTAAAATATGAAGGAACTCCATGAAAGATCTTTAGTTGAAGTCTTTCCACACCATCCAATTCATAATTAACATATAAAAGTGCATATTTGGATGATTGAACTCGCTTAAGGAAAAATGTAAATTAGTTAAAAATATCATTGGATAACTTGCATGCGACAACTGAACATTGAAAATATAAACAGAGATAACGGTCTGTAAAGTAAAGAGGGAATCGACAAAAGAACATTTATTGTCGTGATTTGTGCGATTCAGCAAATGTTGGATACGAAAGCATCAATGATCCCAAGCAAAGAAGCCAAAAAAAAGAGACAAACAATTTTGTTAAGTTTTTTAATGCAGCTGAACTACTGATCATCTGAAACATGGAATTGGACATTTCTTTTTGTCGTTTTTAATACGACCTTGTTCTGTTTATTTGTCGCAACCATGTTAAGATAGATATAGCACAAAATTATTTATGCTATCGGTTTACACCCGCTTGCAAGTGTATAAGCATGACATTTGTTATTTCGTGTACCTAGCCACATACAATTTGAATATGGAAATTACCAATGCCACAGTTAGTCATAATCAATGTTTTTACCTATGCCCATTCCATATCAAAAATGTAAATATGTAATGTTGAGTGTGTATATCCAAGAAGGCTTAGATACAACTTGTCATTGATAAAAAAAAACTTATTGCTTCTTGACATTACCATAGTAAATAATCTCTATCTCTTCTAATATATCATGCAAATTTTCAGTTTTGTAGGTTCTTGTCCATTGATCTAGTTTAGCTTGTTGCTTTGTACCACATGTCAATTATAGCGATATTTATTATGCCCGTAGTTCTTCTTGCTTTTTCTCATTCATATCTGTAATGGATTGCCTGTTTTGATCATGAAGTGCAAATTCCTGTCGACTGCTTTATATTTTTTTGTCTGTCCAATGGAATACCTGTTAACAGTAAAAAGAACATAGAGACAAAGTGCGAAATTCTTCTACTCTTACAGAACATTCTCATTGTAGAATAGAACACAAAGGGGCATGTCATTCTCCATGCGCACATCGCATCTTTCCTTATGTTATGGCTTCCAAAATCTATGGAATGTTAAAACAGGTTATTTTCAACATTGTGCATGAACATTTACCATTAAACAGCCTGACAGACCAGATGAGCTTAGAAGAGTAGAAGCTCTTGGAGGGAAAGTCTTGTACTGGGACTGTCCTCGGGTCTTAGGAGTACTTGCAACATCTAGATCCTTCGGTACATACTTTTTTACATTGTAGCTTCCTTCTGACAAGTTCGATGCACTCAGACTGGCCAGTTATTAACATTATGGCCTACGCATGCAGGAGACTACTTTCTCAAGCCATTTGTGAGCTCTGAACCTGAATTCGCTGTGATCGAACGATCCGATGAAGACCAATTCCTTATCCTAGCGAGCGACGGGTTGTGGGATGTGATGTCAAACGGCATGGTATGCAGAGTGGTCAAGAAATGCCTGGAAGAGAAGCCATCTGATTCTGATAATGCTGCTCTTGATGGAGTGTCTCATTCTGCTGTCAGAGATGCGGCTGGCTTGTTGGCGAGGCTTGCTATTTGTCGAGGGAGTGATGACAACGTCACTGTGCTGCTCGTGGTGTTCTAGGACTTGTGTGGCTGCCTGTGAGCTCTAAATAATTGCTCATTGATCACAGCCATTGCTTCAGGCTGTCTGCTTTGATACTAACCTCAATTTTAGGTTACTGATTCCATTGCCTCATTAGACTTGCTGTAGTTGCTTTTGGTGGACAAGGACTTCATAAAGGGTTAGTGTTCAAACTGTACAAAAGCTCGATCTCCAGAATCACTAAATAGTGATAAGTTTAACTTTCAAATAGGGTTCAATTTTCTTCATCTATCCTTTCAACCTCTTAATATTAGCCGAAATTAATTTCTGAGTGTACGTAACTTGTGTTCTTTACTCAGGAGATGAATTAGGGAGGAAGATTACCTATCTCCAAAATTAGTCAAATGGAGCATAGGTCTTGCATGTATAGCTGAACCTAATCACTCACTCTTAACAAAGTACTCATTGATATGTGCAACAAGGGAAGTCATTTCTAGCTCAAGTATAAATAATATAATAATTAAAATTTTATCCAATTAAGTGAGGTGGGTTATATGGATTATTGAGTTCAATCCTTTTAGTGTTAAGTCTTATTATGGTCTTCCTTTATCTTATATGTTTACGTATCCCAAATTCTCATCTTTCTCATGTGTATAAAATTCTCTTTAAATTTCGAAGTATTTTACTATAATAAAGAGCAGTTCTTTGATTTGCATTTTATTTAAAAGATTTACATCAACACCTCTATTTTTTTTAAAAAAAAATAATCTATACTTAAACTTTTAGTTATAAGTAAATCTTCTATATTAATAATTTTAACAATTATATGCTGCACACTCATGAGGTACTCACATATGACCGTGCAATATAACAAATCTCTCTCTATATATTTTTATTTTCTTAAAAATTCATATCCTTCAGCTTAAACCTTATGGGTAACTTGGAAGTGCACTTAGTCAGGACATCTGAATCACTTCCAGGTGCCCTACGCACTCAGTCACTCACGCTCGTCGCGCATAGACGGATGTGCAGGTGATATATATATAGCAATGATATTATAGTCCTAAGATCTTCTGGATCACTATACAATGCATGACTTCTAATTCTAAAGAATTTTAAGACTTTCATAAATTAGACTTTTTAGATTTAGCTTTACAATCCCTAGTTTAAAAAAATATTACTTCATATCAACATAAACATAATTGTTATGTCAAATCTATGACATACAATTACTGTTAACATAATGATAATCTACACTTAAATACCATAACATATTTACTCATCAATTTAGGAACTTCTTTAGAATTTCAACAAAGACAGATTGATCAAACATTTGGAACAAATGTCCAATAACTTATTATAACAAACTCAGATAATAAGCAAATTAAGATGAAACATTGACTTTTTGAAAGAATCACAAAAGTCTTTAAATAAAAGATTTAGTTAAACTTAATTTTCTTAATATTCCTACCAAGAAAAAGATCTTAAGTCTTTCTAAACTTATTGAAAGAAATAAATCTAAAATTTTAAACTTCAACCCAAAATTATTTTACTTCAAATTAAAGAATTGATTACAATAACTAAAACTCAAGTAGAAGGAGAACTTAAACTTCTACATATACTTGAGGAAATAAAGTATAAATGAATAAGTTGAACTTTGAAAACACCAAAGAAACTTTAGATTACTCCAAATAATTCTTTAAGACTAAGGAAAACAAATATTGTAATATTGAATTAATTGGAAAAAGGAGACAACACTATTGGAAAATAAACTATTAAACTTAGAAAAACATTTATAAAGAAACACCCAACAACTTATTGGAAAATAACCTGGGAAAATCTCAACAAATACTTAAGTAAATTATCTCTTGGAAAAACTATATCTAGACAGTTGTCAAGTACTTATAAGTTTCTAACTTATAATTCATAACAGTCAAATAAATCTGAACAGTCGAATCTCACAAGAACTCTAACTAAATCGTTTATAGGTCCTTCACAAATAGTGAGAGGATAATAAACAGAATTAAATACTACTTCTTGGCTAGATAGTATCATAATCAAATGAAATAGTTTCTCTAATCATAGATTAGAGGAACTAATAGTATTCATCAAGATCACCACTATTGGAAAATAAATTATTAAACTTAGAAAAGCATTTATAAAGAAACACCCAACAACTGATTGAAAAATAACCTTGGAAAATCTCAACAAATACTTAAGTAAATTATTTCTTGGAAAAACTATATATAGACAATTGCCAAGTACTTATAAGTTTCTAACTTATAATTCATATCAGTCAAATAAATCTGAATAGTTGAATCTCACAAGAACTCTAACTAAATCGTTTATAGGTCCTTTACAAACAGTGAGAGGATGATAAACAGAATTAAATACTACTTCTTGGCTAGATAGTATCATAACCAGATGAAATAGTATCTCTAATCATAGATTAAAGGAACTAATACTATTCATCAAGATTTAAATAGTTTTTTAAATGAATAGTTAAATACACTTAATCCTAGGCAACTATACAACCAGGGAATACTCAAATTCTCCACTTCAATTTTTAGATATCATAGAATAAAACCTCTCCACCTTCTTAATGGAGGAAAAGACTTAATTTAATGACTGAAGCATCAGCTAGATCTTTGTTTAACAGAAACCATAATTATATATATTTAGGATTAATTATGTTTAGTATTAGAGGACTCACTAGAATCATAATAGGAAGAAAAGTTTTATTGGCTCTCTATAACTCTCGTCTCTCTGATAAAGAAAAATCAATTATAAGACTTGTTGGGAACTTGACGCCACTGGAGGAGGGGGGTCAATAGCGTCTTACTCAAAACGTCACTTCCTACAATGGTTAGTGTGCACAGCGGAAATACAAGATAAAAACTAACAAAAGAAGGCAAACCTAACACGTTTAACGTGGTTCGGAGATGAAGCTTCTACACCACGGTTGTCCGTAAGATGGACGATCTAGATCCGTCGGTGGATGACTCCTCGGAAAACCTCCGACTAGCTCGAGTAGCTCCTTATGGGTGAAGAAACCTCGCCACAAACTCTCACAAACTCTTGATCACTCAAGAAGACCTTGGAGACTCTAATAGGGGTTAACTACCTCTATTTTTGTCAACCATGACCAAGCACCCCGAGCTCTATTAAATAGAGCTCAGGAGGAAACACCTAGCTGTGTTTCCCACCACTAGTCGACTGGTAAAACCACCAGTCGACTAGTACTAAGTGGAATTCGACCGTTACAGACCAACGGCTCGATACCAGTTGACTGGTAAAAGTATCAGTCGATTACTCCACATGGGTTGAGCAAACAGAGACATTCTGTTCGCTAGCAGTTGATTGATGAAAACACTAGTCGAATGCTATAGTAACTGTTACAGTACTGCTATAGTAAAATCATAAACCTAGAATTTTACCCTAAGTATAATCTCTCATCCACTCGTCCTTGCTCGCACAACCTAGACCTAGCCTTCTAGTCTCCTTCATCAATCTCGCGTCTCTCAGATGCCTCTCCATCCTTCACGTCTTACCTTCTGGAGCTTCCTTTGGCCTTGTCCTTGTTGTCGGATCTTCCTTTGCCCAGAGGCCGCACCTCCGGGACTTCATCTATTGTCAAGTCACACTTGGACTTACGTTACCAAAACTACATGCTTGGACTTACACCGCCAAGACCCACCCTTAGACTTTCCTCCTTTGCCAAGATCACACTTGGATTTTCCTTGTTGTACCTGTATCCTGCACACTCACAATATATGTCAAATACAACAATAAACCTAACTTAAACTTTTGCCCAAATATCAAAACTTAGGGTACCCAGATTGCTCCAACAAGACTAATAATCGAAGTTGATATGAATAATAATTTAGGAATCACTTACTTATGCCCTAATTTTTATATGACTATAAGAGACTTTGTAAAACATATTAAGATAAATGTCCAATTTAAAGGCTATGATCAATTTCAAATTAACAATATTCAACTGGATATCATATTTTTGGAAAAAATAATGAACCACATTCACAATCACTTTAAAATCACAATCACGAATATGATTGAAGCAACTGCCTCTAAAGGTATATATTTCCTTAAACTAAGAAATTTTAACTCAAAAACTTTAGCAGGATTAGAATGAACTATTAGTCTCAAGAATCCTGAAACAACACTCAGACCAACAACTTCTATAATGTATAAGGATAGGAATGACAAAATATCTATTAGATTCTCAGGATATCAAGATTCTACCTCTTAAGATAAAGAAAGTTTAGAATATAACTTAAATCTTATGATTAGACAAGATGATGATCCTATCAGCGTACTTAGCAAAATTGAAATAAAATATCTAAGACTAATACAAAAGTAAAAAAATTAAACAAGCTAGCACTGAGACAAATCACTCCAACTTAATAAATAAATCAAATGAAGTAACAACCATCTATGGAGATTTAGATGAATATGTATTGATCCTATCCGAATGAAAGGGAGTTGGAAAGTCGGGGATAGGGTGACTATGTTAACGATCCGCAAGTGTACGGATACGTCGTTAGTAATAAAGAAAGATATCGTATCCATAGCCACTGGTATAAGCACTAAAGATATCTCAACACGAATTAGCTAAACAACAAGTCAATTGATTTATGAAAACTAGTGCAACTATGAAAAGTAAAGAATAGAGATAAAAGAATAGAAACAAGAATAAGGGCTATGATAAAAGGGTTGTTCTAGGAGTTTCAGTTTCTTTGTAATGTTATTCAATGTATGTGATCTACCAAATCGTATTCCTCAATTGCCCATCATTTGTAGAAGGTTGCCGGTTCTCTCTCGCAATAGACAAACGACCTAGGACTGAAATCTATACCTAAATGTGATCAATTAGGAATGATTCCCATGTTGTCCTTACACGGGCTTGCTTGTCACATGCGTCCCTCAGAAAATCAACATAGAAATTCATTACTTCTCAACCCCATCAAGATATGAAAGATTAATGCATCCAATCTATCCTACCTCCTTGAATGCCTTATTTCACCCTCAAGATCATCCCTCAAACGTCCTTACACGGGCTTGTCTGTCACGAACATCCCTCGGATAATCGAGTGAGGAATCACCTTTACAAGATCCACAAGATACTCAAACATTCAATCAAGTATGGTAATTAAGCCCAATCACAACAATCCACACAAGATTAAATAGATACAACAGGGCAAAATCATAGAAATAGAAAATTGGCAAATCCACAAGAGTTTACATCAAATTCACATTGCAAATACTTCCTCCATCCTAGAACATAGAGATCTAATCCATAAAACAAGAAGAAGAATCCAAAGGCAAGAAAATTACATGCATCTTGATCCGAAATCCAAGGCGATAAAGGAAGAAAAGCTTATCTACGATAAAGAACTGTCTTCGGATCCAATCCTCGTTCCCCAAAGTTAATTCGTTGAAGATCTGCCCTTAGTGTTGGTTAGTCCTAGGAAGATCGTACCGGTTCCACTGTACAAAAATTTTATACGAGTGTTGAACCTTTCCTAAATAACCTATTGTGTTCTTTAGAAGTTAAATTAGGAATCGCAAACGGAACTTAACATTATTGATTCCAAATTTAACTTATCTGTTCTTAATGGTTTAGACTTGGATCGCAAGCGGAACTTAACACTATTGATCCAAATCTACCTATGTTATAAATTCAATTAAATATTAATTTTCAAAATTGACTTCTAGGACTGCATGGCAAGGCACATGGCCTTCTTGGGTATGGGAGCATCTACCACCGCCTAGACAAAGCCTTTTAAGGAAAGCTAATATTTAATTTCCCTATATAACTTTAGGCTTAACCAAAAGGAACAATCAAATCACAAATTCAAAAAATAAAGAAAAACACAAACACGAATTACTAATTCGAAAAACTAGATCTAATGCCTCTTGTGTTTGGAATTCATACAAAGAAAAATAACTAGCATGATGAGAAAAACAATTGCTAATTATACCTTTTCTTTATAAGCTAATGACCTCAAGATCTTCTGTCGTATTCCTCGCCTCGCCTTAGACGTCGTGTGGGTGACGATCCTCCAAGATGAACACCACCCAAAGACTTCTTCCTCCTCCTCTAGAATTCGGTCACCAACACCACCAAGGAGCAAAAGAGAGCAAAGGGAAAAGAGAGAGAGAGGGGGGCCGACCACTTGAGGATCACCAAGCAAGAGAATAAGAATTGTTGTCTCATGAGGGCTCCTCACCCCTTCTTTTATATTACTTGCCCAGGGCAAATAAGGAAAGACTTTTTACAAAAGTTAAAATCTTCCTCTTGTTTTTCCTTTTCCCTTTTATTTTTCCTTTTCTTTCCTCTTGATTGAATCAATCACCAAATCAATGATTGGCTTGATTTAATCTTGGTCGGCCCCTTGCTTGGGCATCAAGCAAGGGTGGCTGGCCACTATAAGGAAAGAAAAAATAATTTTTTTGTAAAAATTTTACAAGCCTTTATAAAATTTTACAAGCTCTCTTTTAATTTCTTAAAGTGGATGTTAAAAAAAGGAAAGTTTTAAAAATTAAAACCATGTTTTAAAATTTAAAACTTCTCTTCAATAAATTTCCTTTTTTAACCATGGTTACAAAATTAAAAGATTTAAAATTTAAAATTTCTCTTCCTTTTTCTAAAACCATGATGATGGTTAAAAAGAGAAAGTTTTAAAACTTTTAAACTTTCTATTAAACCATGTGACATAATTCAAATAAGAAAAGTTTTATATTTTAAAACCTCTCTTTTAAAACTTGTAGTTTTCTACAAAGAGAAGATTTCAAAAATTCAAAACACCCCTCCTATTTGAACTAATCATGGTCGGGCCCCTACTTGCTTGGTCACAAAGCAATAGGGCCGGCCCCCATAGAGGAGGACGTGGTCGGCCCTTGCTTGGTCACCAAGCATTGGATCGGCTCCCTTCTTGGACACCAAGATGGACTTATATTTGGACGGACTTGAGACTTTAATGAGGCTACGACAGGGACCTAAAGGAGAAATTGGTTTTGGCCTTCCGATGAGCTTGAGTATCCCATGTTCGCCCCGAACACACAACTCAAGTTCATCAACAATAACTCATTCCACTAGAGAGTTATTGTTGCACTACCACACCAATCCCAAATTACATTTATGGGCTCCTTATTATCATGAGTGTGTTAGTCTCCCTGTGTTTAAGATAACGAATGTCCACTAATTAAGTAAGTTACTGACAACTCACTTAATTAATATCTAAGTCCAAGAGTAGTACCACTCAACCTCATTGCCATGTCGGACTAAGTCCACCTACAGGGTTTAACATGACAATCCTTATGAGCTCCTCTTGGGGACATTCTCAACCTAGATTAATAGGACATAGTTTCCTTCTATAATCAACAACACACACTATAAGTAATATCATTTCTCAACTTATCGGGCCTATTGATTTATCAAGCTAAATATCACCCTTTGATAAGTTAAAGAAATAGATACTAAATATATATGCTTGTTATTATATTAGGATTAAGAGTACACACTTCCATAATAACTAAGGTCTAGTTCTTTTAGTAAGTCAGTATAAAAGAACTTACCTAAAATGGTCCTACTCAATACACTTAGAGTGTACTAGTGTAATTTATTAGTCAAGATAAACTAATACATAATTACACTACGATTATACCAATGGTTTGTTCCTTTCCATCTTAGTCGTGAGCAACTCTTTATAATTTATAAAGAGCTGATGACATGATCTTCTGTGTGTGACACCACACACCATGTTATCTACTTTATAAATTAATTGAACAACTGTATTTAACAAATAAATATAGACATTTGACCAATGTGATTCTTTTATTTCAAAAATAAATGTTTACAAAAGATAGACTTTTAGTATACACTCCAACAATCTCCCCCTTATACTAAAAGACTAAGCTATCATATCTGTTGCTATACATCTGATTCCCATCCTTCCACATGCCGATTAAAAGCTTTCACCGGAAGGGCCTTAGTGAAATGATCTGCCAGGTTATCTGATGATGCAATCTTGGCGATGACAACTTCTCCTCGCTTGATGATGTCTCGTATCACGTGGTACTTGCGCTCTATATGTTTACTCGCGTTATGGGCTCGTGGTTCCTTCGAGTTTGCAACTACACCACTATTATCACAATAAATTATAATGATTTTGGACAAACCAGGAATCACATCTAAGTCCATTAGAAAGTTCCTGAGTTATACTGCTTCTTTGGCTGCCTCAGAGGCTGCCACATACTCAGCTTCCATGGTTGAGTCTGAAACGTATTTCTGCTTAACACTCTTCCATGCAATGGCTCCACCTCCTAAAGTAAACACATAGCCTGATGTAGACTTACTGTTGTCCCTATCTGATTGGAAATTCGAATCCGTGTAACCCACAGGGAGTAAATCGTCTGTTTGGTAAACTAGCATATAATCTCTAGTCCTTCTCAGGTACTTCAATATATGCTTTACAGTAGTCCAATGTCCTTGTCCAGCGTTACTCTGATATCTGCTAACCATGCCCAAGGTAAAACAGATATCAGGTCTCGTACACAACATTTCATACATTAGGCTTCCCACAACCAAAGCATAAGGAACTGCCTTCATGTCCTCTATCTCCTTTGATGTCTTCGGAGACATCTCTTTAGATAAGTCTACTCCATGCCTAAAAGGTAAGAAACCTTTCTTGGAGTTCTGCATGCTAAAACGAGCAAGGATTATATCTATATATGAAGCTTGAGATAGGCACAACATTCTTTTCTTGCGATCCCTTATAACTTTGATCCCAAGAATGTGTGCACATTCTCCTAAGTCCTTCATATCAAATTGTTTGGACAATCATACCCTTATGTCTGATAATACCTTGACATTGTTGTCAATTAACAAAATATCATCTACGTATAGTACAAGAAATATCACCACGTTTCTGTTACACTTCTTGTATACACAAGACTCATCCGGATACTGAATAAATCCATATGACTGGATTACTTCATTAAACCTAATGTTCCAAGATCTTGAAGTTTGCTTCAGTCCATAAATGGACCGATTGAGTTTGCACACTAGATGCTCTTTGCCTTTTTCAATGAACCCTTCTGGTTACTTCATATGAATGTTTTCTTCAAGACTTCCGTTAAGGAATACTGTCTTGATATCCATTTGCCAAATCTCATAATCCATATGAGCAACAATGGATAAGAGTATCCGGATAGACTTTACCATAGCTACCGACGAAAAAGTCTCCTTATAATCAATTCCCTCTTTCTGAGTATACCCTTTCGTAACAAGCCTTGCTTTGAAAGTTTCTACCTTCTCGTCTGTCTCTCTTTTCCTTTTGTAGATCCATTTGCATCCAATGGCTTTTACACCATTTGGTGGTTCTACAAGCTCCCAGACCTTATTAGAATACATAGACTCTATTTCAGAATTCATTGCCTTTTGTCAAGATACTACATCTATATCTTGGAGTGCTTCGTCATATATTCGGGGATCAGATTCATGTTTATCCGGGATCAAGTCCGAAGACTCTCCCAAAAACATGAATCTCTCAGGTTGCCTTACAATCCTCCCACTACGACGAGGCACTGTCTCTGGTTGTGTATCATGTGTGGCACGTGTTGCAGTTTCTTGTGGTACTTCATCTTGTACTGTTGGTACTAAAGTAGCTGTGCCATCTCTTATTTCTTCTAGAACAATTTCACTCATGGGCTTATGGCTCATTACATAATCTTCTTCTAAAAATCGAGTATTGGTGCTAACAATGATCTTCTGATTTTTAGGATTATAAAACAAACCACCTTTCGTTCCCTTAGGATATCTCACAAACAGATAAACTTCTGTACGTGATTCCAACTTGTTAGTATCTCCCTTCAGCACATGTGCTGGACTACCCCATATCCGGATATGATTCAGACTAGGCTTACGCCCATTCCATAATTCCATGGGAGTAGAAGGAACTGTTTTAGAAGGTACCATATTCAAAATGTACACTGCTGTTTCCAGAGCATATCCCCAAAATATATTTGGTAATTCTGAATAACTCATCATCGATCTAACCATTTCCATAAGAGTCCTATTCCTTCGTTCTGCCGCACCATTCTGTTAGGGTGTACCAGGTGCAGACAATTGGGATTGAATCCCGACTTCTGATAAGTAATTCCTAAACTCTCCAAAGAGAATCTTATGTTTCTTATAAAACTAAGTCTTTGAAAATTAGAATCTTATGTTTCTTAAAAAAAATTGACTTTTATATAAAACTTATATACAAACCTAGTTTTGAAAATTCGATTTTACAAACTTAGTTTTGAAAATTTGATTTTACAAACTTAGTTTTGAAAAGTAGGTATATTTGAAAATTAGCCTTTATAAAAATTTATGTTTGTAAATTATTTTTAAATTACTTTTTTTTAAAAAAACTAGTAGATAAAAATTTAAATTTTATAAAGTTAATTTTCTAAGTTAGCTATTTTTTTTTAAACTTAGCTATTTTTGAAAAGCTAAAAGATAAAGTTTAAAGTAAATTTTCTATATTTTCTACTTTAAACTCCCCCAAGTCAATCTGACTTGAGTTCAGATTCGCAATTTCATTTTTTTCTCTCTCTTTGACTTAACCATTTATCTATTCTATATTTTTTTTTATGAATGTTAAAAGGGGAGGGTTAGGTGGGTTTAAGTTAGTTAATAAACAAAATACAAAATACAAAATATCAAATCCTAAACTCTAACCTAAAAATCATCTTAATTGATTGCTTACTTTTTGCATATGTTGTCATTGCATCAAAAATGGGGAGATTGTTGGTGCGATTAGCACTAACGGTCTAACCCAGATTTTGATGAATGACAAAGTAGGTTAAGTTAATTTTATTGTGATCTAACACTTTAATTAAGTGTGCAGGAGAAGCCCAGACTGGTCGACGGACTGACCGGATGTCTGACACGAAGTCCAGCTAGGTCAACGGGTCGACCTGATAGCTGGCATGAAGCCCAGACTAGTCGACGGGCTGACCAGATGTCTGGCACGAAGTCAAGCTAGGTCGACGGGCTGACCTGATAGCTGGCATGAAATCCAGACAAGTCGACGAGCTGACTAGACGTCTGGCAGGTAAGTTAAGGTAAGTCATTGGAGGGGAGTGACTTGGTGAGAACGCGTTCCTAGTTAGGGAACTTAGGCGCCGATCCAACTTAAAATCATTTCGGAACTCTAAGTTGAGATCTTGACTAGATTTCGGTCTCGGTGAGACGGAATCTAATTACTACTCTTCTTCTATTGCGCTAACTTCTGTTTTGCAGGGTAGTTTAAAATATTATTTTTGTCTCGGACTAACTCTTTCTTACAGAAGAAGGATATTCTGGAGAAAGGTGGTCCGGACGCTCGGAAGGGATCCGGGCGCCCGGAGTTGGTCCGGGCGCCCGGAAGGCAAAACTTCATCTTGTTGTCACGAGGTACGCATTGATTGGCCATGTCTACGTCACGATCCGGGCACCCGGAAGGGATCCGAGCGCCCGGAGCATCCTATATAAGGAGGTGAGCCCTGAAACAAAGAACAATGACATCTGCTCTATTGTGTTGTGTTCCTGCGACGTTGAGAAACTCCTCCGACAACGTGCTACCAAAAGTTTTTCTCCTCTATTTTTGTTGTCAGTATTTCTGTTTAATTACACTTTTAATTGATTTTGTAATCATCTTTTCGAACTGATAGTGAATTATCCAACGAAAACGCTCGACGAGTGCGGACCTTGGAGTATGAGTCGACCAAGACTCCGAACCAAGTAAATTGATTCTTGTTAGCGTTGTTCTTTTACTTTTCTGTTGTACACTCCGATACAAAAATTTTTCGATCGATATTCATTCTTTGTTTTCTATCAACTTTTACGATTCAACATAACTATATAAAAATGCTGAGCGTTTCAAATAGACAACTGTAAGCTCATTTTAATTTATTTTGATAAATGAAAAAAAAAAATTATAGCACCGAATTCATCCTTTCTAGAAATAACTGGTTGGGTTAAATATCTGAATTATGTAAAAAAGAAAAAAAAAAAAGAAAAAAAAGAAAGAAAAAAAAAACTTGTAGTAACCTTTGTAACGGATCTACATACCGCGATCTATTGTTACAATGCATGGAATCGAGCTATTATTGTGCTGTTGGCGAGTCTGTCGCATGATTGCGAGGCTCTAAATCGGTCATCACCAAGATCGTCAACCTCTCTGCTTTAGGAATCCCCTTCTACCTCTCCTCTCCCCTGTCTTTGACGCGAGGAGCTGTCATGATCGAGCGCGAGAAGGAAACCTTCGGTGGATTGGTGTGGAAGTGCATCGAAGCGGCGACCTTGACTGGTGATAGTGTGGACAAGTGGCGGAGGCAGCGTCGGACCCTCGAGCGCCTTCCTTCCTGCCTCGCCGATGTCCTCCTCCGCCGTATCATCTGCCGCCGCCTCCTCCGCTACCCCTCCTGGCTCGAGTTCGTTCTTCTTTTATCCGTTGCGAAAGCCCTTTTTTTTTGTTGTCAAATCGATCTTTTAATTCATTTGGAATTCAAGATCATAGTCTTTCAGAGTCCTAATTTTGCTTTAAAAAATCTCCGAGGCTGCAATTGCTTTATTGAGACTAAAATTCCTGCGCGTGAGCATTCGCCTGGAACAGGGTATTAGATAATTGAACTGATTTTTCTTAATGATAATTAAACCTGATCATGTTTGAGAGATGGTGAGATAGCGCGCTAGTGAAGATGACTTGATCGTTGACGAAGAGAAGACCTCCTGGCTTCGAGAAGATGATTTCCTTCAAATCCTGCGCACACTTAGACGATCCAACAAAGCGTTAGTAACCAAATACCAAAGAAAAGATCCCTGACAAGGCTCTCCGATGCTCAAGTCAGTACGATCTCCGGTGAGTGAGATGAAGAACGGTAGTGGATCTGCGAGAGCGTAGGTTTCAGATGCAAATGATGTTTACCTTGCCAATGAAGAGGATCGTCTTTATATACCACCTCTCACAACCCCTGTGATCATGATATGACATCGTATGTTGAAGTTTGTTAGGTGATCGAAAAAGTATAGTCTGGATGATATGCAGTAACAGTCTGAGGAATCTTTTTTCTACTTTCAGATGAACCTCTTTTGTTGTTTATGATTTACACCCTTGATGAACTTGTCGAGGAAGTATGCTGTCATAACTAACCTTCGCAAGGAATACTCCCCGATAACCTTGACAGATTGCTAAAATATTCTCTGCTGCTTGTTCATTGAGTATATTTCAGTCAGTCTTTAAGCTAGCCTGCTTGTTTAGCTGATGTACTTTGTGTTGAATATATCTTAGTCGGTCCTTAAGCCGACCTCTTTTATTGAACCATTCAATTACATTCTGTATTGCCCTTTAACCCGGCCGGTTTTTATCTGACCGGTTGCACATATGGGAACTGATGAGACTAAACGCCTTTATTTCAGTCGGATGTTATCCAACCAATCATACATATGGCAATTGATGAGGCTAAGCGCCTTTATCTCAGTCGGGTGTTATCCGACTGGTTGCACATATGGGAACTGATGAGTCTGGACGCTTTTATCCCGATCGGGCGTTATCCGACTGGTTGCACATATGGGAACTGATGAGGTTGGGCGCCTTTATCTCTGTCAGGCGTTATTCGACTGGTTGCACATATGGGAACTGATGAGGCTGGGCGTCTTTATCTTGGCCGGGCGTTATTTGACAGGTCAAGGCATACATGCCCGCCCACCTTTAAGGTCGGACAAATGCACACGCACACGCACACGCACACGCACACGCACACGCACACTGTTATTTATGATTGACATGTTGTAAAATGAGTCAATTATTCTGACTACAATGTAAGACCGGTCAACCTTAAACTTGACCTCCATAGGATTTGGTTACCCTTAAGTCATTATACTCCCTGATCCACTCGGATTATCGACCGACTATCCTCCCCGGGCCGGTTTAGAACTCGATCTAGTTGGTCCAAGGATTTAACACTGCGAACTAATCCTAGCCGAACGAGGGGATATCACTCCTTTCAGAGTAAGACCGCCATGTCATCTTGACTTTAATCGCCACGTCACCTCCCGGGTCCATCTGTCATAACTTGTATCAAAATCTATTCAGAAGCTCACAACATGCGCCTTCACCGTCTCTGGCGATGTTATTAAAGGAAAGCGAGAAAAATATGACTGCGCCATTTTCAATGGAATCAATGTGTTCGAGGATAGAGAAAAAAAGGGAGAGAGAGAGACTTTTGGTATAATTGCTCAATTCACCAGGACAAGAACAAAAAGCACCCGCTATGTCCTTAACTAGCTGTAATTAGGTTGAGAAGGCCTGATTAATTCTTCAACAAATTGTAGAAGGTTCTCATTCTATGTTATTCTCGTGGTTTGATATATTAGCATAAAGTCAATGTATGATGTGCTTACAATTGTTTATCACTAGTTTTACCAATGTGACTCACAATGGTATTTGCTCGTTTCTACAGTCATTCATTTTCCCTTTATATTTTTCATTTCCATATCTATTTAGAGTAAGATTGTTACCTTTTTGCAGAAATTTCCAGAATTCTGTAGAGAATGTTGACTTAAGAGGAGAGAACTGTGTCAGTGCTGAATGGCTGGTATATTTGGGTGGATTTCGTTATCTATGCAAATTAAATCTTGCAGATTGCAAGCGGATCAATGATGCTGCAATATGGTACCTTACAGGTATAATTAATCTGTTTCCTCTATCTAGTCAACAACCTTTGTATTATTGTTACCTTAGAGGAAATGTTCTTGAACTATATATATATATACTCCCATTCTCCATAATTTTTCTAGTCAAATTTAGTAAACAAACTTTAAATAAGGCTAGACGCAATTGAAGGGGTATTTTAACTCGGAAGGCTAGACCATAGTTCATAGGATCGTGATCTAGATCAATTTTGGGTAGGATCGGATCATAGAAACATACGATCCTATCAAAAATCCTTGGAAATTTATGATTAATAATTCATATAGAAAAATGATTAATAATTAGAAGGGGGTGATCCTTGAGAAATAACCTAGCATGCTCTATTGTAATTGTGAAGGGGGTGCTTCAACTCCTTCTCAAGGACCTATCCATTCAATACAAAAATACTCCATATAAATACATATTCAATCGATAGATCAACATCAACTGCTTTGTATTTCATAGCCAAAATAACCTACCACCCTAGCAGCCAAAATAACCTAGTGTACTCTTAGCACTTACATCTTATTCTAAACATATATACAATCAATTTATATAATTACAAGTCATTCTCAAATCGATAACAATCATCTCCAAATCCATAATCTTCATTGTGGCCAACATTTTTAACAGGTTCATCCTCCTTTGACATTTGAACAACATCTTCATTGATCACATTTAAACCATCTTCATCAACTAAGTGAAAGCTTTGCATTTCATTGGCTTATTTCCTCTTTCCATGAGATTCACTAGGTGTTTCATCAACTACATGAAAAAAAAAATGAATGTAATAAATTTAGCACTAATATGTAAAAGTTAAAACCCAATGGAACTTTACATGATGATTGATGATAAAATTAACTTACCAGTCCTCATTATATGTGATGCAATGACTTCAACCTCATCATTTTCATGTAAAAGTTAAAACCCAATGGAAGTTTTTTGCAATGAAAAAAAAGATTAAGCATTTATAAGAAATCTAGCCTGTAAGCAAGTAGTCGATGATGATGATGATGATGATGACAGTTGATGATGATAGGTGATGAATCTTCATTCGTTCACTTCAGCTAGCCTTCAACCTTCAAAATTCAAAGGGTTTAGGGTAGAGAAGATGAACGATTATTGTTGCCACTCCAGTGGAGGTCGCAGCTGACAACCACGACAAGTAGGATGGCGTGGGACCAACAGGAGCGTAATGCGTGCGGGTTCACGGACTTGGGGTCGAGCCACTACGGGGCGAATCAGGCGTGGGTGAGCTACTCAATGGGCCTTGTAGAGGCGGTCTGGTCGTGGGTGGCTGAGGGGAAGTACTGCGACTACATGAACAACACGTGCTTAGTGGGGCACGAACACTGCGGCACTCCGACACCATTTAGGATAGAAGATGAACGAGTGTTGGCTACCCACGGCTACTGTGGAATGGAATGAAGCGCTACTCTATTAAGCAAAAAAGACCTAATAACATTTCAGGTTGGGTTAGGGTCGTTGGGCCAAAATAGGGGCCACAACCTAGTTTAAAGCTTACAAAGCAGGCCCTAATACAAAAATTGTGCAAAATCGCCTGATCGGAGAATCGATACGATTCTACCGATCTTATTATA
This sequence comes from Zingiber officinale, assembly GCF_018446385.1. Lineage (NCBI taxonomy): Eukaryota > Viridiplantae > Streptophyta > Magnoliopsida > Zingiberales > Zingiberaceae > Zingiber > Zingiber officinale. The sequence continues at coordinate 61,496,946 of NC_055989.1, read as the reverse complement.
ATTCTAACGATCCTACCACAAAAAACGATCATGAACGATCCTTGGTCGATTTTGTTTTTGTGTTTCCAAGCAATCTGGATCGCACGATCCTACAATCTGGATCACGATTTTTCAAACCATGGGCTTAGACCCAATTTAGTCAAATTTATTTGTATTTTAATTTTTTAACAAGAAAATCTCCATAAAAAAGAACGTATAATATGAAAAAGAGTACTTATTAGTACAAGTGATGCATTATAATGTATGAAAGCAAAAACTGAACAAAAAAAGTAAAATAAGCAATCATGAGTTCAAACAAAATCAGTTTCTCGTACAACCAAATATCTCTAAGCAACTCTATATATACAATGCCTTGAATCAGTTAAGACCTCAAATATCGATCCTCACCTGCAAATCTAGAGGACAAGAAAAATAGAGTAAGCACAAATTGCAAAGTGGGCAAGTAACCAACCATCAAGAGATATATTCCACATTCTAGCTTTTGAGGTTCCATTTAAGCACATAATTGATTTTCAAACTTATCACACTTATTAATTATCACATTGCTTTAAGGTACCACATTATCACACTTAGCATATTATTTTGTCACAAATATGTCCACTAACAAGTGAATCGCTGAGGCCAAGTGTTTGGGCATATAAAATATCATTCGACATGTAAAGCCCTCACAGATAA